>NW_024881313.1:12845000-13190004 GCF_018691265.1 Tyto alba
AGTAAACAAAGCTTATGAGCAGTAATGAACCTTTTGATAAAATTTCCTTACATAGTGTATATAAGAATAGTGAGTTAGTTTTATTAGGAGTCTAGCCATAATCCCCTTAAACTCATGCTCAGACACTTTATTAATTAGGAGATGGGTGCCTGAATTCTATATATATCTCAGTTTTCATCATCGGAGTTTCCTAAATTGCCTATAAATCTTCTTTACGTTTATAAATACCAAGGACTTCTGCCCTCTTAGCAGACCTAAGATGTTCAGTAGCAACGTCATAAATATGTCTCATCAGGATCCTTTGAACCTGATAGGACCAATCCCATGTCAGGAGTAAACTCTGTAGAAACCACAAGGAGCACAAAAGCTGTTATTTGAGACCACAAGACAGAGGTGGCTATGCATTTCCACATTTTCCATATGGCAGTTAAGAGAGGCTAGAAGACCTATGTAAAATGTCCTCAACGTGAAAGGACTCAAGCCTGCATCCCTGCCCCACAAGGTACTACACTTTTCAGACATTTCCTCTCAACTGCTATAGCTTTGAATATTTTAAAAAAAGAGTTCAGTATATTTGTTTGGTCAAAAAAAAAAAAAAAAAAAAGAGAAATGAGAAATATAATCCCTTTCCATCCAATAAAGCAGGACACCTGCAGAGGACAACTGTGTTCTGATCTCTTTCCATAGACTGCTTCTGTGTTTTATATGATGAATGTTTAATGCCATGTATGTGTAATTACATGTAGATGAGAGAGGGAGACCAGGAGAAAGAGAAAATACCTTAGTAAGATCTACACTTCTTTAGGACACAAGCCATCATAGTCTATAATGATAAAATAACCAATAAAGTCAATTGAACAACTCCCAGTGATCTTGTGGATATGGAAAAGGCAAATAGCAGGGCAATGGGTCACAGTATCAAGTGAGTGAGAACTGAAGCCATCATGTATGCTGTTAATGTTACAAGCATGTCCAAGTTCTTCTAACACTGGTTTTAATTTTACTTGTCTATTTGTAACATTGTTTTGACTGTTCTTGCCATTAATTAGTACTACAACAGTACAGATATAACCTCTTCAAGAGTCAGTTAACGTTTTGGTTTTTTTTTTTTTTTTTTTTTTCATTTTTCACAAAAATAGTTTATTTGCTCTTATTGGATTGAGTCTCATAAACACAATCAACATGAAAGAAAGAGTTAAAGAAATAAATATGCACACATATAAAACTCTACTAATAGAATAAAAATTATTACTAATGATTTTTCTTGGAATGTGTATAAGCCTGAACCAATTTAATATTTCAAGGGTGTTTTCCAACATTTAATAATGATTCATGAACTGTCAATCAGAGAAAATCTTTCTATATTGCAAAAAGTAAAATGTAGATAATAGTAGTGCCTGACTAGATAGTTAAATCACTCTTAATCCCAAGATACAAAAGGTATCATATTAATAATGTAACTTCTGTAAGTATGTACAAGTGTTGCTATCCAGTTTGGGTAAATATGTCAGTTAAAATAAATAGCACATTTATCCCTAACTATACCCTGACGCTCCCTTTTTGTATCACATTCATCCTCAACCCACTGCATTTAACTTTTGCAAGGATAATAATTTTAAATGAATTTATTTATTAGCTGAGCGTATAAATTTCAGTTTCATTGCAATTTTCCTACATGATGCCATTAGGTGACATGTCCACAGTTCAGATAAAATCTAGATAGGGCAAACATATTGAGAAACCAAGACATAGCAAGAACCATTTGAATTACATTTTTGGTTTTGCAGCCTCAAAACCATATTGGCTGCAGAGAAACATCCAAACCTTTAATTGCAGATCTAATTTCTAATTTTGAAGGCTCATTAAAAAAATAAAAAATAAAAAAATTCTAATTGAAAATCCAGATGTGGACTTCTGTGCTCTGCATTTTTTTTTTTTCCCCTGATATCTCTGGATCTTTCATATACTGCTACATTCCTCTTTTCAGGGGACTTAGTAGAATGGATTACCTACTAGGGTGTCACCTGTAATTCAGGACTTGCAGACCCAACAGTCTGTTGACTCGTAGCCTGCAAGACATTGTGATTTGTCAAAACCTTATACTTGTCCTTGTTGAATTTCATAAAGTTCTTCTTAGCCCACTGTTCCAGCCTATCCAGGTCTTCCTGCAGGGTGGCTCTCCTTTCCAAAGTGTCCACTTCACTCAGTTTGGTATCAGCAAACTTCACACGGTACACTTGAACCCATCATCCAGATCACTTATAAAGATATTAAACAACGTTGACCCCAAGATAAATTCCTGGGGGACCCCACTTGTGACAGGTTGCTAGTTTGAAAAGGAGCTATTTACTGCCACCCTCTGGGTACAGCCCGTTCCCCACCCATCACACAGACCACTTATCAAAACCACAATTTTTCTAGGAGGAGCCTGTGGGGAACTATATCGAAAGCCTTGGAGAAATCCAGGTAGACACTGTCAACCACTTGCCCCACATCAACCAAGCAAGTTACTTTGTCATAGAAGTCAACTGGGTTTGTCAAGTGTGATTTTCCCTTGGTGAATCCGTGCTGGCTTTTCCTTATCATGTGCTTCATTTGAGTTGTGATATCCCCAGGAGGATTCATTCCATAAATTTGCCAGGGATTGAAGTAAGACTTCAATAAAAGTCTATATAGACTATAATTACCTGGATCCTCCTTTAAGCCCTTCTTTGTAGATGGGGGTGGTATTAGACTTCTTCCACTCTCCTGGGACATCTGTTCTCTTCAACTTCTCAAAGACTATGGAGAATGACCTCGCAACCGTCAGCCAGCTCTCTTAACACCTTTGGGTAGATAACATCAGGACCCATCTATTTCTAGGGGTCACACTCTTGTAATGGTTCACATAACAACTCCAGATTCACTGATAGTGGGTCTGTGTTTGCATCAACATGGATTTTTGTTCCCAAGGCTTGGAGTCGAACAGTGCTGGTAAAGACAGAGATGAAGAAAGTGTTGAGAACCTCTACCTTCTTAGTGTTGTTGGTGATGAATTCACCTCTCCTGTTTAACAGCAGGCCAATATTTTCCTTCTGTTTCTGCTTACTGTTTACATACCTGAAGAATGCTTTCTTGTAGTTTTTGACATCTCTGTCCCATTTCAATTTGAGATGAGCTTTCACTTTTCTAACTGCATCTCTGCACACCCCGGCAATGCCCTTGTAGTTCTCAGCGGGTGTTTGTCCACTTTTCCATCTCTGGTATGCTTCTATTTTGGTTTTGAGCAGACTCAGAAGCTCGCAGGTAAGCCATAGGAGTCTCTTGCTCTGCCTAATTCCCCTACCTTTAAAGAAGGTGAACTGTTTTTATGTTTCCAGGAGAACATTCTTGCAAAACTCCCAACACTACTAGCTCCTTTATCCTCCATGGAAGCTTCCTCCTGAATCTCTCCCGACTGAGCTCTGAGCAAGATAAAGTTTGCTCTTTTAGAATCTAAAACCTTTGTCTTACTACTAACCTTCAGAGTGCACAGCAGGATCCCAGACTCCACAATATAGTGATCACAGCAGCCAAGACTATCAAAACCACAGTGTAAGGTCTTGCACCTGGGAAAACATAATCCAGGAGTGCAGCACAGACTGGGATCTACCTGTCTGGGGAACAGCTCTGTGGAAGGGGACCTGGGGGGTCCTGGAGGACAAGAAGATCAGTATGAGTGAACGGTGTGCTGAAGCAGCAGAGAAAGCCAACAGCATGCTGGGTTGCATCAACAAGGGCATCACCAGCACAGATAAAGAAATCATTACCCCACTCTACTCAGTGCTTGTCAGGCCACACCTGGAATGATGTGTTCAGTTTTGGAGTCCGCTATGCAAAAAAGCTGTGGACAGAATGGAGAGGGTCCTGAGAAGGGCCACAAAGATGACCAAAGGGTTGGGAAGCCTGCTACATGAGGAAAGACTGAGAGAACTGGGTTTGTTCATCCTTGATAAAAGAAGGCTTACGGGAGACCATATCAACATATTCCAGTATTTAAAGAGTGACTACAAAGAAGATGGAGACTCCTTTATTTACAAGGAGTCAAGTAGAAGAAACAAGGGGTAATGGGTACACGTTATTCCTTGGGAGGTTCTGATTGGGCACAAGAAGAAAATTTTTCACGATGAGCAATCACCATGGACAATCACCATGAGCAATCAGCCACTGGAATAATTTCCCCAGGGAAGTTGTGGATTCCCTAGCATTGGACACTTTCATCTGGACAGGGTTCTGGGCTGTCTTTCCTAGACCATGCTTTTTTCAAGAAAGATAGGACCAGGTGATCCTTAAGGTCACTTCCAACCTGTTTATGATCTATGATTCTATGATTTATGCCTGTGTTCCCAGGCATACAAAATACCAATTTATACCTAGTTTAAACTAAGTGAATCAAACCTTCACCTGATATATATATATGTATATATATTTGAAGTGCCAAATTTACTTCAACTGAGGATCTAACACAATTTATATGTGTAATTAAATGTATAGTAGAAACCCAGGCTGCATAGATGACTATGCATAAGACAGTAATATTCAAACAAATAAGCATAATAAATCTCAGTTCATGTGGTTAATCAAGGAAATTTGTTACCGAAAGAGTACAATTTTTACCAAAACAGAGAAATTGGGAACTCAAATGTGCCTTTTAGTTGTGTGTTTCTGCAGAGAAGATGTCAAAAACATGACAGATTCATATGTTGTCACATATGGCCTACCAAATGTGTTTTGTAAAGGCAAGGAAATGAGGAAAAGTTGAAAAAAATCTATCAGATATTTAGTAGACTCTTAAATTATATTTGACAAAACAAAACTAGAAAAGGGCCTGCGTTCAAAACGAGAGAAAATAGAGAAGAGACATTATCAATGTCTGACAATATTCCATTAGACTGAATTTCTTACTTTTTTTCTATTCTATACAACTCACTGTTTTCAGAATTTGCTAATCTGCATCATGAACCAGCTAGTTTGAATGTACCATCACTATTTTGACCAATTTGTTGTAGGCAATTTGATGTTGTTTGTTGCCTATTCAGTAAATAACACTCCTAGTACCAAATATTTCTGCAGAACTTTGAAACAATATCCCTGAAGTAATAGTGACATTAATAAAAAATTTTCAAACATTCCAGAAGTTAATTTGCCTAGCCTCTCTGCCTACTTCACTTTGAGAGATGTTCTAATAAGACAAACATCTGTGGAGCCACATAGCAATTTCTGTGTAATACTGGTATCTTTTAGTGTCCACGATCTGTACAAATCTAAGTGTAAATCCTATTCCTGTCTTTCTGAAATCTCTAGAAGTCCACCCCACTCTGTCAAGTTCTTTCTCCAAGGTATGGATTTATTTGTCCAAAAAGTCCGTAGTTTAACAGTAGTATCTAAGATCACACAAAATCAGGAATATGAAGGACATGAAGAACACTATCTGAAGGAACAAAAGGAATAGAAAATGAGAATATACAAGTTACTATAGTTCTATATTAATATAGCTAATATATGCTTGCAGTTCTGATGAGTCTTGTCTAATTCTTTCGAGAATGGACATTTTTCTCTGACCCATTGCTGCCAGAATGGGTAGGGACATTTTCACAGTTCTGTGTGATAATTAGCAAGCAGCATTTTCCCAGACTGTCCAGAGCAGCAGATATGATTATTTCAATGGTGACATATGATTCTTTCACAAACTGTATCTTCCATTTCCAGCTACCAGCAAGCATTAACTTTTGTTCTGTCCTGTTCTGTAAAGATTAAAATATCCTGGATCTGCACTTTTTCCCTAACATTAAGTACATGATATTAAAGTCATGCCGCTCTTTTCACAAGAATATCTCATATATTTAGAGCTAAACAATTACATTATTATGGCCATGTTTTAAATCTGATTGAAAACAGTGGAGTACCAAAACTGCATGCTTTAGGTCCTGATCTGATTTGATGACCACTGGTAAAAACTATGCATAAATAGACACTGGTAGCTCCATTCTTCTAAATATTTTCACCCCTACTTACCTAAGAGCTGAGATATATCTTTAATTTGCAGAGACATAAAATGTGGTTGTAAGTGATGTTGTTAGTATTAATTAGATTTTTTAAAAATTATATTTTTAGATCCTATTTCTGGTTTTACAAAAAAATATTGTTTTTCTGAAAAAATCACCTTCTTGAAGAATTTAATACGTCCTCTCTTTTCCTTTAGAGAAAAACAGCTTTATTTTGAAAAATAAAATAGAATTAAAATATAAAGAGATGAATTCAAAGGAGTCATCTAAAGTTAAGGCTTTTCAGAAATAATTACTTCTTATGGCCTGATTATTTAAATAAATAAATAAATGGAAGGGAAAGAAGGAAGCAGTAAAGTGACTACATTAAGAAATTGATTGATGTGTTGCTCCTGTGCGATGTTCAGCAAGCCTTTCTCTAGAGAGGCTTTATTGGTTTGCTGGTACTAAATTTTCCAAACATATATATATCTTCTGATGCACGGCAAGTTTGTCACTGTTGAGAAACTACGTCAGCCAAGTTAGAAAAGTTAAGAGCCTGTAAAACTTAAGTCATCCAGAACTGCCACTAATGGAAAAAAATATAGAGAGATATTAAAGAAATTCAAAGTTATATGAAGGTTGGGGTTTTAGATGGATGAGGGTAAAGGTGGGAAGAACAGGCATTACATTTGCACGTTGCTTAAAATACTTACAAAATAATAACTTAAAATATAATAGTATGCCAGATGACCTTCTTAAAATTGTAAGGTAAGAAGACTTAAAACACCTTGAATCCAATAAAAATTTCCTAATTCTGTAATCTGAGTTCTTTCTATATAAATTTTAGCAATACAGGAAACTTTAAACTGACAAAACCAATATTAAATAAAATCAGAATAACGAATGGACTAGATTTTGCTTTCTTTAGAGCCTTAAACCTATGTAGCTTAGTTGTACAAGTTTCTAAAAACCTTGATTGTCTTCTTTAGCATGGTATAACAGCAGCTGTTTTCCATAAGACTTTTACTTAACACTTTCTAAAAGACTTTCTTAATACATTTAGCCTCTGACATTCAAAAGTTTATGCACTTAATTGTTGGCCAATTAGGACAAATTCAGACATTTTCTGACTTTAAAGAAGTCTTTTTTCTGTTTTCTACCACTCTGAGAGCAGAAACAGTCCTTTGGACTCTAATCATTCAAATTTACAGGAAGTCACTGAATTAAATATATTTGTGTGTATGCAATTTCTTTATTTTCAGAAAGGAGTAGTGCTGGGAAATATCAGCTTAGTGGTTGACCCCTCATCTCTGAAATGATCTGAGGATAAACATTTTATTTGTTAAATATAAGTGTTTGGAATGTACTGTTTATTACCTGGAATTCAAACAATAAACTTTTGATTTTGAACTTGAGTATGATTCAGCCACACTTTGAAACTTTTCATCTTCACCTATTGCAAACATTCAAGTGTTCAATTTTATTGGTAGAAAAACTCCTGGAAAATTGTATTTGTATATGGAATGTTTGCACATAGTCCCTGAACAAGATTTTCAGTTGTGTAAATGACCAGTAAAAAAAATTGGATATTTGCAGGAATATATGCTATATAACAACAGACTTATTGTTCTGTCATCTAATAATGAAGGAAACAAAATATTATTAAATTTGGGCAACTAAATATACAGTTTAGAATTAATTTTTTCAGAATTCACTCATGCTCTACCTATAAATACTCATAGGCAACACAGGCCTCTCAAAGAAGAATGAAAAATTCGTATTTTTGTACATGAAATGTCTAGTGATCATATCTTTGTATTCCTTGTAAATTTATTTATGAAGTATATCCAGGAGAACCTCTTTCTTAATCAGAATACAATGTTAGTAGCTGGGACTTGATATTCAATAATCCACTCACCCTTGGGATCACTGCCCTTCCTAAATCAGGTGAAGCATGTAGGCTGGAAAAAAAAGCACAGCCATGACACAGCACATTTGTAACAACAGAATATAAACAGCCAGAATACTGAATAATATATTTTAAAATCATATTTAAGCATGTGTTCTGCTGTTATAGGGATATTATATGATACTAATTTACCACTAATCAGGCACCACCATCCACCAAGAGCAGCCTCTGCCAGTGAATTGTTATACTATTAAAAAAGCTGACAGATTACTTTCCACTACAGCATGCAGAAATAAGAAGTCCTTACAAATGACATGCCACAGCCATGAAAGCCAATGACACAGGGAGCACTTAGAGCTGATAAGAAGCATTTACTCTCTGCCACTTCAAAGGCGAATTCTCCCTGGGATGTCTTTAATCCTACCTGGCACCTTAAACCCAGTGCTCTGCACTGCAGCAAGAGGAGATGAAAGCGAAAAGGCATAGGCAACAGAGAGGCAAGCAGATTTAACAAGACGGGCAATACATATAACTGATCATTTGTTGACAGAAAATATGTGTAAAGACAATGAGGGAGTAATAATAATAAATTATTTTTATTATGATTATGATTATTATTAATATAATTAATATTATTATTATTGTCGTTTTTAAGCAAATCTATTTTGCGGGCTGTTGCTTTAATCAGTCACACCAACTGCCCACATAGCTGGGAAAGTGTTCTTGTACTTGAAAAAAATTGAGTGATTAAAAAATTAAATGCAAAGCTGTTCTCTTTTACACTGGAAAAATTTGATGTCCCCCTAAGTGATAACCAGATCATCAAAGAAAACAGGGATTTGGACCTCTCAGATAGTGGAAATATTTTGGTCTATAAAACAGTCCAAAGCATACTTTCTTTCCAGACTTCTCCCTTCTGCTAGCATAGAAATATCACAACACTGATGTAATACAAACACTTCCAGTTTTGGCTAAGTCACAGAAGAACCATAAAATGTAAATCCTACCAAGCTGTGCATAATAATGTGAACTGATTTTTTTTTTTTTTTTTTCAAGTTATCAAGATGCAATGCAAATCCTAAATAAATATTTATATCTAATCCTTTCTAATCTGAGGGTGTGCGCCCAGGCTTGGTTAGGAGACATCTTTGCCTTTAAAAGTCCTTGCTCATGTCATACCTTTGTGCTTTTTAAGGATAAGGAGTAGAAACTTTTTCCATAGCTTAATAGATCTCAAAGTTTCCTAAAGTTTATCAGCCTTGGCAATGCTGTAATGCAAATGTTTTTGAGTATATAAAACAGTATATTAAACTGGGATTTCCATCACTGCCTAAGTATTGTGGATACACACAACCCAAGGACACAGGTTTTCACATGAAGCAGAATGCAAACAAGGTCATTAGATTGGACTGATCATTTTAAACACTGTGCACAATTAATGAATGTGGATTCTTCTGCCTGTGGATCAGTCTCAGGAAGGAAACCTTATAATTTGGGGAGTAAAACAACTAAGAAAGGATGTCTTAATGGTCCTAGTAAATACTTCTCCTTATCAAGAATCAGCTCAATTCACACATGGTCTTTGCATGTAGTCTCATGGTCTTTTTAAGAAATTTGTATAACCTCAGTCTTCAGGCTTACTACAGACCAGCTGATTATAATTTCTGTGTCTCATTTTTTCTTATTCATCTCAAGATAATTGAGAAGGAAGATACTTGTCTATATTAAAATGTTATTATTATATAATTTAAAGTATATAAACGAATAAGCCTGGTTTGACACTTATCACAACAGTGAAAGAATTATCATAGTTATTATTGCTTATGTTCACTATGGCATTTCTTTTTAGTCTCAGTGAATCCTGAGGTAATACAAAGTCCAAAGTAATTGCAGGACTAAGTACTATCTGGAAAACTATAGAATATAGCTATGATTAGAAATAAGCCAAAACACATACCGCTTATGGCAAGCTGCATATGAAATCCTGATATAATATTTAATACATTCATCATCTCAAAGTATTAGAAGAGAACTCTGGCATATCCAGAGGACTATGGAGGAAACAAAGCTGTGACACAGATATCAAAATTCTGCCAATCCTCCTCTGCTGAACCATTCTTTCCATAAGAAATGTCTTGGAGACTGCATTCTCAAAATGACACACTACTTAATGGAAGAAAGTTGGCAGAATCTTGATCAAAGTAAATATGACTGAAAGTGACACTTTGTACAGATAAAACTTGAGATAAAGATAGAAAGTATGTAATTATTACAAAATGTCATGGTTTGAGCCTGGTCAGCAGCTAAATGCCACGCAGCTGCTCAACCACCCTCCCCCTGCTTGGGAATGGGGAGGAAATCGGAGGGGCAAAGGGAGACTCGCGGGTTGAGATAAAAAGTTTAATAACAGTAACAGAACAATACAGCCCACTCCTGCCTTTATAAAGTGAGCACAATGTCACATGAGATGGCATATCAGCCAATCCAGGCCCAGCTCTCCAGCTGTGCTCCCCCCGCCCCCGTACACAGGTGAGGGCACTGGGACCTGGGGAGCCCCTGGGGTCTCAGTGTGCTGCAGCACTCCTCCCGCTGCCGAACCAATGGGAGCTCTAGTCCAGCCCCAACCAGGATGCAAAATAATGTTAGTTAACTAAAAAATTGCTTCCAAGACTGAATCCTGGGCCTTCAGGTGAAGAACTTTCTCTTAAATTTGCAGTTACAGTCCATGCACAAATAAACATATTCATAGCCATTGCAAGTTTTTCAAATGTAAGCACTCCAAAAGACAAAATGTAAAAATGTTTTAAAAGGTTCTATTATATAGAAAATGTAATTATATAATTTTATTTATTCAGGGGAAATGCTATTTGCTTTGTGCTTCAATATCCAATACCTATGTGGGCTTTAGACTACATGATAATTATATGCTGCAGTTATGACAAAGTTGCTTGTACTTCAAATCTAGTCCTATTTGATGTATTTCACCCATTTCTGCAACATTAAAGAACTTGCCTAAAATAGTTACACCTCATCACTTTGAAATTTCAGGGCAGTGGCAACTTAGAGAAACCAACATCACTCAATACTATGATCCCTTGTGTTTAAGAATATAGAGAACATTTTCAGTAGTTTCTGTTCACTGTCCTCATTATTTTGACAAGTTTTAATACTATTCATCAAAGAACACATACCAAGTGTACACTTTGTGGCTATCATGGGAATTTTCAAACTCATAAATTTGTATCATTATTCTTTAGCTGAGGTGAGTGATTGGTGTTCTATACCATGAATCTTCCTTTTAATAGTCTGTATTAAGCATTGAATGAAATTTGAAAACTTTTCATGTTGCCTAAAATGTATTATTCTTAAAGACCAATCTTCTTATATCTTAAATTGACTTAAGTTGAATCCCTTGCACTATTTCAAATGGCCTGCTGGTGCAATGACTAATTTCAGATTTCTCAAAACAAAGTAGTTACTGTAATATTGCAGGCAGCAATGTGTGGCATTAAGAAGTTTCGGTTTGTTGGGTTTTTTTCCTGTCATTGTGGGTTTTTTTCCATAAAAGAGCAACATTTTAGCTTTTGCTAATACCAGTAAACGAACAGGTCTTTATAACATCTTGCTTAGTTGAAAAAGAACACTATGAGCATTAAGAAAGGAGAGTGATCAGAATGCTCTTGGAGGTTAAGAGGTGCGGGATCTCCTATCATCAAGCCAAAACAGTTACCTCACTTCAGCTGAAAAAGGACTGCCCTCTGAAAGACTTATCTGATATAAACTGTGTTACTAAGAATATCAGCACCCCATCAATGGCACTCATGAATGATATCTCCCACAAAACTGTCACATATCAGATGAGAGAGTAGTGACTGGTTGTGGTGGGTTGACCTTGGCTGGCCACCAAAGCTGCTCTTTCTCTCCCCCTCCTCAGCTGGAAAGGGGAGAGAAAATATGATGAAAGGCTCATGGGTCAAGATAAGGATGGAGAGATCACTCACCAATTACTGTCATGGGCAAAACAGTCTTGACTGAGGGAAATTAATTTAATTTATTGCCAGTGTACATCAGAGCAGGATCATGAGAAATAAGAACAATCTTTAAACACCTTCACCCCACCCCTCCTTCCTGGGCCCACTGTTGTGGTCAGTTCATTTCACATTGTCTCTGCTCCTTTTTCCTCATACTCTTCCCCTACTTTAGCATGGGGTCCCATCCACAGAAGACAGTCCTTCATGAACTTTTCCAACATGGGCCTTTCACATGGGCTACAGTTCATCAACTGCTCCAGCGTGGGTCCCTTCCGTGGAGTGCAGTCCTTCAGGAACAGGCTGCTCCAGTGTGGGTCCCCCCTGGGGTCACAAGTCCTGCCAACAAAGCTGCTCCAGCGTGGGCTCCTCTCTCCACAGGGTCACAGGTCCTGCCAGGAGCTTACTCCAACATGGGCTTTCCATGAGATCACAGTCTCCTTCAGAGCACATCTACCTGCTCTGGTTTGGTGTCCTCCATGGGCTACAGGCAGATATCTGCTCCACTATTAACCTCCATGGGCTGCAGGGGGACAACATGCCTTACCATGGTCTTCATCATGGCCTGCAGGGGAATCTTTGCTCCAGACCTTAGAGAACCTCCTCCCCCTCCTTCTTCACTGATCTTGGTGTCTGCAGAGTTGTTTCTCTCACATGTTTTCACTCCTCTCTCCCAGCTGCTGTTGTGCAGCAGTTTTTTCCCCTTAAATATGTTATCCCAGAGGTGTTACCACTGTCACTGATTAGCTTAATCTTGGTCATTGGCAGGTCTGTCTTGGAGTTATCTAGAACTGGTTCTGTCCAACATGGGCATGGCTTCTGGCAGTTTCTCATAGAGCCCTGTAGCCTCCCTGCTGCCAAAAATTTGCCATGTAAACCCAATACACTGGTGCTGTGTTTTTTGAGGCAAACTAGCTTGTTTGGGGTCTGCCTACCCATAAATATTCGGCACATATATTTCCTGACTGGAGATGTTTCCTGTCTTAGTTTGGGGTGAAATAGAGTTAATATTCCTTTTCAGGGACTAGATGAGTGCTGTGTTTTGGATTTAGCTTTGGGTTTGGTATGGGAAGAATGCTGATAGCACACTGATGTTTTCAGCTGCTGCCGAGACTTCAAGGACTCTGACTCCTCATGTCCTGCCCGTGCGCAAGGGCACAGGGAGCAGGGAGGGAGCACGGCCACAGCACCTGACCCTAACTGGCCAGTGAAATATTCCATATCATGGAACGTCATGCTCACTATATATAGAGGAGGGGTGGTTGGGAAGGAGCTCTCTCGCTTCCGGGATTGCGATTGTGGGATCTTGGTATCTCGGGGTCGCTAGCTGGGAACGGGCTGGATATTGGTTAGCGGGTGGTGAGCAATTACGCTGTACATCGCCTGTTTATATATCTCTTTTTGTTTTCCCCCATCATCGTTATTGTTCTCATTTTATTGCCATTATTAAACTGTTCTTATCTCAGCCTGCAAGTCTCCCTTCACCCCTCTAATCCCTCCCCCATTCCCAGGTGGGGAGGGGGAAGGGAGGGTGATTAGCTGCGGTGGTTGGTTGCCGATCAGGCCCCAACAGTAGTAATGGATGATTATGGCACTACTTCCAAAAACTCTCAGGAGCATGAAGACCTGTGCAAACAATAGCCCCTCACAGACCCTCATGAAGAGAATGTGGTGCCACACCACTGTCACCAGCCCCTACTAGGCAGCCTGTATCTGGACAGTGGTGTGTGAAACTAGTTATGCCAAATCATAGTTCATCAGTGACTCGGCATAGCTATCTCTACCCAGCCAAGGTTCTCTCAAACTTTTTTCTGTAGGCAAGATGACTAAATACCAAAACACAGCTTAAAAATCCATGGGACAAATCTTCCTCGTGCCCATTTTCTTCCCAAAACCCTTTCCTTTCTCTGATTTCTTTCCCATTTCCAGACTCCTTTCTCCCTCATGTACTAACTTAAGTCTGTTTCAGGCCGGTATTCCTTTCTGTCTCAGTGGAGAACACAAGAGGAATACAGAGGGAAAACACCTTCAAATGGGAGGAACTAGACAGGCTTTTTCCTTTATTGCTTTTTGTTATTGACTCTTTCTGGCATGCTTGGTACATTCCAAGACCATTTCATCATGGATATATGTACCAATTGATCTACACCATCTACCAGTATATATTTTTCTGCTGGGTGTGTTGATTTTGGATGTACAAGGTGATTTAGAGTTATTTAGAAGCCAGTGGCATTTCAACAGGAAAACAGGCAGTATTATAAAGTTCTTCTTAACAGCTGCTTGACCAGGTACTCTCTCATCTTGGTAAGTCTGCTTATGTCAAGAAAGAAATGTATTGATGAGCCATCATGAAATACTCTATTCTTAATGACTTTGTAAGGCTATGAAAAACATTAAATACTAATATAGCATTATGTCCTACCAAAGGGAAACGTGTCAGACTTTAAACAGGTCTTGTTTCAGAAACTTACCTATTTATAGTGGTAGTCACTATAAAAATATTCACTTATTATTTTTCTTTAGATAGTTCAGGTAACCAATTCTGTTCTTCACAATGCCCAGAAAACTAGAGCTATGCACAAAATTATTCATTTAAGTTCCAGATAGATTAATTTTAAAATGTATCATTTTCTTAAAATTTGTTTGAACCGTGGACTGGTATGTACACAGAGCAGTAAGATAATAGCTCATTTCTTTTAGGGAATAGCTATTTTTAAGCTAACATTACCTTCACGTAGGAAAGAATGGAGAGGATGACAAGTGGAAGCTAAAAGCAACTGACAAAGGAGTCTGAACAAAACTGTAGTTTTCCTGATGGTGCAAACCTGTCCTGAACAAAGTGCTGCACCATCCTGGTTAGGAAATTGGGGATAAAAGTAACACTGACACCTGATAGTGTGATGAACTCTCACAGTCCCTTTGGAGCAACCATTGTATATTCTCCATTCCTTTTTAATCATTCCAGTCACCTACAGGCAGTTCCCTCTACTATTGTAATAGTAAAAAGTGAAGATATTTTTAACTGGTGAATGTTCATTTGACATTTTGAATGCTTTCATCATATTATTTAGGGTAGAAACACTGTTTCTCACTAAATAAAAAGATTTCAAGTACAGTAGATTCAACACAAGGTGTCAAAGAGCTTTGATTATGATGTTTCAACAGCATGAGAATCGACTGTAAATGGTAAAAGAAAATTCTGTTACTCTGTGGGAGAACAATCTTCAGAACAAAGGCTTTTTACTACCTAGGACTTTACTAAGTTTTAGATGCCGATTTCCCTCACTTTTCTTTTTAACATTGGAACATCTCTTTTAATGCCTTTTAGACTGGAACATCATGCAGGGAATTAAAAGGGCACTACAACCTGGAAAATGAGGTCTATTACCACAATTTACTTAATTATAAAGCTATACTTATATATATAGCACCTAATAAAAGTATGAAAGTGAAGTAGCAAAGGTGTTGCATTCTGAGCAGTGTTATCCAGACTGACAGAAATATATGTTTTTCCGCCTACCCAGATACATACACTTTAATGCATTTAAATTGTGATGCAGAAAACCACACAAGCACATGCTTTCAACTGGTGATCTCTGAACTTGATGCATCCTGACTAACAATTAATTCTGTCCCTAACTGTGTAGGGAGATGTAGGTGGATAGCAGGATACATCTACCAGACAGACATACAGGGGAGCACTAGTTCTGCCTCTAGTTTTGTGCATATAGCACAGAGACGAACATGTGTACACACAGAGATGCTCTGACCTCAGTGATGCTCATGTCCTGTCCCTTGTTCTGGCCCCATGCTGGGACCAAGCACACCAGCTGAGTGCTTCTTGATGAGCCTGAACACACCTGAGTCCTCACTGCTGAAAATTGCCTCACTGCATATAAGGGAAGAGGGATGGCATCAAGTGGCCTTGACTGTTCTAGAGTCTTGTGGATATCTGGCAGTGACACCAAGGCATCAAGTAATATAAAGGATGTTTGGGTCTCCTTCAAAGATCTCTCCTTCTAAGCTCCCCTTTGAACTTTCCAGGCATTATTTGGTAACTTCAATAGCATCAGCAGATAAAAGGCTCACTTTTGTTTCTGAATTGAGAAATCCCTTTTGCACAGTATCCTTACCAGAAAGTAATTTGTTCCAATTATTTATTTATCTACACTTTGTTTTACATTTCATTCATTTTTGCCTTGATGACTGTACCTTGAATGATCTCTATTAATATTTGTTCATAGTGGCTTGTGGAAAGTCTCAGACTGTCACCCTTAGCCATTAAAAACACTAAACCAACTTCAAGTTAATTCATCCATCTTCATGATCCTTTAATAGGAATTCAGCACACACTACTGTTAAGCAAATATAACTGTCCCCTCAATCTGATTTACAGGGATGTTTATCTGGATTCTAAAGTCATGGAACTTTGTAAAACTATATTCTATTACTGTGCAAAGATTGTAATAAACACCTCAGGTTTGTCCTTATAAGTCAACCCTTATGTTACCTAAAACTAAAGGCAGACACAGAAGGATAAATAATGGGGGGAAAACTCCAGTTTAAACATCATTTTATGGTTTTTGAACTGTCACAGAATCATTATTGAATTTGGGGGGGGGATAAGAGAAACAGAAAAAGGCAGAATAGGAGTAGGGATTTCTAAATACATGGATTGTATTAATGATAATATGCTGTCTACATCTCTCACAACATATAACCTACTACAGTCAGTTCAAGCACTCTTCTGAGTTGTAAGCAGACTGATGGAGAAGAAAGCATTCCTCTACAGAAAGATTTCAGAAGACATTCTGGTCATATACTGCAATTCACCCTGGACACAAATATTCTTTGAGTGCTGAAGTTAGCAAGATTGTACTGATGGATGAAAAATCAGTCTAGAGCACTGATATGTTACAATATCTCCAGCAAAAATTAAAATTTTGGATCATCATTGGGAATGATAAGCTTCAACTGAAATGTGGTGTAGCCAAACCTGTGGTTTTGTTAACATGTAGATTGCCCTGTATATTTCAAATACAGATCAACAGGCCTAATTTTAGGACTTAGGTTACAACAGGTTACACATTTTTTTTGACATTTGAAATTTAAAGTGGCAGTAATGAGATCTCTAATTTTACAAGTAGTCTTTCTTTCTGAAAATGTAGAAAACCATTGTGAGAGCTTTCAGCTGAACCATTTGGAATAACTGTATCACTTTTAAAGATACTGTATCGCTTTTAAAGATATGTGCTACACTGGGTACAATAAGATGCTTAGTAATCTGCCTTAAAATACATATCATCCTGTATATTACATTGACAGAAAAGGTCCCATTGCAGTTAAGAAGATGTGTGTGCATGTGGATTTTAGTCAAACTTATGGTATCAAATGTCAACATTGTAAAAAGAGCTATTAGAGAACAGTGCACACCCTGCAGTATTAATACCCTTTTTGGAGGGACTCCAGTCATATTAGGAAGGAAATGTCTTTGTCATAATGTTGAAACTACTCCTACAGTGTTTTTATTTTACTAATAGATTTGTGTGTATCACGGTGCCTACTTGTATTTTCAAGGCAAGCCATCAGCTGTTAGCAGTTCACCTGGCTATTCTCTGGGAGTTCTGAATCCTAGAACATCACAAATCAAGATCCAGATGACTAAATAATCTGTAGAAGGAGATTCAATACCAAAGCAGTGGTACTCATTGCTTTCAGTCTTAAGTGGAAGCATCATGGAAATAAGCACTCAGATTTTATCCTGAATTGTCCAGATTCTTTCAAGTCCTGCAGACAGTGAGGTAAGTAGGCTGTTCATACTTTATATTTACACATTACTGTTAAAGACTGCCCATTGGGTAGCACTCCAGCCAGATGCAACATAAGTAGCTGTTTGAGCTTCTAAATGATCAGTAATTCCTCATTGTTCCTACACATCTGCAGAAACTTTGAACTATGAACACAGATTCATGAAATACCTATGCTCAGGGAAAAGGATCAAAGACATGAGGATGATGCTCTTAACCTACTCAAAATATTGTCTAAAATGCATAATTATGAGGTAATGTGGGCTAGTATGCAGTAATAAAGTTGTAATATGTGTGTTACAGTTTCCTTATATAGTTACTTTGATTTTTGCCAACTTAAGATACTGAATAAAATTCATACTATTTTCTGCTCTTTGCTCAACATTAGTTAGAAGGAACAGCATACTTTAAGTATTAACGCTCTGTATACTGTGAAATATTTAGCAATAATGTTAGTACTTTGACCTTTACAATATCCTACATCTTCATTGGCTACCTACTTCATCTACTTCCCCATAGGTTAGAGAAGCAGTAAAATTATAGGACACATGGAATAGACAGGCAACACAGCCAATGAAACTAAGGAATATTAAAAAGGTCAAAATACTCAAGTCTACTACTATGATTTATAAAACATATGAAGAATTGAAATTTTAGTACCTAATTCTACTGAGAATAATCATAATGTGAACTGAAAATGGCACAATGAAGAGATTTTTGTGATAGTAATTTCATTTTGAATGAAAGATAGCAGTCTGTATTCTTCATTAAAACTAGGTTCATTACTTTTATGATTTCACTCTTCAAAGCTACCTTTGGGTCTGGGACTTATTCTTCCTTTTCCTCACAAGTCAATTTAAATATTATAGCTATCTATATCACACTGCCACTCTGGGAAATACTGTGGAAACTATCTCTTGCTGTGGGAGTAAGAGGCTAAATCTAAGCTCACATATTTTTTTTATGTATCTACATGTGTCTGTGTATGCATGCATGTATACAGACCCATACACAGCTCTTCTGAGTTTTATGAAAGCATAACTTGAAGATAAACTGATGACATAATGTCTTCCTGAATCTATATACAGATAACAAAATGTGAACCAGCTGTCTATTTTGCACAATGACAAGTAGCTGTGTTACTGCAGTGTAACAAAATATTGGTGTCTGGTTGAGCCATTTTAGCTGACTGTACATAACTCTGTGTTCTTCACTTCCTCTAGGTTTGCTACTTCTATGTTCTTACTCTTTAAGGTCCCTTTGAGTTTGTTCTTCCTTTATAGTACATGTAGAGTTAACAGAGTCAATGAATAACATGGATTAGCATATGCTGCCACATTTCAAACAATTAAATTTTATATTGTACTTGCAACAAGCTAGGAGAGCTAATACCATTACCATGGCTCAGAGAAGTGGTAGCTCATTAAATTGTGTTGAGTTAATTGCTTGTGGTCATGTGAACATACTGGTACTGACGTCTGTGAGACTATCTAGGAAGCTTAATGGTGAGAATTTGCATTTCAGTGCAGCTATGTTAATGCTGACCAATTTAGCAAAATATGAACTTTATGTCCTTACATTCATTCAAAGAGATCTTCAGAGGCAGATATTCATGTCTCTCTTCAGACATCCTTGTAAGAAAAGGGCTAACAAGCCACCAAGAGCAAGTGTCAAAAATGGTAGCTTCAGTCTGGCAATTTTCAATTTAGTAATTCTGAAAAGGTAAAGAAAGCAAAGGAAACTAATAGTATTGTAAAAATAAAGTACATATTGCTGATTACATGGCTTATTTTCTACTTCAAATGAAATTGCAGCATAATTTTCAAGCTGCTACATGGTACTAGCACTGAATTAAGGGACCTTGATATAAAAATTAATCCAGCTTACTAGAGAACACTGTGTGTAGGTCCTATATTATAGCTTGAAAGCATTAGCAGAAACATTTTATCATGTTTATGAAGCATGCAAAGCTAATAAATATTGTATTTTTAGTTACAGACAAACTGTTCATTGTCTTAAACATATTCCTGTAAGTATGTTATAGTGGATTGCCTACTGCATTCTCAAATTATTTTGACTGCCTCTTGAAAAAGTTCTCTAACTATATGCCATTATGTCACCTACTGAAAAAGTTTGCTGCAGGAGGTGCTACATTAGTCTTGTTATGCAGCCATCATAGAGTTCGTTAGCTAAGATAAATTTCTTCTGGGAATTCTTACAGACACAGAATTTGCAAACTGCAGTTTTATAAACCCCAAAGATATATTATATTTTGGAACAAGAATTACAAAAAGGCAATCTTTCTTTACACTTTTTCTCTAGTCAACATTGTGCAGTTCCAAAAAAATACTTCACAAATCCATCTTTGGATCCACTTGGAGGATGTCTATTCATGCTGACCTCACTGTTCTCCACCAGCTGTTCAGTTGCTGTTGAAATTATGGCATTTCCTTGCAGTCCCAGTGCTGGCTGAGCTGAGACTGCTTTTAACTTCAGACACATTGTAATTCTGAATTTCCTTTAATTAGGTCAATTCTGCTGAAAGGTCATAAAGCAGTGGTGAGCTCTATAATTTCATTTTACCAGGTGGCTGCTGAGTTCAGAACTATGTCAGCTCAGCACAGATAGGTAGTATTCCAGCCATGTTTCAGAGTTATGGAATAGTTCAGGCTGGAACAGACTTTAGAAGCTCTCTAGTCTGGTCACCTGCTCCAAACAGAGTCAGCCTTAAAATCAGAGCAGGTAGCCCAGAGCTTTATCCAGTCAGATCTTGAAAACATCCAGGGACGCAGAGTGCATGAACTCTCTGGGCAACCTGCTGCACTGCTGACGTTCTCAGAGTGGAAATCCTTTTTCCTCATATCCAGTCTGAACCTTCCTTGTTTCAGTCAAATTCTACTGCCTCTTTTCCTCTCACATGCACTGTTGTAAAGAGGCTGACTCCATTTTGTCAATAACCTCTCCAAAGACCCTAACAGTCTACTGTTATGTCCCCCCAGGCCATTCCTTCTCCAGGCTGAAGATGCCAGCTTCCTCAGACTCTCCTCCCAGGGCAAATGTTCCAGGCCCTGACTACCTCTGTGGTCCTAGCCTGAACTCACTCCAGCTTATTGATCTTTTTTCTTTTACAGGAGGAAGGGCAAAACTGCATGCATTGCTTGAACGTTGTCTGATGAGCATTAAACAGAGGAGGATAATCTAACCACTCAAGCTACTGGCTGTGCTCCTATCCTTACAACACAGAAGCCTACTTTGCTGCCACAGCCAACTGCTGGTTTATGCTCAGTTTACCACATATGAAGACTCACAGGTGATTTTCAGCCATTCAGTCCCCAGCCTGCATCATTGCTAGAGTTATTCCTTCTCCAGCACAGCACTTTGCATTTGTCCTTGTTGAATCCTGTTGGTTTCTGTTGGCCCATTCCTCCAGCCTGTCTAGGTTCCTGGTGATGGCAGTCTTGCCCTTGAGGATATTGAGTAACCCTTCTAATTCGTGTCATGTGCAAACCTGAGGAGAGGCTACTCTATTGCCTCCTCCAGGTCATTGATGAAAATGTTGAACTGGAGAGGTCCCAGTGTAGACATGAACTTAATTTGTGATAGGCATCCAGGTAGTATAAAACACATTATCCTCTACCATCTGAAGGTGACCATTTGACCACTATTTTCTACACTACCCCAAGAATACTGTCAGAGACAATGTCAAAAGCTTTGTTCTAGGTAAGTCAAGGTAAATGAAATTCATTGCTCTCCCTTCATCCACAAACACATTCATTTGATCATAGTAGGCAATCAGGTTGATGAGGTGTGATTTGCCCTTGGTAAATCCATGCTTGCTTTTTCCAGTCATCTTCTATCTCTTGTGGCCAGAAATGTGTTCCAAGACGACTTGGTTCATGATTTTCCAAGATACTGAAATGAGACTGATCAGCCCATAATTCCCCCAGTTGTCCTTTGTCCTTTTTAAAATACGGATGAAAATTTGTCTTCCTCTAATCTTAGAGGACCTTTCCTGCTCTTCACAACAATTCAAGAGGTTTAAAAGTAGCCTTACTGTGAGAGTGGCAAGCTCTCAAACCTTCATATGGAGCCTATCAGGTTGCATGAACTTACGTTGGTCATGTTCACTCTAGTAGTCTCTGACTGAATCCTTGTCCACTGATAGTAGTTTATCTCCTTAAAACCTTCCACTAAGCACAGAGAGCCAGGAGGCTTTGTTTGTGAAGGATGAGACAGAGAAGGCATTTAACACCTCAGATTAAATCACTTGCACCATTCAGAGAGGAGCCAAACATTTGCACTGTTCAGCCTTTTGCTACTAAGGCAGCAGTACAGACTCTACTCCTATATAGCCCCCTCCCACTTCCACATCTTGTAAACTGCCTTTCTCCATTACAACTCCATAACGAGCTTCCTGTTCAGCCAGCCTGGTCTCCTGTTGCATCTACTTGTTTTTCTTGGCATCAGCATGGGGCCATTCTTGCACTTGGAAGTCTTTAACAACCTGTTTATTTTCCTGAACTCCCTTAGAGCTGACTCCCATAGCATTTTACCTACCAGTTCCCTGACTAATATCAGAGTGAGTAAAATAGCAAAAGAAATACTAGCAGAGCTATATTGCCTCAAAAATCATGGGTTTACTTTTCAAGTCACTCCTACCTCAAGGTGTTCCTATAACCTTTATTGTACTTTCTGTACTTCTTTTAAGCATTATCACATTTTCAAAAGCAACTCCAGGTTTCAGAAGGCCAAAGGAAGACAGCAGCCTAGAGTCAGTAATGATATGTTATAATGGCAGGAACATTTAAGCAGTTTCTCAGAAGGACCACTCAAAAGCCAGGGAATCCAAAGCCCAGCCAACACTATTGAATCTGCTAGCCTCAGCTTCCCACCCAAGTAGGCATGAAGGTTCAGCCCTGTTTAGATTAGCCAGCAAATATCACAGACTGAAGTGACATGGCTACAAGTAGCTGGACCAGACTTCGCATTAAGACTGCTTTAATTCCAGATCAAATTTGTTACCATAAGAATAGTTTTTATTCCATTCCATAATACCTTGCATTTGTACTCCTTAACAAAGGACTTTGCACTGTTCCTCTGTGTTTACATTATGCATCAGCGCTCATAACAATGCACATGCTGAACATTTCTGTGCAAATTTGTCTACTCCAAGCATATTGAATTTTATTTGAAGTGGTGCCATCCTTACATGTTATTTTTGGTTTTCTTTTTGACAGAACCCCTTCACAATCACTATTTGCTGCTTTATTTGTTGTGTCTTTCCCCAGTTTAAAATAGTCTTTCCAAATTCCACTGACAGCCTGTCACATATCTTTATGATTTATATTTGTTAAAAAGATAACTTGAATCCTTTCAGAATGATTTTTTACCACTACAAATGACTATGTTTTTGTAACCATCTCCATTAATGCATGACAAACTGTGAAGTTTGCCATTTTTGCCATGACCAATCCATAAAATCTGTCATCTTCCTGCATGATAGTGTTCATGGTTTACATGGGGTCTTACTTATAAGGTCATTTATTTAAATGGTTCATCAAAATTACCATTAAGTAAGTGGGTACATCCTGTAAGTAGGAAGTCACATGAGCACAATACGTAAATCTTTCCCTTCTTTAATGAGAATACATTTCAACATTTGTGTACTCAGTATTATGACCATTCCCATTTTTTTAACCTCCAACAATTAAAAAAAAGTCCGTTACTTTCCTTCTGTTGTGTATATAGTCTCTAAATGAATGCCAAACAAGGCAAAGGGAGTTGCAGAGTGTCTTATTTTGGGTAGCTGTCAGATGTCTCATGATACAAATTTGAAAACTTTGTAAGAAGCAACAGAAGAGGAGCTAGCAAAAATGCAGAGTGCAAAAATGAAACTTATTTAGGAAAAGTTGTTTAAGTGGTGCCTACACATTTGGGATCTCTAAGGTTGAGGGTGGCAAGCATATGGGCTTGAGAAACACACAGAGACCACAACATTCATAAATTCAGAGACTTATGTGGCATAAAATAAATGACAAGAACAAGAATGTTCAAACATACATATTTTGTTATAGGATTACTTAAAAATAGTTGTTGGGATAGTAGGATTTTTGCTATGAAAAAAATAATTATATCTTCAGTCAGCCTTTAGTTTAGCAACTCTCATTTCCATAAAAGAGGGGATATATCCCCAGGGATTCCTCTGACAAGGGAATCCCCCAGAATTAGGAAGATTATAATTTAAAGAAACTCCTTGCAAGGATAGCTGACTAAAGAGAGAAGTTTCTGAGAGCATTAGGGAAATAAAGAGTGTGGGAGTGTGCATGAGAGAGCGCTTTGCTTTCTCATGTGAGTAAAGTGAGGAGAATTATACTTGTCCTTACATTTTGTGGTGAGTGGAGCTGGAGTCCCTGGTGTTAGGTTTGGACCTGCTTGCTTTCCTTCTATTCTGCTTCTTTCTCTTTACATTTTGCTAAGTGTAGAAGCCATATTTACTGAAAAACTCGCATCGACGATTATGAGGTCGTATTATATTTGTTAACCAAAAAGGGACTCAACTTCTTTGCTTGAGTCAGTGCCAGCACAGAATTAATGTTATTAATTAACAGATTAACAGAACGAACAGATTGCTGTTAATTCTGAGCTGCATCAGGGGAGTGGTAGATACATTCTTCTCCTGGAAAAAAAAAAAAAAAAGGAGGTTCCAGAAAGTCATACCCTGAGCAGGATCATCAGGAGCTAACAGCTCATCCTAGCTCTTTCCAGGTACTGGGAGTTGTCCACAGGAGATTTCATTATCATGCCTGGAAGGAGAATTGCATGACCATGTATAGTCATCCCATGACCATACCAAGTATTTTGGATCCCAGAGCTGGCACAGGAGAGTGTCCATTTGATTCAGAAATATTTGAGACTGACTGCAGCTTATTGTTAGTAGCTGCTGCCCAGCTCGTCTTTAGGCACACCTGGGCAAGCCTTATTGTTTAACCCTTGCAGCTTCAGCTCTGACCTTCTGCTGCAGCCAGTATGGCTGTGAGTCAGAGATTGCCTGGACACAAGCTGGGACCTATGTGTTACACTGGACCTGCTTCCAGTGCAGCTTTGAAAGGGCTAATGTACTCTCACAAATATTCAGGTTTCCAGTTCTAAATTGAGTGATAGGTAGTCTACCCTGAAATCTAGATTATATTATAAGAAAATTTAAATTCTTCTGAAGTCATATTCATTACTTTTTTTTTTTAAGGACTATAAATATACATATATACATGCATAAATGAACATAGATACATATAAATAAGTGTACACCCCAATAACTTTAGAAGTCTTTTGACAGGGAACATGAAAGAGATAATATCCCATCAGTCAGAAAACAGATATCGTCTATTAGAAAAACTGAGCAAATTATACAATAATGAAGGCTTGGATTTCATCCAAGATTAAATACAATATCTCTTTCCAACAAAATCCTCTGAGGTAACCTTAATCAGAATGATAGATATCTGTAGTTTCAGAAATGTTAAGAAATACCACAGCCTAATAGAAAGTAGTGGGTAACTGCCTGAAGGGAGTGCATATTCTGTAGATGGTAGGTTGTTCTCTACCAACAGGAAATCTTTAGGCAGAAACTAAATCGCTCCTTGTCAGGGATACTCATTTATATAAAGTGACACTCTGCTACTCCCACCCACCAGTACTGACTTCCAGTAATCATTCATGTGTCACACATACACCCATGCAAAGTTATACCAAGTCATGTGAGCTAATATTCACTTCCACACTCCCAGGCTGTGACCACTTACTCATGTCAAGATATATGCCGTTCTGTTCATTAACACTAATGCCAATTCAAGCATATCCCTGTAGTCATCTTCAATCTTACTCAGTTATGCTGGTGCTTTACTCAATCACGATCAGTCAGACCCACCCATTTGCACTACAGCTGACTGATGGACACACTCAGAGCTTCAGAGTGCATTTGACAAATAGAAATTTTGTCACCTAGATTTGGAGACTATCTTACTTCTATATTTTAGTGGGGGAAAAACAGTAGCAAGTTCGGATATTTCATTTGAATAACTATTTAAGAGGACAAACATTTACTGAAAGCCAAGTCAATATTTTCTGACCAGAACTATAAAAACATCAACATGTTATCATAAGAAGCATAAACAGAAGTGTGAATAGGCAACTAACAGAGAAGCTTCAAAATGAATGATTAAATCTGCAAACAGGTGCTGATGCATGTATTATATCTCACCTATTTTATATATTCTTTAACCTTTCTGGTAGATACATGTGAATGGTAGGCACTGAACCTCAGAAATAATTTTCAAAGGCTGGTGCTTCTCTCTGAGCCTTTGCCAGTTCTCTGGGTCACTCTGTGTCATTGTTTGAGCCTGGTCAGCAGCTAAACACCCTGCAGTCACTCACCCACCCTCCCCCTACTTGGGAACAGGGAGGGAATCAGAGGGGCAAAGGGAGACTCGTGGGTTGAGATAAAAACAGTTTAAAAACAGTAATAGAATAATATGGTGACAGCAGTATCAACAGGTAATGCACAATACAGCTGCTCAACATCTGCTGACCGACACCCACCTGCTCCCAGCCAGCAATCCCAAACACAAAGGCCACACAGCCACACTCCCAGAAGAGAGAGCCCCTCCCAGCCCACTCCTGCCTTTATATAGTGAGCACAATGTCACATGACATGGACTATCGGCCAATCGGGGCCCAGCCCTCCAGCTGTGCTCCCCCCGCCCCCGCACACAGGTGAGGGCACTGGGACCTGGGGAGTCCCTGGGGTCTCAGGGTGCTGCAGCTCCTCCCGCTGCCGAACCAACGGGAACTCTAGTCCAGCCCCAACCAGGACACTCTGTATGGTGTTACTTAACAATAAACTTCGATTTCTTCTCTGAATTCTGCCTCTTGGTGAAGTAGGTAAGGGAAAAATTTGAGAAAGGAGTAACATGCTTGATTTAAAATTTTATTTTAATCTTCACTGGGATTGAAAGCAAGCAAACAACTTCTTTAATTGTGCTGTCATTATATGATGCCATTTTAAAGAATTATTTGTCTTAATTCTGACAATAATATTATATTATAAAAATATTTCCATATCTTAATACATTTGGGGTTATTTCACATTTAACAATGAAAGTTCTGTATTTATGATGTTTTACTAGGAGGTATGTACAACATTTGCTTTCTTCAAACACAATAAGCAGAAAACTTTATTTCACTAATACTTGCCCTCAGATTAAGCTGCCTCATAACTTCTTGGCTTTGCTTGGGAATAGGAGAAAGCATAAGGTGAAGCAACTGTGGCAAGTAATAGGACAAAAGTGAATTATCATGTTGCACAGCTCATAGAAATTTATGTAAAGCCACAGAATAATGCTTACTGTCATTCCTATGTCTATGAAGTGGAGGTGGTCAAGTCTTCTTTGTGAGTGTATATGTGAGAAGAGACAGGGCAGAGCTTTTATTTACATTTATGTCCCCATTGCACACATTACCAATTACACAGATTTAATCCAACTGCTCTTTTCTTAAGGAAGGAAGATTATCATTTAAATTAGAGACCAAACAAGGAAGCAAATTAACTATTAAATTTTACCTGAGAGGAAGTGCCATTAAACTTTATTATTACAAATCAAGAGCACAAACACTGACTATGATATCACTTAAGCAAGCATTTATACTATGATATTTCAAACCTTTGTATTTCACATTGAACATTAGGGACTGAGGTTCTGAGGAATTCACTAATAAAAATCTGTAGATCAGTCTAAAATGATAAAATAAGTAAAAACTTTGGCTGATACTTCTTCAATGACACTTAATAAAGATGTGTTTGCAAGTGACAAAAACATCTCATTTCTATCAATCAGAGAGGTAACATTGGAGCCCAGAGATACAATATTGATGCTGGTAGTCACAGGACACAGGCTTTTTACTGAGCTTCAAGGCCTCAAAATTTAGGATTGTCAGATTTACTCTCTCTGAATTTAACCTGTTTGCTGCTACTGTTTTCACCTGGTTTAGCTGCAACAGCATTTTTTCTAATGACCAGCTGGCTATGTTTAAGTTCTTTGGTTTTTTCTTGCCTTTTTATGCAACAATAATGATTTTTTTATACAGGTAGTAGTAACAAATAGCTATTCTGTGTAGAATGACATACCTGGACTAATGGTAATTCTTTGATTGGACTGTTGAGATTTAAATTATGCTAATAAAAAGTTATTGGCTTCACATGTAAAATGTTTTCTTGTATATACCCATAACCAGAGTTTGAGTGTATTATCGTACAGGGCCCAAAAATTGTTAGAAGTTGTGGGATTGTCACCATAAACTGATATCTTTACTTCAGATTTGAGTAAAAACAGAAAACCACTATGCAAAATAATTTAATATTTTTCTATATGTTATGAATTTGAGGGGAGAGTGGGTATAATAACAATAAATGTCTTTCATTCTTTCTTTTTTTCACACTTTCTTTTCTTCCACTTCAAGTCATTTGTTTAAGAAAAAATCACTCACTTCTTTTATATCTCCTCATAGTGAAATATATTTCAGGAAATTATGAAGGCTAATTCATTCATTTTCATATTTTAGCAATAAGGACACACAGATTAAACTATGAATATTTTTTAATACCTTGATTTTAACAAGTCAAATAGACCAAGTCCAGTCATCCTTACTTATTATATAAGTAAAGATAAAAGGTAAATAATTTGCTCAACTCTCCTCTTGCTTATATTTGCTGTCATGAATTTGTGACAGGAGCTTTTCAAGCACAGTTTTTCATTCATATGATCGTTATATAGGTTGACCAGACTTAGGAGATATGAGCAGACTCCTGAGACAGTTGACGTGCTATAAGAAAGCTGCAATATGTTCAGAGATATACTTAGCAACTATTAACTACAGAGCACTGAAGTAATTCAGGAGTTCCTCACCTGTACTCTGTGGAACAACTAGTTTTCATGGGACAATGGATCTCCAGCTCTTATTAAACTTCTTATGAACATTTTTCTAATACCATTTTGTTTTAAGCTAAGAAGTGTGAGCAATATGTCAAGAACACATTACCTACACATAGTTAAGATGGGAAGTGTTGTTTATGGTCTTTTCTGTATATGGATGACAGAAAATCATTTGACATTCTCTTTTTTGGAACTGAATGCATCTGAGAAATGTTTCAGTTCAGATCAGCTCAGCATTATTTCTACAACACAGAAAAAAAATGGAACAATGAATACTTTTTTAAAAAAAAAAACAGGGAACTGGGAAAGGAACATACAGATTTTGTAAAGGACACTTCCAAGGAGGGGACAGCCACAGCTTCTCTGGGCAACCTGCTCCAGTGCCTCACCATCCCCACAGGAAAGAATTTCTTCCTTATGTCTAATCTAAATCTACCTTCCTTCAGTTTAAAACTGATGCCCCTCATCCTATCCCTACACTCACTGATAAAGAATCCCTCCCCACCTTTCCTGCAGGCCCCTTCTAATTAGTGGAAAGCTGCTATATGGTCTCCCTGGAGCCTTCTCTTCTCCAGGCTAAACAACCTCAACTCTCTCAGCCTGTCCGCGTAAGAGAAGTGCTCCAGACCCCTGATCATCTTTGTGGCCCTCCTCTGGACCTGTTCCACCAAGTCTACGTCTTGCTTATGTTGGGGGCCCCAGACCTGAACACAGTACTCCAGATGGGGTCTCATGAGAATGGAATAGAGGAGGGGGAAATCACCTCCCTCAACCTGCTGGCCACACTTCTCTTGATGCAGCCCAGGGTACAGTTGGCTTTCTGGGCTACAAGCACACGTTGCTGGCACACAGTCAGTTTTTGATCCACTACCATTCCCAAGTCCTTCTCTGCCAGATTGCTCTCAATCCACTCTGCGCCCAGCCTGTATTTGTGCTTGAGGTTGCCTTAACCCATGGGCAGGACCTTGCACTTGCCCTTGTTGAAATTCATGGTGTTTGGATGGGCCCACCTCTCCAGCCTGTCCAGGTCCCTCTGGATGACATCCCTTCCCTCCAGCGTGTCAACTGCACCGCACAGCTTGGTGTTGTTGGCAAACTTGCTGAGGGTGCACTCAATCCCACTGTCCATGTCTCCAACAAACGTGTTAAACAGTGCCGGTCCCAACACCGACCCCTGTGGATCGTCACTTGTCACTGGTCTCAACGTGGACACTGAGATGTTGACCACAACTCTTTGAGTGTGACCATCCAGCCAAATCCTTATCCACCAAGTGCTCCATCTGGGAAATCCATCTCTCCAATTTGGAGACAAGAATGTCATGCAGGACAGTGTCAAATGATTTGCTCAAGTCCAGGTAGATGATGTCACTTGCTCTTCCCTTATCCACCAATGTTGTAATGCTGTTGTAGGAGGCCACCCAATTTGTCAGGTGCAATTTGCCCTTAGTGAAGTCATGGTGGCTTTCACCAATCACTTCCTTATTTTCCATGTACCCCAGCTTAGTTTCCAAGAGGATCCACTCTATAATCGTACTGGGCACTGGCTTGTAGTTTCCAGGTCTTCCTTTTTCCCTTTTAAAACTGAGAGATATTTTCCCCTTTTCCAGTCAGTGGGAATTTCATCAGATTTCCAAAACCATATAATAAGATATTTTTTAATTACTTCACATCCTCTCTAAGTCCGACTTTGCATTGTGGATCAGATAATTGCTATAAAGGACCTTTTGTCCTTTAAAGACCTTACCGGGGCATTAATACACAGAAAATTCTCATCCTTTTTTCATTGCCATCTGCCTTCCTGACACAGTCTTCCACTGGCCACAAAGCTCTTCATTCATCAAGAAAGTAGATTCCTCTGAGCTGAGCTCTTGCTTGTTTTCTTTGGCTTTGCAGACACTTTTACAGGCAATTTCTACAGGCATTTTCTATTTCATTCTTTATCTCCAGGACTGCTTTTAGAAGGGCCTTTTCCACATGAGAGCATGGATTTCATGAATGTGGAAAGTGACAGCATGGATTTCATGAGTAGCTTGACACATGTGACTTGAGAAGAATTGTGCTACTTCCTTGTCCTGGGTTGAGTGAGTGGTGGCGTTTTTTTGGTGGCAGGGGAGGGGGCTATAGGGAAGCCCCCTGTGAGAAGCTTCTCAAAGCTCCCCCAGCTCCAAATCAGCTCCACTTCTGATTGGAAACTGAGCCAATCAGCTGCGCCTCTGCGATAACGTATTTAAGAAGGCAGGTGGTGACGGGCAGTGGGACTTGTGAGGAGGAGTTGCAGCAGCTGCGCGAACACCAAGGTCAGTGGACGAACGGAGGAAGAAAGGAGGGGGGAGGTATGCCGGAGCAGAGACCCCCCTGTATCCTGTGGTGAGACGGCAGGTCATCCCCCCCCCCCGCCACCCATGAAGATCCACGGTGGAGCAGACATTGATTTATGGCCTGTGGCTTCCACCTCGTTGATCAAGGTTCTGTGCCCAAAGAAGGATGGGGTCTCATGGGAAAAGGTAGCCCCACTGCTGTAATTCAGTGCTGGGAGGATTGCAGCATGCGGGGGTGTCCCACCCTGGAGCAGCTCGGGAAAGGCTGCAGCCGTGGGAGGGAATCCAGTCAGAGAAAGTTAGTTACCCACAACGGGGCAGTGTGGGGAACTCTGCGGCCCGTGGGAGGAACTCATGTTGGAGAAAGTTTGTGGAGGACTGTCTCCTGTGAGAGGGGGACCACAATGGAGCAGGGGAAAGAAGTTCCTGAAGCTCCCCCAGCTGAAGATGGAAAAAGTGGCATCACCGACTGCACCCCCCCATTCCCTGCCCCTGCATCGCTGCAGGGAGGAGGTAGAGATAACGGGAGCAGAGCTGAGCCCTGGAAGAAGGGAGGGGTGGGGGGAAGGTGTTCTCAAGATGTGGCAATGTTTCTCACTGTCCTACTCTGTTAGGTGTTGTTAGTGTCTATAATAAATGTATGTTCTTTTTTTTCTTCCCCTAACGAGTCTGCCTTTTGCTCATGCCCATAAAGGGGGATTTTTTCCCCATCCCAGTCCTACCTCGAACCCCAAGCCTGGCTCTCTGTCCCTTCTTATTGCCGGAAGAGAAGGGAGAGAGAGTGGCTGCTTGGTGGTTGGCTGCTGACCAGGCCCAAACCACGACATTCCTTTACTATCTGGGACTATCTCTAGGGTAAACTGAAATAGGAGAACTGAATTCTACCACTGTATGCCCACTGACCTTAAGAGTTAGACCTGACTGGAACCTGCTGTACATCAAAGAATAACAAAAAAGAAACTGTGGATCATGTGTAAAGGAGTTTTCTTCATCACATATCAAACCAAGATTTCAGTAAAGGAAAGGAGCAAATAGTGGTCCTCTGGATAATCTTAATAGGACAAAAAGTAAAACAACAGAAACTACTGCACATATGGTCTTCTGATCTCACAGAGCACTCTCTTGCATTCTGAAGAAAGCCCAACCAAATCGCCATCTTTATATAAAGTCTGTTCCTTCTCAAAATCATTGTATTTGCAAAATGAATTTCAAATCTATTTTGTTTTCAAATTTTCTTTTAAGTGAAGCCATTTACTTAAATTGCTTAGCTACTATAACAGCCTGCAGTGAACTTCATGCATCATGTCAAATTATGAAATGTGATAAGGACCAGCTAGGAGATGAAACAGTTGAGAGGATGAAAAGTAAAGAACTCTTAACAGTCTTAAGGAAGGAGTTGAGTTTTCTCCCAGGCATCATTCAAACACAGCTTCCAAAGTTGTTGGGACTGGTCAGAGCAGATACATGCATATTCTGCAACCCAGCAGTGAATTTCCTGTCATTCTTTGCAACAAAGTGAGTGGCACAGCAAATGTGTAACTCTGTATGTGCACATGTATTGTACTTGAGAGAATAGGAAAAGAGAAATGTTGAATCTGATTACATACCCTTTTGACTTATTTCAGTGGCAAATTCTGCTGCTTTTGAATAGTGGACACAGTGAAAAGACAGAAGAAAGATTTTTCATTAATGTGATCTGTAATGCATATATGTAAGACAAGACAAAATAAAATACTAAGGTAAAACAATTATCAAAATGTTGTCTTCAAGATTTTATTTACAGCTGTATATTCATTTCCAATAAAATAAGTTTTCTTTTAAAGTTTCTTGTAGCATTTCAAGTCTGAGACAAGTAATATGATGATACTGTATTTTTCTGTGCTCTCATTTCACAATGAACTACATTAGCTGGAATACCCAGGAGAAAGAGAAAACTTCAAAGCATGGCCCCAAATAATGTTGAGAATAGGTATGGTCTGAATACCAACAGAGCCTGAGTTTTAAGTTCAAACAACCTTTTAAGACACTTCCCAAGAAATAACTTTTTTAATGAATTGAGGTCATCTCAGGGGTAACAGTGATGTAAAAGTAGGTTCCAAATCTGACTAGTTCTCTTCTGCATGTGTCTTTTATATTCTACATAGCAGCTTGGGCATTGGGGATGACTCAGAAGCACCCTGACTACCCAGCACCTCCCATAGTGAGTAACTTCCAAAGCTAACATCAAAAATATAACTTTCAAAACCTCCTAATGAGGAGTTTATTGTTCAATTTAATCAGCAGGGAAAAGAAGACTGATTTTAAGAAATGCTCTACATATGTGAGGTAGCGAGGAAGTTCTCCAGTCAGAAAACAAGCAGCAGACCTTCATAAAAATATTTCTTTTCAAAATGTCATGAGACTAGATAAGAAGTGTGAGTTGCAGAGTACTACTGCATTAGCAGACTTATCTCTGGTAGAGGTGAAAGCATTTTTTAAAACTAGAATGTCCCACTCAGCATCACCATTTTTTATGAAGGTTCATTCACTCAATCAAGAATACCTATGTGGCATAGTTTTCCCAAAGCTCTTATTGAAATAATTGTCGTCTTAAAGGGGGATGGCTGAAGCACCCCAAATTTATGTACAAGATGGATGTGTGAATGGCACCTTTTGGGCAGCACCTCCTACCCAAAGAAAAGTACACTAAGAAAAATTCAAAGATAAATGACTGTGGTAAGAGTAGAAAGTGCATAACTTCAGGTGCCATGCTCCTGTTTTTATTCAAGAGAAAAATGACCGAGGTTTCTCCTAGTATCCATTTCAGGGGTTCCACATCTTTATCTATTGGGATGTCACTTCTTGAATGAATTTGTCATAGTGTCCCCAAATAAACTGTCTTCCAGAAGGAAGAGTCTCTAAGGAGAATTTCTACATCTCTTAGTCATAGCATATGAAAGAGTTCCCCAAAATAGTAAAATTTTTCATAAAGTCCTCCCATTAAAATTTAACATGTGACCTGTGAGAAGGATAGATGCATGTGTGAGTATGACCATGCACTTTTTTTATTCTTAAATGGCCACCAGCAGTCAGTCAATCTGAAGCCTTATTTAACCATTAGCTTTTACAGAAAATTTCCCTTAAACCCTTCAGCTCTCTTCACCAGGACAGTTTAACCCTTAGTAACTATGTAATTCTTTGATATTTTTGACAAGTGACTCATCAGACCATTTAGGGTCTTCAAGGGTAGAAATCCCTTTCAGCCCATGAGTTTCTTACTGCTTCTTCTCATCTAATGTTGAAGAGTTGGATCCATGATGATGGTTCCAGCCTGTGCCAGCTAGAAATCATTCACAGAACATGCTCTTGTCCCCCCTTCTCTCCATCCTCATCATGAGTGTTACAAGGGGAAGTCACTGCTATATCCAAACTGACTAGGGCCACCTAACCTTGATAGTAATTCAGTGACTAATGCCTTAGATGCAACAAGTCACCACAGCTTAACCAACCTGAGGGAAATGTGTTTGTGCATAGCCTTTATATAGCACTAATGCAAGGTTCACTGACAGCGAAAGATGGTATGAATATGCATAAGGGTACTGACATGTGAATGCTACCTTTCCCCCTTCAAAATCTTGCATATCTAAGCCCTCAGTCATTTCTAAAAGAGATACTAGTCCAAAATCAGGTGAATAACTTTTAAAGTTTTAACTTGGATGCTTAATCTTTCCCAAAGGATAATTTTAACAACCTGTTTAAGACTGTGTATTACCACATATAACTCAGTCTGAACAAGCTGAATTTCTACTCTTTTAAATTTCAGAACTGCTTCAGCTTCATATTTCACACTCCATACTTCAAGGATTGTCTTCATTGTGAGTCTTTATTCACTGTTCTTATTCTTGTTAATGATGTGCATTTGTCTGAACAAACTATTTTGACATTTTCCTTGTGTAAAAACTTTCATATACCACATGAATATCTTTATGTTAGATTTTATGTTATTCTTGGCAACAAAAGAATGTGTAAAATATACAATTAGAATTTCTGCAATATATTCAGTTAATGCAAATAACTTTTTTTTTTCTTTTTTTTATACCATATTAATTTCAAGAAGCTACTGGATATTTAAATCCAAAAGTTTTTCAGACTTTTATTGGTTATTTGGTTGTCAGGATTTTTTTTTTTACTTTTTAATTTATTGACAGCTTACTAATTGGCTTTTCCATTACAACTAGCAGTTTCCATGTTGAAGCCTTATTCTGTGAATGGAATTTTGCAAAATACAACAGGGGTTATGAAACACAACAGCAATTTAAGTTGTCCAGTCTAAAGCATACCAAGAACATGGGACTCATTATACTTAAGGAACTGAAATCATTAGGTGGTTACATCTTGTTGTCATATCAACTACCAACGTGGTCTGAATTAAAGGAGGCACCTTGCTGAGATCTTTACCAGGTCTTATTCATTAACTCCCTCTCCTTGTTCTCATCTGTTTTGCAGCTGTAGCCAGGTGAGAATTAACGGGGCAGTTTACATCAGGCAGATGGTAGGTTCCTCAGGACAACTCTATTTAAAGAATAAGGAGAAGAAATCAGTAACTGGATAATAAGTATGGGGCAAATAGGGAATGTAAAGATTTAGAATTATTTTGATTTTAATTTACAATTGCTCCTGGGTGGGGGAAAAAAAAAGTAACTGAATGATTTCTTATAGTACAGACCATCTCTGTACAATTTAATAGCCCAACATGTGTTACTGATGACAATAACTCTTGAAGTAACTTATCTTTATTCTGATAACACAGAATTCCTTCAAGGAAAAGGGAAGACTCTGCTCTCTGCTCCTGAAATGCAGAATTAGTTTATGTCTCTTACTGAGCTCATCGAAGATAATTTGTATACTAAAAGTGAAATTAAGACAGCAGGCTAGTGTTTTCCACAGTAGTAGGATCAGAGGTATTCAGAGTTGTTTACTATATAACACAGGTACTTTGAAAAATCTTGCCCTCATCCCCTTGCTTCTTACAAAATGATAAGGTCTGCTTTAGAGACAATCCTGAAGAAAAAAGTCCTGAGACAAGCTGAAGTAGAATTGCTCCCTAACTGCTCATTGCCTGTCTAATGTGAAGTGACCTTCAGCTGCATATATCTTGCATTTGCTTTCCTGTTTTAGCCTAAAGTCACAGGAGGTGAAGTAACAAATCTCTCAGGTCTCCACAGTCCTTGCACCCTTGAGCTACACCAGCTCCTTGGCAGGTTCTCTGGGCAACCCATGGGGAAGTCCCTACAGGGAGGATTTCTGCCAGAATGTAATGTTGATCCAAATAAATGTCAAACACAGAACATGTTGTGGCAAAATAATCAGTAATATTTGTCTCTGATTTTATTATTAACCATGGAAGGGCAGGTTTAACCCATTCCCTACATGTGACTGTCCAACCAGTTCCTAAGTGTACTACCTTTATAGAACACACAACCTCCCTGAACAGTTTCCTCTTGTGCTTCTTGTCCTTTTTACACTCACCAGGCTTTGTAAGACTTCCACATAATTTGATATGACTTGCTTTTTCATAAATTCTAGTGGTTTTACTCAAATGTTTTTATATACCAGAAGGTGTGTGATGTATAACCTTTCATAACTCTTGTGCATTACATTTTTCTTGGTAATGGATTTAATCTTGTACCTGACAGTCTACGCTTGTAATTTATAAGCATAAAATTAAAATACCAAACAAATTTCTAAAACAGTTCTCTGAATTAGCAGACTGCACAGTAACTCAGAAAGCTTTAGTAAGCATTTTCTTCCCCCACAGCTTCCCAGACACCTGACTAAGATGATGTTCATCCCTCTTATCCTGCATGCCCTGGACTTTCTGATTCTCTAGGCTCTTTACCACATACTTGTAAGAATTCAGAAAGGCACAAGGGAAATTATTTTTAAAATTGTTCTAGTGCTGTTAAGGAGAAAACCTCAATGCTGTGGGAGTTTTCTTTTCCCTGGTATGGTCAGAAAAGTTTTGCAAAGACATTGGCAAAGGCCCAGGAGACAAGTACAGTATTTTGATTTCCATTAAGCTGATATGATTTTGACATTATTCCTCTTGGTATTCCCTCAGGATACATATTTATTGAAACAAAGTAGCTACCACATTTCTCATGTTGACATTGGCCAGATTCTGCCCTTCTCTCAGTTTCTTGGTACCTTATTTCTCAAGTAATCATATTACATATATAAGTATACATATAAATGTAAGTTCTCAGAAAGGGCTTCTTATTGGTGAAGTTACTTCTAGAACTACTCTTTAGTTTTTCAAAAGTGCTTGTATTAAATGCCAGTTTCAAAGAAATTAGCGTTTACTGTGATAAAGTTTAGGGGATTTAGGTGCACACATTTTGCATTTCAATATTATATTATAGATTTTTTTATTGACTTGGTTTGCACAGTTCAATCTCCAGATTAAGAAAAAAAAATAAAAAGGAAAAGTTACATCAGTTATTATGTTAGTTAATCCATCCACATGCATTTGATCAAGAAACCTCTTTTCCTACCACAGTCTTTCCCTGCAACTCTTTTCCCTAGTATTCCCAGCTACTCTAAAGTTACAGTACAATTTAACCTTTCCTCTAATGTTACCCTTCCACCCTCTGTTTAGGAGACATTTAAATCACAACATGGTGCCACAGATCAAAACCTGTATCCTTTAAGTAAGTGAGAAAACAAAACATGATAGCTTGGTGTGTTTGCAACTCGGTGTTCTACAGCAACTGAAGTTCAAAGGAGTGGTGTGTTATATTTTTTCCTTCTACAATATCTACAACGAATGATCTGAGTAAAATAGAAATTAAAAATCAGAAACTTCACCTTAGATTTAATTAAGTTTAAATTTTATTGGTATGCTTTTCTGAAATGGCCATCTTCTTCACCCAGAACATTTGATTCAATAAAAATTTATTTCAGTACAAAAAATTTTCCTTTTCAGAAACAATACAAAAGAACTAAACAGATGCACCACTACAATGATATACTGCTGGTACCCTGAGGGATTAGGGCACTCATGAAAGAAGACTAGGTTCTCTTCTCTCTTCTGTGTGACTGGGAAACTTTCCATCAGTACCTAAAACACTCTTGTTACCACTGACAGTAATTCCAGGTGAGATGCAGATTAACCCAGAAATCATGAATACAGAAATCATACCTAGGAAAAACAAATTTTGATCCAGATCAGACACTGTATCTAATAACCATTAACAGCACTGACCAAATGTTTGGAGGAATATGTTTTGATAGTTTGCTAGCATAAGATGTAGCCTATACTGTATTTATTTAATATTTTTATGTACTTTCAAAGAAAATGCATAGATCTCTTCCCTAAATAAAGAATGTTTGATTGACAAACTAATCTTGACTCCTCTCTTGTTTGAAAATGGTGCATTCTCTTTGGGTGGCATGACATCTTTCTAATATCATAAAACTTCAATGTTTTGAAAGTAAAGGTCATCCTAGAAATTTAATACCTGACTAGAAAATATCTCTTGATCAGTTTTTATCTCGTTTGATCACTTAATTGTCTGTATTCTCGTAAATATGCCTAAAGAAGAACAGAATAGATCAGTCAAGATCAATTTAGGACTTTGGCCAAGAGCTGAGCAATTAAAAAGCTCTGTTCTATTTATAACACCTTCTGATACTAACATTTGCCATGTTAGAATGTCTGTATCTTTTAATTTCAGATAATGAAAAATCCCTTGTGCAGTTCTGTGCATCTGCTTGAATTAGACTACTTAGTTATTTCTACCTGCATGCACATTTATTATTGTGCTATTATACATACTGGAAGAGTCACAGAATAACGCTTCATCTAGTACACTGTATTTAAGGAAATTAAGCATACGTACAGTGGTATTAATAGTAATCTACTTAAACGTCTCTCTGGCTGCCTCATGTTATACTATAGATAAGCTAAATAAAGGCAGGATCTGTTGTTATTCATTCCTGTCTTCAGTCATCAAGCAAGTGGCTATTCATTTCATATTGTGTTAGCTATAAAGTGGAAAAGGTGTTTTATATTAAAAATCTGTGTGCATATTGCTTTCATAACTACTTTCAAGTAAGGAAAGAAAACACGAGTCTCATCAACAGCTTTTTATGACCATTTAATATACACTGTAAGAACATAGCCTTTAGTTACAATGATAAGCAGAATTTCCAACCTGATAGAGTTACACCTTCTTTATCTTGTTTTAGTACTGATATTGAAGATGCACATCATCAAAGATGCTTGGATTCCACTTGAGGTATTTCATTTCTGCAGCTGGCACTATAAAAAATCTCTTCTGAGAAAAAAAATTAATAACATTAATGTGTAATATTAATAGTCATCTTAAGCATTTCCCAAGCTGTAGCACCACATCAGCAAGTATCAGCCTTTGCTTCTTCCCTTTCTTTCCGGATCCCATGTTGTCTCTGAATATTACTTTTGAATCTTGTAAACACGTAAACACTTAAATACCTCTACTTCAGAACAGTCCATGGGTTAGCAGTTCACCTTGCTCAAAGATCAAGCAGCTCAGAGGTGCTCATATGCATATATTTTTGCTGAATCAAGGTCATAACTTGTCACATTACATAGTGGGCACTATCTTCTAATATTGCCATCTATTGCAACCATTTCTTTAAGCTATGAGAGAACAGTTTCTTATCCTGCATGGGTTTACTCTTGAAAAGTGTAGACTGTTGTTTATCAATCTTCAGGTAAAAAAGACTTATCTATTATTTTATTACTATATTGAATCTATATTTTCACACCTGAAGGGTGGCTACTGTGCCTGAAAGTTTTGTCTGTGTTTACAAGTACCACATTTGTTCAAATGGAAGTGTTCACTTCTTTCTACAAAAGTTACCTTATCTTTTATTCTACTTATCAAAAGTGTGTGCTGCTAGAAGGTAATGTGGACACTTTTTAATATTGAGCTGTCCAGAAAGCAAAAAGAAAGTATTCTTACTGTAATTGTATATATGTTTTTCAAATATATTTATTGAATTACTAATTTATTTGACAAATCTATGCGTGGAAAGTATATAATTTATTCATATACCTTTGAACCTAGTTCTTTATGTGTGGCTTTGGAATTGAATTGTAATTTGAGGACAGCTGTGTGAACTTCTGAAGATAAAACTTTTGTTTTGCCTTCACCTTGCTAGCATAAGAACCATGTTAAGTTTTGAATTCCAATAAGCACCAGTGTGCCTCTATGTCAGGGTTTGTCTGTTCACAGACAGGACAGACTGCTTTTTGCAGAGTTGTGTATTTCCCATAGAAAACTGAGTACCTTGGTGCTTTCTTCTCACTACTATAGGACTCCAATTAAAATGTAAGCAACAGGAAGCCACTTTAATATGTAAATCACTTGAAAATACAGGTTGCAGATATGTGATGGGAAAGGGGGAGTAGGTAACATTAATCACAGTCATCTTCCTCTCAATTTGGATTTGGGGAAAATCATTGTTATTTCCTCAGCATCCTTCATGCATTTATGAGGTGGGGTTAAAGTAGTTAGTCAATCAGAGATGTCTAAGGGCAAGAGAAAATTACTAAAAGGTTCTTTACCACACTGTATTTTTTAAGCATTCCTTTTATACCAAACAAATAATTACTTCCTGATAAATTGCAGTGGACATCTCAAAATATATAACATGGCCTTCCCAAAAGAGTAATCTTTGCTCTTCCTAAGACTATATATATAATTTGTAATAAGATTAGTTTATTTTTTATTGGTCTGCATTTGAAGTAAGGTAATTTCATTACTTATTTTTCTATAGTTGGAAATGTTTCCAATAAAATCAAATAATACTAATTAATAAATATGTTTTGTGTTAGTTATATCTGAAATACTTAGGCAAAAAAAAAAAAAGGCAAAACAGCAATACAATTACAAAACTGACTAAATCCCTTTATTATATATCACCAGAACAAACCGTCCTGGCATTGATGAATACAAAATTAAGTTAATAGCATCAGTAAGAAGGGAGACATCCTCTGTATGGCACCAGTCTGTAATGTGTCTTAAGCAACAGCTAATCTGAGCAAGTAACATTGATTTGATTTAGTTGCAGATAGAAGAGCTCAAAATAAAACTCATAAACATTAAGTCTCATGACTAAATTAAAAAAAAAAAAAAAAACAAACAAAAAAAAAAAAAAAAACAAAAAACCCCCACACAAAACAACAACAAAAAACCCTAAAACAAACACAAGAGAACTCCCCTCCCTGTAATGCTTCAGGAACCACAGACCAAATCCAATTTGTTTTGCTCAGGTGAGTAGTTTCTCACTTGAGTGGTAGGTCAGTCTAGGACAAGTAGACATGCAATTCAAAGGAATTGCATCTAAAATGGATGTAATAGGATAGTAAATCACTCAGGATAGCAAATGTCTTATTTTACTAATGAAATTCCAGTGGCTGACATTATGTCAGCTGTGTTTGTCTATTTGATGAAATCTGCAAACTATTACACAGAAGAGAGTTCATTGAAAATAAACAACAGATTGATTTAAGCACTATCAGAAAAAAAATAAATTTCAAAACTTTTGGTTTTGTTTTACTTTATCTAAAATAGAGTATTAGGATTCAACTGTGTATACCAGCTTTACTCCTTTTCTTGTACAGAGAGTTTAGAGGTTGTCATGTAGGAAGATAAACAAAGAAACATTTTTGCAGGTGCTCTATTCCTAGAGTATAGTACAAGTCCTACACCAAAACATCTGAAACACCAGACGAGGATCTGGGTTTTCCTCACCCATTACTCTTTTATTACTGATCAAGACAAAACTAAAAACGTGATCATTCCAGATTTATGTCTGTTCATAATCTGGATTCAGGGTTAGAATTTTGATTTCTAAGAGGTAGACCAAACTCTTAGACTTTAACACTGAAGCCAGGACACCTATTTCTCTATTTCTGGGTGAATCCTCCAACGAATAAGTTATTATTCAAAAGGTGGGCAGCAGCACCAGTCCAGGAGTGGTGGTAGTGTCAAGGTTCCTGAACTATAATTCACACTGGAAATCATATCACTATGCCAAAAGAAAAGAACATGTTGAGACATTGGAGTGTCTATAAATTCAGACATTAGGGTCTTCACTCATCTCTTATGCTCATAGTATGGAGCATCCTTTAACTGGCAATGACCACTGTGGATTCAACAATGAGCTGGTAGGGAGCTACTGTGGCAAGAGAGTCTGAATTAATGTTATAATTGTGTAGGATATTATAGGTACAATTTCACATAGCCTGGTAACAAGGCTGTGCTTGCAGACATAACCAACACACTTATTCATTAATTCCCTTGTGATCTGGGAGTTCCACCTCTACCTTCTGCATAGATGAAACAGTGGACTAATTTGAGACAACAGGCTAACCTAACCTGAGTCAAAGTGTTTGACTGAATTTCTAGTCAACTTCACAACAAAGCATTTGACCAATTTTCACAATACTTCAGGTGAGAATTTCAGACAGACCCAGAGCTTCCCACATGCATCTTCTGCAGTGTATAGTTCAACTGCTGTGCACTATTTTCATGTTTAAATATAATGTCTAATGTCCTGGGTGGAGAGCTTGGTCATTCCAGAAGCTCCTTCAGACAGTTCCAGCAATAGAATTGACTAACCTGTGCATGGATAATGCACTTGTAATTAGTCAGTTAGAAACTACTCCTGCAGATGAAGAATTGATCACATAGGACAATCCTTTGCACGTAGCTAAGATAGTTTTGTACATAGTTTAGAATAATCAATAGCAACAAGTTGTGTATGGGCTGGAGTGATCACATAGGACCATAGGCCAGCTGAGTGTAATAATTCAGCAAAAAATGCTTCAGGGAGTCTCAGTGAATCCAAATGGAGTCACTGCCATACAGAAGACAGTGATTGTCACTATCAGAACAGCAGGTAATCATCCTGTTCAAAAGATTCCCTTCTCCACCTGAGCTTTATCTTATGCAAGAGATGCCAATAACTTCATGTTTTAGCAAACACTCTCTGCCAGTGGTAATTCAAACATTTTTAATTACAATAATGAGAAAAAGTAGAGAATTAAGGCTCTAAGTAGTTAGCAAATAGAGAGGCACCTTTTATATTCATCATACACAAGACAGAGGTTTTTCATTTCGTATGCATTCACAGCTGCTTCAGTGAGTAATTTTGAATAGTCACATGACTGCATGCAGATATTAGACTTAACAAAGACTTAGAGGCTTTTTTTGTGTGAGGATTTTATTTCAGGAACAGTATTTATGGTTTCTTATTTAAAGTTAGATGCAGCAAAGAAAGCAGAAATGAAGCAAAGAGACTAAATTTTTACGTTTTGCTGGTTTAGTTTCCTGAATTCAAAAATCACTCTTGAGTCATACAATATTCCAGGCTTTTGGTACTTCTACATTACTGATAAATGGGAAAAAAATAATGTAGCTAGAGGTATATGCCTCTAAAGCAGATTTGATTTTGAAGTTGTCTCTTTCAGTGGTTTTTATCATTCTAAACTGCTGTAACAGCTGACTAAAGAGATGTGAAAATACAATCACATCATAATTATGGAGAGGGGCCAGCTCCAGTGACCTCTTATAATTTTAGTAACAGCCCAAGGAACCTTGAGCTTGAAGCGTAATGTTCATCTCAAAATACTTCAGTACTAGCCTATGAAGAATGGTGTGGTTTTGGCCTGTTTTGGTCTCTAATTCCTAAATACTTCTCCTTCAATGACTATCCTACACTACTGTAACTGTCCCCTACTGATGCTCTAAAAGCATCATTTCACCTGCAACAAATACAGGACATGTTGGTTTATGTGTCTTTACCTGCCTAAGACTCTCTGAAAGGCTTTCTTATCTAATAGTCTTTTTTTTTAACAGCTTTGCTAGCTTTCACCTTATACAAATCAAATATATCTCATTTGACTTCTGGCACCAATATGATTATTTATGTTGCATGATCTCTTTGGTGTATGCTTCTGTATACAGTGATGTCTCATCACAGAACACAACACAGCCACTTGTGCTGTTGGCCATTCTGGGTCCAAACCAACAAAATCCAAATAGTTCATTTTAGTCTTAGACATGGGCCTAGAGATGGTGCTTTTGTGCACAGAGGGATGAGAGTTTTGTTCTTACTGAAGGGTAAAAGAGTTTGTGTATTAACTGATCAGAGCCACTTAATGCCACTAATGTTAATTTTAAAACAGATAACAAAAATTATTTATAAACATTTAGGAGGTCATATCTAAATTCCAAGAAGCATAAAACATTTTTAGTTTGAAAGGTAGGCCACAGCTGCTGACAAGTGTAATTTGATACAAAACTAATCACTCCTACAACTCCTTTCAGCAGATTAGAAGCAAATAACTGTACTTTCTTCATTATTCAAGATCACTTGTTTAGCGTTGTTACATAGACTTCTCCTATATTATTCAATGGTCTCCTTTTAATATTGATTCTTAATTTTCAACATTTAATTTACCAAATAATGCTGTTGCATGTATCATAATATTATAGGATTTATAACAATTTTGCATTAATTTATTCACCCATTGAAGCCTGTTGTAGGTCTTGAAAATCTACAGACAGTTCCACACAAAATCACAAAAGGTTTCATCTTCTAGTCTTCCAATACTGTGTTTCACTAGAATTATTACAATTTTTATATGAGATTTCTTTGCAAATGGAGAACTTAATTGTCAGTTCAATCTGGCAAGATTACTCAGAGCCACAAAAGTCTTGTAATAGGGTATTAACAAGTACTTTCTGCTTACCAGTGAGGGCAATAACCATTGCTTCCAACATCCACTGTTCCTGGGCCCCTCCTTGGAGAAGGATTTTCATGGACTTTCTTAAAGTGATAAAGGGACCAAGAATCCAGGCTGTATATAGTTTGGTTTTCATTCTGACAACAAAAACTTGAGCACTAACAAAGAAAAAAATATTTATATTTTCTAATTGTGACACTTACCTTAAAAACCCTACACAATCTGTTGCTTATCTGATATCACCAGTCACAGATTATTACTGGTGACTTCTCTTTGAATCTCAGAATAACCAGGACTGCCATATGACATTCTCCAGACTAAATAGTAATGCAGATAGTTATTAGCCTGAGAGATTACAATTCCACCATAAACACAGATTTGCTTGCATGACTGTTTGCAGCGTGTGAATAATATATGTTGTGATTCAAAGTGGATATGTTTTTCTTCAAAGTAACATTTGCGAACACCTTCACCATTATTTATTCAACTTTGTCTATAACAGTTGGTAAATGTTGATTTGTTAACATGCAACTACTGTAAATATTGATTTTGTCTCAGCTTCTTTAATAGTTTAAATTTGCAAGGCAGTGAGTCAAGTTACATGGTTAACCTGATGATCTGGTCTTGTTTTAAATTTCTTTGCTACCTTTTCTCTTGGAGTTATTGTTGAGAATGAAGATGTTCTAAAACAACAGTGCTTCTCATCTCAGTCTTTGCTGTCATGTTTTATTGTCTCTGTCTCTCTAAAGGAAAAAAACAAATAAAAAGGAATCTTGTAAAAGTAATCAATTCATCACTTTTCTTTTTGGTATATTCTTTTCCTATATTCCCGATACTTCCTGGAATGGGCTTTATGCTAACATTTGTCTGCAAAATGCCAATAATATTGTTTTTTAAAGAGTCCATAACTTCGTCTCTATAGCAAAAAGTTTGTTAAGTGTAATCCAGTCTTCTTCCCTGGTAGCTACAGCTGACAAGTGAGATCTCCTTACATCCCCCTCTATTCTTTCACACACAAACAGGCCAGTGTGTCTGAATTTATTACTGAGATATTATTGACTACATGGGCTACATAAAAGAATTCTTATGCTCTCTCTTAGTGTTAATTATGTTTTTTCTTAAAATCTCCTTTGAGAATAACTGATTTAACCCCCAAGCTACCTAGAGCCTTGTGAATTATGCTCACGCCTCACTTTTTGATTATGGTAATGCCACTGATAGCATCAGCACAATAATTAATAGCAGGTTTTGTCAATTTTCTGCTTGACAAAATCCTCCCCGAGCCTTACCTACATCTTACCACATCACACAGGATTACAATTCTTTCCTTCTTCTTTTAATCTCCTTTCACTTTTCTTGTCTGTATGTGCATAACTTGAGCTTGATTTTCAATGGTGCTTACTTCCCTCATCTCCAAGTGAAATAAAAAGAGTTTTCAGAGCTCCAAGGTTTCTACTTTCTCATTTTCAGTGTTTAATAATGCCTTACCAGCAAATCCTTCCTGAAATAAAATAAGGATACCCTGAAATATTTTGTTTTTCAGCTGCACCTTGAAACAGACGGTGCACAATAGGTTAAACAAAACTATTGACAATTTCAACTTACAGATGGCAATAGAGAAATTATTAATAGTGAAAACCAGGAAATATCCACAGCAAGACCCCCATTATCTAACAAATTGCTTTCAAAATAAATTAAAATCATGCAGATCTTTGCAGGAGTGTCTGTAGCACAACACTTACCTGCTTCCTGGCAACACAGTTACAAAGGCGAAGTGTGTCTCATTCCACTTGTGATTTTATAATGAGATGTGAGTCTACATTAAAGAGTAACATGTTTGGTTTTTTGAGTGAAATTCCCCAGGTATTCCAGGATGCCAGGCAGCCTTTCTATCTGTCTGTTCTATTGTTAGCATGTTTCATAAATCTAACTCAAATGCAGCTGAATCTTTTCCATTGCAAAGCATCAGGTTTTGAAGCTAGGCAGACATCACATGCATAAAATGGTTAATTACGTTGTGGCTTTCAAAGGCAATCTTAGTCTAAATCATTTGCTGCTCTGTGAGAGAAGGGTCACCTGTGCACCATAACTACAAAGGGAAGAAAACATTTCTGCTCTCTGTTCTGTCTCCATTTTGAGTGCAGGCTGCCTGCTGATTATTCTGCATTCACTTCTCTAAAAAGCTTATTAATGTGGTCTAGAGGGAGACTGTCAGAAATGGCAGACTGAATCAAGGGATTTTCCTTCAACATCCAAATGACATGCTGCAGCAAGAGAATTAAACAGATGACTAACCAGTGCCCTTTTGTCTGTAGATGAAGATGGGATTGCCAAATTGTAAACCAGCAACTGACATTTGGGTGGATTAAATCGTCCTGTTATTGTACTGCTAGTTTCTAATCACTGGTGCTTTCTTGATCTCAAGTGCCTCAGCTGAAAGCCTTCTCAGTTCTCCAAGACTTGTTTGCTGAAACCCTCAGCAGAGTTTTTGCTGTAAACATTTATCCATAGAGAAGTACTGCTCTGACTGACTGAGGAGGAGAGTTGGCTTCTAGGTATTTAATTAAAACATTAAGCAGAAAAAGCTTTAGTGTCAACATTCGCAAGTGCTTTACTATAGCTGTGGGTTGTTATAATTGAGTTTTCCTGCAAATGATTTTTCTCCCCGTTCTTTCTCTAAGAGCTGGAATAGCTTGAGGTTCGCTTTGCCTCATGCTGTTAGTTGTGGCTTTGAGACTGTGCCCCATGCTGTCATTCTCCGGATTCTTTCAATCTGGTTATTAGCTTTAATTTCTAAAATCAAGATTGGATGGCAACAAGGGGCTCTAATGAAAAGTGGGAAAAAAAAGTCATTTGTTAAACAGCATTAAGAATTCTTATGTGCAACAACATATAATGTGGTCAAGCTGAATGTGTTCTGATTTTGTGAACTGTCAGATGCTTTTTACCTTGTAATTAATATACAAAGGAAGAGTGCACTGTTCAGGAACCAAAGGTACTGTGACACCTATAGAAGTTCTGTCCAGGTTTCTATTTGTCACCATTCTGATGTTTGTAATTTAAAAAAAAACAAAACAAAACAAAACAAAACCAACGTCGACTGCACAATCCCATGAACACTGTCATTACAATTTACATTTAGAAAACATGGGGCTCACACAATTATTTGTCACCGGTCAGTTCATCAAGTTAGTAGTCACAAGAGTAGTTCTTTATTTAAAATAAAAGAAACCTGCATCTGCCAGCTTGGAACTAATAGAAAAGTACAAAATAATGCTCCTTCACAATACTTTACTGAATGAGATCTGTAAAGAGCAAACTTTTCTTCCCACATTCTGGGAAATCTCACTTCTACTACCTCAGATGGTCCATGCATATTACTTCTTCAACATGATGAGTCAAATAAGAAGTTGTCCCCTGAAGAAGGCATGATGGTAAAGATTTCACGTAACATCTTAAGTCATGGAAACACCTTTTCAAAGGAAAAATAATTGTAAACTACCATTTCCAGATTGCCTCTGGCATTCTGGACACAGAAGTACAGAATCTGGTAGTTATCTAAATAACAGAAGATTTGTAAAGACACATTCTGAGCTCTCTAAATCTGTATTGTTATTGATTTATATTTTAAACTTCACTTCCCTGCCTTTGAGAAACAGAAGTTAAGGGGCAGTTCTGGTAGGGTATACTTTAATATAGTCAGATACCTGTTGACACAATTAAAAATTGTATATTAATATAGTATTTCTCCTCACTTTGCATGCTCTGCTTAGGAAGGAAATTCAGGTTTAGGCTAATACAAATCTGCTGTGTGAAGAGGTACTGGAACTCTCAGTTTCTTGCACCTCAGCATTGCCTTCCCATCCATCAGCCTGCAATGGACAGTCACACTCAGGCAAATCAGGTCCTGAAGTTGGTACCAGACCCTCCTTGCTGCTGTCAGGTGGTTTTCCCTTCCTGTTTTTGACACAGAGAGGCAAAGGTTTGCACTTCTTTCCAAAGTACTTACAAAATGCCCTGGAGCACAGAGCTGTTGCTCTATTAAGCAACAGAGAGTTCTTTTATAGACATGACATGAATGAGCGTGACACAACTAGAGCCCAAACTCAATTCCATGTGACCTTGAGCACTTTGACATTTCTCTGCAGTGGTAGGGATAGACAAATACAAGAAGAACAACAACTGTGCTACTCCCTCCAAAGTCATGAGGTTATCCTTATTCTGCTGTAGTCACAATGTCTACCATTCAAAATCAATAGGAATTAATCATTTTTTCTTGCTACTGTATTTACGGTAGGGAGAACCATATTATTTCCCCAGCACCCCAAGCCTTTAGGAGTCTGATTTGCATACCTGTGCAAACAACATTGCAGATGTTTTTTGAGCCTGTTAAAAAAGCTTTTGAAGTATTGTGAGGAGATGAAACAGTCACATGAAAAGCTTAAACAAGAGCTAATATTACTTTTTCGTTCTGTAAAAAAAAGAAAACTAGATGCCAGTACCAGAATAGCTTGAGAGAAAAATTTCTGAAACCTTTGAAAAGGTTTCTTTAGAAGGTGAAAAAAGCATCTCAGTAGAACAAGTTTAATTGCAAAAGGTATATTAATTCTATTTAACTTTTTTTCTCCTCTATCTGCACACACACACACATAGTTTGTGCATGTCGTATTTCCAGCAAAACATACATTCTTTTGTGTATTAAGTCATGACCTAGCTTATTAAGACTACAGTAGATGAATAAGTGTTTATTTCTCCATTCCCCCACTTTCCAAGAAGCATTGGAGGTTTTTTTGACAAATGTTTAAGAGGGAATGAAGAGAAAATTTTAGCTGAAGATTGATTTTTTACTTTTTTTTTTTGTTGTAGTTAAGGATTAAATGTTCATATATTTTTAGTAAAAACAAAAGCATTTCACATAAATTTTATTTATACTTGAAAATTTCTTCTCAAAAAAACATGAAAATTCTGAACAAATCTAATTAATTTTTTTTTTCTGCAATTTATTTTGTTATTTAAGCATTGAAACAATTAGGAGTGACAATATATCGGACATTCTTATCATAATTTAAAAAAAAAAAATCTAAGATAAAAAACTTTGAGGAGTTGAATTATTTTTTGATGAGAATTTATGAACTTATACACCAGTGACTAGTTTAATTAGGAAAGATACTTTAATTAAGAAGGATATTGTTCTCACAATTGTCATTACAAGGTCCTGCATAAATTGTGGAACAGCTTTTAAAAATCTGTTAATAGAAATGGATGATATCTCTTTAAAATTTTCATTAGCAAGCTGGGGAAGTCATTAGTATACAGCTGTAACCCTAAGAGTGTAGACTTGAAAGAACTGTTTATTTTCTGCCTTGCAGCTGTGTGTAAAACCCACTGAGAGAAACTTGTTACCAATTACTGGTTTAGAGGCTTCAAGTAAAGACAGCAGGTACCAAGAGAGTAAAACAGTCTAGCTCACAAATAACTATACAACACTGAAATTCCTTAAGAGCAGCTGTTAAAGGAAAGGAAATATAACTGCTGAGAAGAAAAAAAAAAAAAAAAAAAAAGCTAGTAAGTAAGGAAGTAAAGCAAAGCAAAGCAAGATGTAGAGAAAAAAAAAAAAAAATAGTTAATTGAGACAGAGAAGGAAGGTTTTGCACCATAAGCTTCCAGTGACAAAGATCAGATCAACAGTTGCAGTCCAAGAAATCAATATATTTCAAACTGTGTCCGAGTGCTTGTAATATGCAATAGGAAAGTCACTTCTATACAACATCATGTACATTGAAGAATATATTGTAAAAGCAAAGGACGTTTTATAAGTGTAAGAGAAACTATTCACATGAATTGTTACAAACAAAAAAATCTATCTATGACTTGGAAGAAACTTTATCATTCAGTGAAAATAATATGGCTACATTAACCAGAAAAAAATAGAATTATTTAGGACAAACCAAGAAAATGAGTTGATAGATGAGAAATAACAGACAATCCTGAGATGAAAAAAGATAGGTGACCAAGGTAAGAAAATCTAAACTCAGAAAAGTCATGTATAGGTTATCTGATGCACTGTGGAAGAGGGGCTTGAATACTGGGGACTGTCACCCATAACTCTTTCCTTACTGCAGTTCCTGAGGCACAAATACCTTTCTCAGCACATTTCCCTCTCACTCTCCTCCCAACAACCTCGTGACCTAGTTGGAGGTGAGAGTAGGAGGACTCTTCCCTCACCCAAGCGCATCTCTCCCATGCAATGGAGAGGCATACTGAGAAAGGGAGAGAGCCAGCACAGGACCACATGCTGCATAGCCAAGCAGGAAGGAATTATGTCACAGAGCAATTGCACCATCCAAAAATTTTACCACTTTCACCTGTGTTGAACTTGTGTGAGTGCTTCTCATTTGTTTCCCTGCAAAATAAATCAGCATAGCTGGAATAACCACAGGAGACTTTATGAGCTGAATTTTCTACTAAAAGAGATCAGGAAATTTTCACAAAATCCACAGCCTCTGTTAGCTGTGTGGATAGCAGTCCCAGCATCACAAACTAGAGTAATAACTTCTCTAACTATTTGTGCTAGATTCACAGATGAACCTCAGACTTCCTTCTTAATATTTTGGCCTACTTCATCATTTGTTCCTCCCCTTCTTGCTTATGGATAGCTGCCAGTTTAATATAATCCTTGCACTCAGAGTAAGCAGAAGATTGATGTTGCACTCAGAACTGGTACAAACGGGAACATGGTGGACATTCTCATGTTTCTTTTATGTCCTTATGTTGGCAGGATGAAGTCCAGCTTACTGTTCATTATGTTTCTACATCATTTTTCATTAGAAGAGCTCAAAGTGCAGAACATATATAAATCTTATAATACCCCATGGAATAAAAAAGGTTTTGTGATATTTCTGCCTGGTCCAGAGTTTGAAAAAGAAAGAATTTTAAAGATAAAGTCTAATTCAGAGAGATACTAAGGAGAAAGCATGAAGAACAAGAACCAATAAAGACCTTAAGCTTCTATAAATTACGAACTAGAATGCCCATTCTTCAGTTTTGAGCCTCTGAATTCCCTAAAGTAGAATCTACAAAGGACAGTTATACATTTAATTCTCCCTTACATTGTATGAGAAAATTACTTACATCAAAAAATGATCCCCAAAACCTGTAGACTGAGCAGTAAGCTTCTTAGAGAAAACAGTAAGTTTCTCTCATCATTCAAAAGGACGGCTGACCATGAGTTGCCTATAACTTGGCTGTTGTAGAAGAATCTTATGTGTATGTCCATGGGCTAAAGAAAGAATAGACCCTGGGGTTTCCTAATACCTATGCGCCTATGATATACACTGGATAGGTATATAGTGAAAAATCTCAAAAATGTGATTATCACTGCCATGGCAAAGGAGACAAATATGAGAGGACTGTTAGATATACTCACTACACATAATGGGATTAAATCAGAATCAGGTCAGATACTTCAAAAGAGCACACACATGTTGTATTACATTGAAGCACAACACTACAGTAAGCGTTCTGGACAGAGCAAGGAGGTTCAAACCACAGTTTCTAAAATCTTGCGTCTACTGAAGTCAGCAGCTAGGTATTTTCAGTCAAAACTGGCTCAAGCAAACAGAAAAAAACAACTCCTTTTGGGATTGGTGGGCTTGCATCAAGCCCATGAAACTAAAATGTGACAGACTACAAAGCATCTGTGTTCCTACCACTATAGCACATGTGTTCTTATAGAGTCTTTCTTTGATTCTTTCAACTCATAAGTAAAAATTGAAAGTTATTTTCTTGTATAATACATTGATAGCAAAAAAATAGTCAATTACAGATTAGAAAATGAAAGTTCTCATTGCATATGCTATTTAAATATGTGTCACTGGTTACAGTATATTATAAACACACATGCACTGTCTTAAAATGAACTAGTATTAATCTGACAGAAAGATATTACACCTGATTATGCATTGTAATGATTGTGAGAGTAATTGAATTATTTCCACTTTTAAAGCAGTTTTGTTAAGACAGCTGTTGCTTACTCTAAAAGCTTTTTATGTTTTTCTTTAAAGTGACAATTGTGACTGCATTGGTTTTAAATGCACACTAAAAGGATATTCTAGTGAAAATTCCTTGTTTACTTGAGAGAGGATGCTTAAATGTTTAATGACATTAGCTCCTTGCAAATGGCATTCATTTCCTGTATATGCAAATTTTCTTAATGTGAAACCCCCATAACAGGTAGAATGTAGAAAGTTAATGAAGCCATGTAATTACAATCACTATAGTGACGGCAGTCCCTGGAGAACAATAATGTGATAATATACATGGGTTTTGACTTTCTTTGGAAACAACAGCTTATAATTTGAAAATAGATAGTAAAATATTTTCATTATCTTCTGCTGTCTCCTAAGGCAAATGGCAGGTACAAATAGATTATGCTTTTATTAACTTCAAAAATGGGAGACAATGCAATTAGTCAACATTTAATTGTTTTCCATTTTCCACAGGTGGCACTGGACTAGGTTTAAACCCTTCTTTCAACCACAGGGTAAAGCCTGGAAATCTTATTTTTGTTCTAACACTGGAAATGTACATATTGAAGATGACCAAGTATATATCATTGATCTCTTTAAAGTACATAACAGAGAAATCAAAAACTAATTAGAAGCTTTGAATGTCAATTAAATACAAGATTTCAAAGAACTTGTTCTGAATTTCAAAGACTTCAGTGCAACTTTTTAAGTATTTTCACAAATTATGGAAAAAAAAATGATAAAGTATATAATGGCTGTTCTCATAGGGTATTTTTTTTTTCCTTATTACTGTGAGTGATATGAAGGGAAGACGGTACAGAGAAGCTGCCTCCTCAAGCATCATGCTGTCATGATGCAACAGTTCAGGACCTTCAGTAAAAACCTGCAGCTTGATCAGGAAATCAACTCTCTGGCAGTTCTGGGCAAATCAGAGCTGGCACACAGGGAGGCTACCTACGCGCTCACCTCTTATCCAAGAGAAGTCCTTAGCTGAGGAACCTGGTCAATCTGAGATCTCTATAGGGTAAGCAAATAGAAATAAATAACATGAACTGTCTGCTGACATTATGCAAAATTTCTCTTAAAGGTCTCTGTTTCTTTACATTTAGTGGACCTTTAACTTAGGCATCTCAGATAGATCATCATAGAATCATAGAATATCAGGTTGGAAGGGACTTCAAGGATCATCTGGTCTAACCTTTCCTGGCAAAAACACGGTCTAGACAAGTGTCGTGGTTTGAGCCTGGTCAGCAGCCAAACCATGCAGCCACTCTCTCTCCCTTCTCTTCCAGCAATAAGAAGGGACAGAGAGCCAGGCTTGGAGTTCGAGGTAGGACTGGGATGGGGAAAAATCCCCCTTTATGGGCACGAGCAAAAGGCAGACTCGTTAGGGGAATTAAAAAAGAACATGCATTTATTACAGACACTAACAACACGCAACAGAGTAGGACAGTGAGAAGCATTGCCGCATCTTGAGAACACCTTCACCCCACCCCTCCCTTCTTCCCGGGCTCAGCTCTGCTCCCGATATCTCTACCTCCTCCCTGCAGCGGTGCAGGGGCAGGGAATGGGGGGTGCAGTCAGTGCTGCCACTTTCTCCATCTTAGGTGGGAGGACCTTCGGGAACTTCTTCCCCCTGCTCCATCGTGGTCCCCCTCTCACAGGAGACAGTCCTCCACAAACTTTCTCCAAAATGAGTCCCTCCCACGGGCCGCAGCGTTCCCCACACTGCCCCGTTGTGGGTCACCAACTTTCTCCGACTGGATTCCCTCCCACGGCTGTAGCCCTTCCCGAGCTGCTCCAGGGTGGGACACCCCCGCATGCTGCAATCCTCCCAGTGCTGAATTACAGCAGCGGGGCTACCTTTTCCCACAAGACCCCATCTTTCTTTGCTCACAGCACCTTGATCAACCAGGCAGAAGCCACAGGCCATAAATCAATGTCTGCTCCACCGTGGATCTTCATGGGTGGTGGGGGGGGATGCCCTGCTGTCTCACCACAGGATACAGGGGGGTCTCTGCTCCGGAACACCTCCTCCCTCTTTTCTTCCTCCGTTCGTCCACTGACCTTGATGTTCATGCAGCTGCTGTAACTACTCCTCACAAGTCCCAGTGCACGTTACCACCTGCCTTCTTAAATACGTTATCGCAGAGGCACAGCTGATTGGCTCAGTTTCCAATCAGAAGTGGAGCTGATTTGGAGCTGGGGGAGCTTTGAGAAGCTTCTCACAGGGGGACACCCCTATAGCCTCCTCCCCTGCCCCCAAAAAAACTCCACAACTCACTCAACCCAGGTCAACAAGATGGCCCAGCACCCTGTCCAGCTGAATCTTGAAACTGTCCAATGTTGGGGAATCCATCACTTCCCTGGGGAGATTATTGTAGTGGCTGATTGTTCTCATGGTGAAAACTTTCATCTTGCGTCCAATCAGAATCTCCCCAGGAGTAACATATACCCATTACCCCTCATCTTTTCCATGTGACTCCTTGTAAAAAGGGAGTCCCCATCTTCTTTCTAGCCACCCTTTAAATATTGCAACATGGTGATAAGGTCTTCCCTAAGCCTTTTATCAAGACTGAACAAACACAATTCTCTCAGCCTTTCCTCTTATGGTAGGCTTTCTAGTCCTTTGGCCATCTTTGTAGACCTCCTCTGGACCCTCTCCAGCATTTCCACATATTTTTTTGCATAGTGGGGACCAACAGATGGCCAAGGTTTTCTGGTATCCTTAATTATTTACTTTCCTCTTGCAATTAATTCACCTCAATACCGTGGAGTAACCACAACATTTACTTGTCTGCATTCATTTTCTGCTATCAAGCATGCTTGTTTCTCAGCATGGAAATTTTATGATATCTGGCTATTACAGAAGATGCACTTTTAAAGGGAGAATATACTTTTCTTGATCACAGAGTGAACTCTTCCTTAAGTAATGTAATGCCTTCTTTAACAAAAATACACAGCATTACAACATTCCTATAAGTTCCACCACAATATTCCAATTTCCCACAATGTAATTTTGTGGCAAGTAGCACAGAAGTTCTCATGCCAAATTTATGAGCTGGCATGTACACTTTCTACTTTACTCCATGTATAGCTCACCTGCTGTTTAAAGTGCTCTAATAAAAATATTTATTTTATTCTATCAGAAATGGGTTATCTTTTGGGATTTTTTCTGACATCAACATTTAAAATATTAGTGTCAAGCAAGCTGGAATAGGTTGAATCAAAGTTGACCAAGCAGCTATAAATTATGTGGGTCACTGGAAGCTGGGACTCTTATGCACTGTGTAAGAGTCAGTAGCAGCAGTTCACATCATATTACCAGCATCAGTAACAGGAACTGCAGGCTGATGTAACATGGGCAGGTTATCTTAATGATGAGGCTACAAATATTGAATAACAGCTAGATCAGTCAGTCTTTTTTCATGAATATTAAATCTGAGAGCTGTTACATTGGGTGCTGCTTGTTGTATCTTGACTGAAAGTGGACTGAGCACCACGACATGTTCTGGGTGCAAGTGCCCCAATCCTGCACATCCAAGATCAACGGGAAGTTTGTCACTGCTCCAATTCAGCTGACAAGCCCAGGTTTCCTCCCCAAAACCAACCTTTAAAGAGACACTGGTACATAGCCAGGTCTCTGTCCATTTATTAAGACAGGGCATGTATAAGATTTGTGTGAGGAGGCTGGAAGTGTTGCTGATTCAACATCATTACAAATTGGACAGCTAATTTCTTGAAGCTTAAACATTAAATTCAGCCACTTTAAACATTTTGCAAGTAATCCACTGGCTGAATTACATTTTCAGAAAATGTTAACACAATTGTTGTGAAGTCCAAATAAGTCAGTAAAACTCCCTGTCTGTTTCTGAACACTTCACACTCAGGAAAACAACAGTATTTCATAGATAGATAAATTTTTGTGAATTCTTCATCCACCTTAATTTATCAACCACCTCACTGTGAGGATTAATTAATGTCAGCAAAGTAATTATGAAGATGAAAAGTGCTATAAGTATTTAGAAAATATACATAACTGTTCTGAATAGAATATGAATCAAATCAAAATTTTTTTTATGCCATCTCAGAAATACTTCGATTTTATATAAATTTTCAGCCCTTTGTAAAGCATGGCTAGTTTTTCCTACTACAGCTGTTCTCCATATATCTTAGACAGTTAAAGCAAAGATTCCTAATGGTATTCTTGTGACGGGATTTCAGTGGGATTTGGAATACCTAAATATCTTTAGGAACTCAGGCTTATGTTTACAGACATTAACAGGTGTCAGACTGTCTCTGACACACGATGTAGCCAGTGACTAGGAGCTAAATGAAGCAAAGACTCCAGTATGCAGAACCAAATCACACTTTTATGACAAAGAACTCTAGAGAGAAGACCAAAGTTCAAAGAAGAATGCCTATATCCTATTTCTTAAGCGCAACTGTTGACAACAATTTCCTACAGACTACTACTAATATTCTGAAAAAAAAAAAATAATATGGAAAATAGAAGGAATCATTCTAAACAAAGGTGTGATATGTCAAATAATTCTTTTGAGACAACTTCCCACACCGAAATATTTTCCAGGTGTTTTCAATATTTATAGACAATGTTGTGATGCTTTGGTTGTTCTTTTGTTGAGGAAGAGAACAAAAATAGACAAACTCTTTCTAGCAGTTATACTGAAAACCTGAAACTGTTTATCTTAAACTATTCAGAAAGTTGTTTTTGCTTAGAGATAACTTCAAATTATATTTCAGGTGTTGTTTCTAAAAAGTGGGCAGTTCCATGTTTCAGAATAGTTCAAAGTTGTAGCTCAGAGGAAAGCAGACAATCCATGACATCTGACATGATTGTGATCAAATTATACTTATGACCATTCCAGAGTATATAAAACCATATCCTGCACCCAGCTATGACAGCTGAATCCAAAGTCCCCGGAAGATATCAGAGGCATTCCAGTGAATTTCAGTGGGATTTGGAATTTGTACACATATTTTTTGTTATCTTTCATGAATACTTATGCAGATCACACCTTTATATCTGGAGAATATGTTAGGATTCACTGATACATAGCAATGAAAGTATCATGTCATTATGTTAAAATGGGAAACCAAGGTCCCTGTGTTTGGATAGTTAGGAGGAGGGAATAATTTAGAAATGTGTCATTTCAGGTTTGCCATGATACACCCAAGAATCTCCATGGCAAGAGATAATAGAAATCTAGCTTGATATTTGAAACACATTTTAATTGCATGTGAAGATAATTTATGTTTTGCTAACTTCTCCAACACCTATAAAGACATCCGCATGGATTTCACTTTCGAGACTAGCACTAAAAAGTTAGGTAGCACCAAACTTTTATGACTTCACTTCTTGGATCTGGCTATTAATTTGAAACCTGCAAGGGAGTCTCAGAACAGCAGTATGAAAAGCAGAAAAAGAGTCAAGGGCAATAAAGACAAAATGGTTTCTGTCTAAATGCTAAACCATCTGTGAAAATTTTCTTCCAACTCTATGGACACTTATTGTAGCACTTATATTTGTAATTATATGAGGCTGATATGTCTCATGTTAAAAATCTTACAAAAAAGAAATATAACAAAATTTAACATTCATGACAGGGCATCTTTTTGTAAATACAATCAGAAATACATGTTTTATTTCAGCAGTTTATTATTTTAAGATATAATCTGCAGAATCCAAGTGATTGTCTACATCCTTACTCTCCAATTTCACACTGTTATAGTACGGAATGGTAGGTGAAGGCTATTTGCAGTGCCTTGACACAGCAGTAACACAGTGGTGTCTTACATGTGAGTAATGCTATTGGGTAGGAATGAAACCACTGACTGCCCCAATATAGACTGGTTTTAATAAATACCTTTAGTCTTTTCCTACTTACGTGGAACAGTTCCTGATTTACATGTACAGTAAGAGGAGAATGCACAGTGAAAACTAACATGCTGTTTACTGAAGAAAGACTAACATTCAGAGACTTTCCACATTATTAAGGCTTCATTATCTGCATTTTTTTTTTTAATCTTTTTTTTTTTTTTATCTTTATTTTAAGTGAACAGAACCTGGGCATTTCATATTGGAAAAAGAAGAATAATCCTGAGGCTGACTCTGTTTTAAGGAAGAGAGCGTCATTTTTTGGTAACCTATGCACGACAAATCAAGTGGTAGATATTCAGATAAATTGGTAATATTCTCCTAGAACTGCGGTACAGGCAGTAAGCTCATATCTCAACATTCTTCATTTTCTGTTAAAATAAATTGTGCTAAGCTTAAATGGAGTCCAGTGACCAGAAAAGAGTTTATTGTTACCAGAAGCTTTTTTCGTTATTGCCTGCTGTGTCCTTGGGCAGCTCACTTAACCTTTTTGCTCTTCAGGCTTTTATTCTGTACACTGTTCCTAGTAATTCTTCCTTCTTAGAAGTCTGTTGTTTTGTACCTAGTGTTTGAACAATGTTTCAAGTGAGAGCTGCCAGTATTGACAGAGCAACAAGTTTAATAATAATAAAAAAGAAAATGCAAGCTGTTCATGTAACAAAAGAGGTCTAGGATATTTTGACCATGAAAAGCTATATTATCCAATTGTTTAGATTACGTGCAGTTGATAATCAGAATTTTACAGCTGTGTGAGGCAGGTGAAAGGATTCTAGTCACCAAATTTTTTATTTCTTAATTGCTTCTGAAAAGATTCAATCTGTGCACTTAAAGTAAAAAGCCAATACTGTAGTTGACAACTAACAATACTTTTTCTGGAAGAGTAAATTTGCACTAAGTCTCCAAAACAATAAAATACATTTAAAAAAAAAAGTTGTAAGTGCTGAGCTGATTGTTTGTTTTTTAGATATTGATAAAATGCATAAGAATGCTACATCCCTGCCTGCACAAGTGCTCCTGTGCTTTAGATATATCCTGGTGTGAACAAGTAAGGAAGAACAAATGATAACAAAATATACTATGCTGGTAATCTGCTAGAAGATTGCATTTATATATTAAGTATAACATGAAACTTCAGGAATGTTTAGAGCAGCCAGTGTGAACTTTCACAGCATGATTTAATAAAATTACAATATATGAATATACAAACTACTGGAAGAGTCATTACTTTCATTAAGAATATTACAGTGAATAAATTAACCTAAACCAATAAAACCTGAACAGCAGATATATGTAAGTCATTTACATCTTGTAGTAGACTCATTTGCTGTAAAAAAAAATGGATGTGTTATGGTAGAGGTTTCACTAGCACATTTCAGTTGACTTAGAATCACACATAAGAATACAAAGGCAATATCATCTATAAACAAGAATACTGTAAAAGGCGCTTTTTAAAAAAAAAAAAAAAAAAAAGAAACCAAGATGTTCTGTGCCATTACACTTTAATAGTCATCTTGCATTTTCAGTATGAAAAAAGCTAAAAATCTTGCAATGGTGTCATCAACAGAACCAGTGTTCGAACTTTATGTCTGTATCACATAACTGTATTAACTCTATGAATGTGTTGTCATGTGATAAGTCAAACAAGATTTTAGAAAGCAAGTTTTACAATATTCTGTTAAAGTCGCAGTAAGCTATACTTCATCTAGAGAAATTTTACCCATGTTTGCTAAGCATTTTACGCAGTCTAACTAAAATAACCCAGGGAGTCAAAGTGTTTATGAAAACTGTTACTCACTGATACCAAGAGACATTTTAGCATGTTTTCATTATAATTGTGTTAGTACCTGAGTAAAAAGAGTATGAAAAGTCCTTTGATCTCATTCTCTACAGGACAAGAAGACTAAAAGGATTTCCTGACACCTGACCAAGTGGCTGTACTGTTTTACACACTTTCATTTCCAGGAATAAAATTCAATATAGACGGAGCTATATCAGTTGAAATGACTTCTATTTTACTTTGCATCAAAGATGACTGAGGAACTGGGATTACACTGTCCCTGTGGCTGCTCTTTATAACCTGTGATCTAATGCTCTTCTTGTGAGTATGTCTGGCATCCTATGCATCACAGCAATACATGATGAACTGTTTCTAAATCAGAAATATGCAAGGTGCCATACCATACAAACACAACTAGTTTCTGCCATGATATCTGTATGAATATATATCTGCATCTCAAGAAGACAATTATTTCTATAACGTTTTCATAAAAATGGCTAACCAGTTCAATGACTATATAAATATCTCTACTTCTCCATATTCAAGAAAGGAATGTAAACAGCCATTGCAAGTCAAAGCATTCATCCTTTTAGCCCAAAATTACACTTGAAAAGGGGATCGTAACACTTGCTATAGACAAAGTGTTTAAAAAAAAAAAAAAGTAAAAACAATAATTTCTTTGATATATCCACCTACTTTCCAGACTTTGTAAGTAAGAACATCTTCATCTCTATACGTAAGCATCCATGATTAGTCCTTATTTCCCTTTAATACAATCATTCTTTTGGCATCCAAACAAACTTTAGTGAAGTATTCAAAACTTAATGAAGTATTTCATTACAAGAATTCTATCAAATATCCCACCCTGTCATGTCTCTTTTTCAAGCTGATTTCTAATCTACTTCATCACTCCTTATACCGCGGTCATTCAATAACTCTAAAAATACAGGTTACACTTCTCTGTAATTTATCAAATCCAATTATATTGTTTTTGAGAGGGGATTAACTGAAATCTTGCATAATATTCATGATAGTAGTTCATCACTAATTAGTTGGGTATGAGGATCTCTGTTCCACTGTCTGTAATTTTCTTTATAAACTCTAATATATAATTGTCTGTTTGGAGGAACAATTCAGATGCATTTTAAGATATCTTTAGCAACAAAGAAAATATAGTCCACCATCATTCATGCATGTTCGGGACTCTGTTTTCTCAGGGCAATTGTTCTGCATTTATTATAAATAAAATTCATCTCCCATAATGCCACTCAGACATTCACAAGATCTTAATCTTTTCAATGTTAGTGTTGTACACCTGAAGTAACTGCATTATCAGCAAATGTGTCACTATCCTTTTATTTTTTCAGATCACTTATGAATGTAGTTAATACATCTTGATCCAAGACATCTCTCTTTGGAATGCCTCTAATCTCCTCTCTCCAAAGTAAATGAAAATTCCCTTTCCTATATTTTGTTTAATCCCTTGGAGCACTACTTTTGCTCTATGGCTGACTAAGATTCCTTGCTAAGAAACAAGTTGAACGATTCCTGAATATGAATATTCTATCATGTGTTTTTTCATTCCTCAGAGAATTCTAGTAGATTAATAAATGTGGTTTCCCTCTAGAAAAGCCATCTGATTCTTTATCACTATATGAAGTGTCTATTGAACCTCTTATTTACTGTAGTTTTAACCATTTTTCCCATTATAAATTTCAGACTTATTAGACTGTAGTTATCTAAATTTTCCCTTGAAATCTTTTAGTGTGTTATTTTGTTTACAATCTTGCTTCTTTTCTAGTGCAAAGGCTGATTCACTAGATAAATTACAAATCATGACTCATATTTTGGCCGTTTTCATACGGTGATTTCTTTAGAACTTTTGGGAAAAAAATATCTAGTCATGGAGATATTAATACTCATTTCATGAGTTCTTTCTAAAACTTTAAATGATGGCACCACAAGCTGAGATAGTTCATCTGTCCTAACCCTCTTGGAGAATAAGTCTAGATTGTCATAAACTCTGCTATACTGAGCACTGAGTCAAATAACTCATTCTGGTTTTGTGCTGTGTCCTCATCCTCCTTGAGAATTCATTTTAGATTTTGATCTGTATATAAGTTCTACAGATTTCCTGTCAGGCTGCCAGCTTTTTTTCCTGTGTTTGAAAAAGGTTTAAGGAAGCTGGTTTTCAAACTCTTTTTGCTTTGCCATATATATATATATATGTATATATACACACATATATATATATACACACACACCCCTTTGACTGAAAGAGAATATGCACCATGATCTTAGACAAGATTCATGCTCCCTATATTTCTTTTATCCTTTTAGTTATTTTTTTACTAAATTGTGCAACATATCACGAAGTCATCTAAATTCCAGAATAAAGGGACTGAAACTGTACTAAAATAATTTCAAAGTCTTCTCGTATTGTCTCAGTTTTGAAATGTCAACATATTTTTTACAACTCTACAGGATTTTGCAAGAATCTTTCTTACAACATTAAGCAAATGTAAATCAGAGCATTTGAGTATAGCACCAAAAATTTTATTGGAGAGGGTCATACCTTACATACATTTTTGTAAACTGATGTTATTATTCCTAAAGAATTATCATTAGGCCTTTATAACAGTGTCGCTCCAACCAAAAGCTAGGTACAATTGACCACTCTCTTTCAGGCAATCGGTTGTCACTATTAAGAATGGATGAGGAAAATTACACACCTTTACTTTTAGAGAAAAGATAGACATACTAAATTTGTCATGGAGATAGAGCTTTGACTTTTACTAGTCTGCTGAAAATTGTTCTAATTTATCAAAGCTACTGGGCTTTTAAAACATATAACCTACAGAGTGTATTTGCAATTAGCAGCCTGGCAGTGCTCTACTGTAAACATACATATATTCCTGAAAGAAAGATGTATGTACAGTATAAGATATGTTTTCCACAAAAAAAAGAGAATGGGATATATTTGTCTGAATTGAATGATAGAATTGTAGAATGGTTTTGGTTGGAAGGGACCTTAAAGATCATCCAGTTCCAACTCCCCTGATACATGCAGGGACACCTTCCACTAGATCAGGTTGCTTGTTCAACCTGCCCTTGAACACTCTCAGGGAGGGGGCAGCCACAGCTTCTCTGGGCAACCTGCTCCAGTGCCTCACCATTCCCACAGGAAAGAATTTCTTCCTTATGTCTAATCTAAATCTACCTTCCTTCAGTTTAAAACTGATGCCCCTCATCCTATCTCTACACTCACTGATAAAGAATCCCTCCCCACCTTTCCTGCAGGCCCCTTCTAATTAGTGGAAAGCTGCTATATGGTCTCCCTGGAGCCTTCTCTTCTCCAGGCTAAACAACCTCAACTCTCTCAGCCTGTCCGCGTAAGAGAAGTGCTCCAGACCCCTGATCATCTTCGTGGCCCTCCTCTGGACCTGTTCCACCAAGTCTACGTCTTGCTTATGTTGGGGGCCCCAGACCTGAACACAGTACTCCAGATGGGGTCTCATGAGAGTGGAATAGAGGAGGGGGAAATCACCTCCCTCAACCTGCTAGCCACATTTCTCTTGATGCAGCCCAGGGTACAGTTGGCTTTCTGGGCTACAAGCACACGTTGCTGGCACACAGTCAGTTTTTGATCCACTACCATTCCCAAGTCCTTCTCTGCAAGGCTGCTATCAATCCACTCTGCGCCCAGCCTGTATTTGTGCTTGAGGTTGCCTTAACCCATGGGCAGGACCTTGTTGAACTTCATGAGGTTCTCGTGAGCCCAGCCCTCCAGCATGTCGACTGCACCACACAGCTTGCTGTCATCAGCAAACTTGCTGAGGGTGCACTCAATCCCACTGTGAATGTTGCCAACAAAGATGTTAAACAGCACCAATCACAACACCGACCCCTGTGGATTGTCACTTGTCACTGGTCTCAACGTGGACACTGAGATGTTGACCACAACTCTTTGAGTGTGACCATCCAGCCAATTCCTTATCCACCAAGTGCTCCATCTGGCAAATCCATCTCTCCAATTTGGAGACAAGAATGTCATGCAGGACAGTGTCAAATGATTTGCTCAAGTCCAGGTAGATGATGTCACTTGCTCTTCCCTTATCCACCAACGTTGTAATGCTGTTGTAGGAGATGACCCAATTTGTCAGGCACACTTTGCCGTTAGTGAAGTCATGTTGGCTTTCACCAATCATCTCTTTATTTTCCATGTACCCTAACATTATTTCCAGGAGGATCCATGCTCTTTCTGGGTACAAAGATGAGACAGACAGGCCTGTAGTTCCCCAGGTCTTCTTTTCCCTTTTTACAAATAAGAGTTATGTTTCTCTTCTTCCAGTCAGCAGGAACTTTATCAAGCTACTACAGATTCTCAAATATGATGGATAGTGTCTTAACCACTTCATCCACCAGTTGCCTCAGGACCCATAGATGCATCTCATCAGGTCCCATTCAGGTTCCTTAGACAGTCTCAAACCTGCTGGTCCTACAGTGGACAGTTCTACACACTCCCACTCCTGCCTTTGCCTTCTGTGTCTTGGGCAATGTGGCTGTAGTACTTGCCAGTGAAGACTAAGGCAAAAATATTGTTGAGTATCTCAGACTTCTCCATATTCCAGGTAACTAGGTCTCCCATTTCCTTCTAGGCAGGGCTCACATTTTCCCTAGTCTTCTTTTTATCACTAATGTACCTATAGAAGCTTTTCTTGTTGCTCTTGACATCCCTGTCCAGATTTAATTTTATTAGGGCTCTGGCTTTCCTAACCTGATTTCTGACTGCTTGGACACTTTCTCTGTATTTCTCCCAGGCTATCTGTCCTTGTTTCCACTCTCTGTAGGCTTCCCTTTTGTTCTTGATCTTTTCCAGGAGTTCCTTGTTCATCCATGCAGGCCTCCTGACATTTTTACCTGACTTTGTCTTCGTTGGGATGCATCGCTCCTGAGCCTAGAAGAGGAGACCCTTGAATATAAAACAGATTTCTGTGCCCCTCTTCCCTCCAGGACTTTATCCCATGCTGCTTTGCCAAGCAGATACCTGAAGAAGCCAAAGTCTGCTCTCCTGATGTCCAGGGTACTGAGCTTGCTGTATGCCCTTCTTGCTTCCCTAAGGATCTTGAACAGCACCATTTCATGGCTACTGCAGCAAAAGCTGCCCTGGAGCTTCACCAGCCCCTCCCTGTGGGTGAGAAAAAGATCCAGCATAGAACATCTCCTTTGTCCCTCTATCACCTGGAGGAGGATGTTATCATCAAAGCATTCCAGGAACCTCCTGGATGGCTTATGGACTACTGCATTGTCCCTGCAGAAGATATCAGGATGGTTGAAGTCCCCCATGAGGACCACAACTCCTCAACAGAGGCTGCTCCTATCGATCTATAATGGGCCTCGTCCGCTCGGCCTTCTTGGTCGAGTGGCCTGTAGCAGACGCCAACTATAACATCTCCTGTCCCTGCACTCCCTTTAATCCTGACCCATAAACTCTTGGTCGGTTCCTAATCCATACCCAGGCAGAGCTCCAGGCACTCAGGCTGGTCACTTACATAGAGGGCTATGCCCACTCCTTATCTCCATTGTCTGTCCTTCCTAAAAGAGCCTGTATCTTTCCATTCCAACACTCCAGTCATAGCAGTGTCCCCACCATGTCTCCATGATGCCAATAAGAACGTAGGTCTGCAGGTGTGCGCATGTCTCTAGTTCCACTTGTTTATTCCCCACAATACATGCGTTTGCATAGAGGTGTTTAAGGTGGCCCATGATGAAGCTGACTTACTGGCTGGAATTCCTTTGTGCTGCTCTTCAGGTGCCCTACTGCTGACCTGTGATCCCTCTCCAGGCTCTGGACATCTATTGTTGGCACGAGGAACAAGCTGGTAGGAGTAAGATGGACTGAGATTCCTCTCTCCTGGCAACTTTAATTTAAAGACAGCTTCACCAGCTTGGCAAGCTTATGACCAAAGATGCTCTTCCCCTTCTCTGACAGATGGACCCCATCAGCCCCCAGTAGACCCGGTTTCTCGAAGCAAGTCCCATGGTCAAAGTAGCCAAACCCCTGGCTGTGGCACCAGTCCCATAACCATGAATGAAGAAGATAAGCTGTCCTGGTTCAGGCTGGGATAGAGTTCATGTTCATTTTGGCAGCTGGAGGAGTGCTGATGCACACTGAGATTCCAGGGGCTCTCCAGCTCCATGTGCCCTTGCCTGTGTAGAGGCCCGTGGGGGGCAGGGGGAGCACAGCTGTAGTGCTGGGCCCGGATTGGCCGATATGCTATGTCATGTGACATTATACTCACTATATAAAGGAAGGAGTGAGCCAGGAGGGGCTCTCACTTCCAGGAGCGTTGCAGCGGTGCCTTTGTGTTCGGGATCACCAGCTGGGAGCAGGTGGGTGTCAGTCAGCAGGTGGTGAGCAACTGTATCGTACATTACCTGCTTATACTTTCACCATATTATTCTATGACTGTTATAAAACTGTTTTTATCTCAACCCACGAGTCTCCCTTTGCCCCTCTGATTCCTCCCCATTCCCAAGTAGGGGAAGGGTGGGTGAGCGGCTGCGGGGCATTTAGCTGCTGACCAGGCTTAAACCATTACATAAGCCTAGTAAGGAAATTTCCTTCCTTGAGCTTAATAAAGGAAATTTTCAGAGCATGTAGATTCTCAGAACTAAGCATCGTCATGAAGACACCAAAAGATTTTAGTCTGTCTTTCACAGATAGGTCCAAAGATCTTCTTACTACAGATGTTCATCATGGCCTCATGCATTTCCCCACAGCATTCCACACTCTGGTCTCTTCAAAATATAGGTTTTCCTGCAATAAAACTGTATGCTGCTCAGTGTGAGGAGAACTGGCTATACCCACACCATCTAAGGAAGATTTGTGTGCTCACTTTAAAAGCAGGATTAAAGATCCAGTATACCTACTGTTCACAGATGCCAGTTAATAGAAAAATGTAAGGGTTACATCAAATGTAGTCATGTATATTATTCATAGATATTGTTCTTATTTCTTTCTACTTACTGTATAGGGAAATATTATTTAGCAGTCCCAAGTGGCAAACAGTCAAAAATCACTCATAGCTCTCTGAAGTTAACGTTCACTTATACCTACCATCCTTGACACTACAAAATGCAGTTTGGGCACATATCTACTGCTATGTCATCTGGAAATTCTTCAGATGTTTGTGGATTCAGGTTTTTTTGTGTTGCTTTTTTGTTGGTTGAGAGTTTTTTTGACATTGAACTGTTAGAACAGATTATTAAGCTAGTAACATTTAGGGAGAATTTTGGGTAGTTCTCTGTTTCACTTCACATACCAAGACATGCATTGTTATATCTCCAGATGTCCAGACTTTGCCTATTTCAGTCCCTTTAAAACAGAGTGTCGTGGTTTGGGCCTGGTCAGCAGTCAAACACCAGGCAGCACACAGAGATTAAAGAAATTAATTCAAAAATATAAATTTATTATAAAATTATTATTTTCTAGGACTGTGGCTTTATAGCTCCAAAGTCTTTAAAAATTATAGGTATAAACAGGCAAATCTCCATTCACTATACTGTATAATATACACATATATATAGAATGAGACAGTGATAACCACATCCCTTGAACCAATGGATTTCAGAAGGATCTGATGGTCTGATGTCAGTCCCAGATACCACATAACCATCAAGTAATACTTTGTCATCCCCATCCCTAGTGTGTGTACTAAAAGTGCTTCAATTAAAAAGAATGTACTGAAAATAGATAACATGATAGAGATATGGATAATCAGCCTACAAATCATTCATCCTAAAACTAAGAAACAAGCCAAGGATAACTGAGAAAGGTCTTTAAACTGTGAATGTGTAAGTGGAGTCAACTCAAGAGGTTTTGGTAATTTAAATTACTGCATTCATGGAAAAGTCTTTTTGCTTTGTCTTAGAACACACAAGTATGAATCCTAGCCAGCGAATTCCTCAATGTGAAGGATATGAATTTCACTTCATACATCCTATCAATTATTATATAATTACGAATGTTGTCTAGGTTTACCTCTGCTAGAATTACAAACTGTGACATGATGAAATAAGATATCAGGTTTTGAGAAAGTGAAAAGAAACTGTAAAGCTCTAACCTAGCTTCAAATCTGCTAATGAGACCTCTTCTGAATCCAGTAAATGGACAGTACAGATTGAAATTAAATTGAAGCATTTAGAAAACCTTTTTTCTTTGCATTCATGATTTCTCCTCCTCATACAAAACAGAAGAGTCCACATGGTGTAATAACAGTTAAAATCCCAAAGCTCTCATTTATTTTAATTACATGGGCAGTCTGAGGCAGGCACTTTCCAGAATGAAAATGTGGAATGATCATCTAGTTTGGGACTCATCATCTGGGGTGACTTGTTAGCGCCTTATGAATTCTGCAGAGGAGGATGGATACAAAGCCAGATCCTCAGCCTAGAGAGACTCCAGTTCTTCCACTGTTTGGCACTGAGACATATGAATATGTCAGCCATTTTTTATAATGTTTTACATCATTTTATCTTGTTGTTACATTACACCATGGCCCACTTTGTTGACCAGGATAGCTAAAGACTATATAGTTCTGATGGTTCAGGTTTTTTATTAAATAAAGTAATTTCTTCATGTGCCTCATAAATATCTTCTCTTATTGTGTGTTAAAGAGTTAATTTCAAAAGCTTTTGCAGGTACTGTATCTAGTAGTCAGGGGTTTATGATTGTCATCAAACAATTTCATAACTAAGATGCAGGGAAGACTTGTCATGAATTTTGAATCAAATAACAGAGAAAAGTCTAGTGGTAAAAAATGTCAGCTGAAAATGTTTCAGCATGGATGTCTTGGTGTCATTTGTATTACAGCTGCATATGCTTTTGTTACAGTATTAAAGAGTTCATTGTTAATAAGACAAGTATACACATTGCATTTCAAAATATGAGCTGTATTTAACCACAGAATTTTTTTTTTTTCATTATAAGCTAAAAAGTGTGGACAAAGTCATCAAAGAATATGTAATTTTCAAGGAGACTCAGTTTCTCTCTGAAATAATTTCATGTTCATTTACAGATTCACTGTTTGTGTTAGGTACTATGCTGCAATTTCTACTGTTTCACTTTCCATGCTTCAGTTGATTCAAAATGCAAATTAAAAGCAGAAAAAAAGCTTATATACTTCCAAAAAGAAGATTTTTATAAATTTTGATTCAACTGAAACACTCTAGAACTCCTACTAATAGTAAAAAATTGGCCTTGCATTTTATTTCCATTGGCTTCTTTAGACAACAAATTTGCTTTTGCCAAAGTTTTATCTAATCTTGTCAATATGATTCATATTTACAGTGAATATTAATGCAATATATCTCATGAGAAAGATTACTTTATAAATATTTATATATTTCTTACAGCCTAGCATAATTTTACTGACCAAAACTCATGGTACAAATCAGATTTCTAGCTCACTGATACAGAATATCTTAAGCCAAAACTTCAGGGGAACCCTTTTATCAGATTCAGTACATATTTTTGACCTCCATGTCTGCTGCCAGTAAATATGTACTAAGCATGAAAAGACATCTAAAAACCAGCCAGATATACTGCCTGGATCAAAGGAGTATGTTTCACTCTGCTACCAGTTCCACAGCAGCCTTCTGTTTTCCCATGGGCTGTTGCGGTTAAACAACACCAATCCTTTGTGTCTTGTACTACTCCTCTTCCTTTTTTGTTCCTTGTCCATCAAGTAGAAGCATCTTAAAGTGTCCAGAGCAGAGCTCTCAAGTCACTTATCTCCCAGGACTGAAGAAGGCATGCACACTGGGCAAATACCTGGTGTTTCTAGTCTTCTGGTAGGCTCTTATCTGAAGCCCAGGTGACTGGTTGGGGAACGAATAACAACATCAGCATGAAGCTGGGAAATATGCTTTGACCAGAGACCCTCCCAGGTGACACAGCTGTTGGTGAATCCTCATGAGCTTTCTTCCCCTGTCTGATCCTGCAAACCACACTGGCCTGTGGGATCTGATGAAGTTACCCATTATAAGAGTCTTACAGTCAGTGCATGAGATTTAACCAGCCTGCATCAGACTGAGTTAGATACCAAGGGATATTTTGAAATGCTTTTTATTCCTTTGACTTTGGAGAATGAAAAACAAGACCTTTTTTTTTTTTTTTTTTAATATTCTATTGTTTCTCTGCTTACAGAAATGCTGCAAATCTTCTGCTACTGCTATGGTTTCAATGGCCTGCTGCAATTTGCCATTAGTGACAAAGTTCAATAAATAGAAAGTGTAAAGTACATCAAAATTATATTTAAGGTTCCTCTTCATCTGCAGAAGACCTGCTTATTAGCTATATTGCACATTTAGCTCCGAGGGTTCTGATTATAATCAATAACTAATCAGAAAGTAACTTACACAAATGAAGTCCTGAATAATATACAACTGAGTCATAACTTCCCCAAGTACATAAATACTAACCCTTTTATTGAAAAAAAATATGCAATTAGCACTTTTTCTCTTTTTATTGTGGCATCTGTTTCAGAAACAAATTTTAAAATAGGATTTGCAGCAGCAGACTCTGCTTTCAAGTGTTCTGTATCTGCAGTAGTGAATCCACTTTAATCAGAAAATTTGGATAAGTGCTCTATCAAAGGCATGGTGCAGGGGAAAACATGCAGATGGAGCTGATTGGAATAGAGGGTCCAGGGGTAGAAAGCCCTTCTTAATAGGCAACCTCTCTGAAGTGGACAAAAATGAAGCAGAAATCTGTCTGCAGAACATGCAAACTAACACTTGTCTCAGCTCTGAAACATAACTCAAATGCTTTGGGAGAAAGTGTGGTGAATAGAGTTATTTATGGATGTCCAGGGATGAAAGCTTTGCCTATAAAGAAAACCCACAGACACTCCAGTGAGGTAAGTACCAACAGTGTAATAAGATTTAATGTGACCATCAAAAGAGAAATAAAATGGAAAACTTTTTGATCACACTTTCTATAGCGAGGGCAAACTGCAGGAATGACCTTTACTGCTAATGCCAAAACACTGAGCCAAATTCGTCCTGGTGTGACAGTGCTGAATTCCAGTAAATTACACCAGGGCTGACCTTGGTCCACTCTGTTTACATATCTTAGCTATAAGCATCCAAGAGTAGCCAGAGCGTATTGTGTTTGAAGCAATAATATTTAACAGTCCAGAGGTGAATTAAAAAAAAATAACATCCAATTTTACTGACAAGTCAATCCAGCTTAGGTTTAATTGAAATGACAACAATAAACTGGAAGTAATTCCTGCTCAGGAAATGGGTTCACTACCCACCCAAAACACAATAGCACAAAACAAACATATCGCTATCAGAAAACAAAACAAAATCAAGCCTTCCTCATTTCTTATGAGTATAAGGTAAAACTCTAGTACATAACAGGTTCACAAAGTTACCTGCTTTATGTTTTTAACTCTTCCATGGACAGCTTTTATGCCATCCATTGGATGTGTACTAGCATTAGGTAATACTATTTATGATACTATTTATGAAAATATACATGGGTACCATTGGGATCATTTTAATAGTCCTGGGATATTCTGGGCTTCTCAGCTAGCTCTAGGAAGTAAACAACGTAGAAGACTACTACTCTGTATGAGCAGAGGCTTAAAGTTACATGCATGGTATGTCACCCGCACAGTCAGAAGAGTCGGTATTGCATGTACAGTGAGTCTGAACCACAAAGGTTCTGTTAATCCATTATGTCAGAGCTGCCAAGCACATTCAGTTTTCTCTGTACTAGGTCTGAGAAATCCAGATCTAGCTTACAGTCAGCTTCAGGTCTCCTTTTAAATCTGGAGTCATTTGAACCAAGGTGTAATAAACATCCAGAACAAAAAGCAATTAATCATCAGCCAATTCAAAAAAAAAAAAAATCAAACCCCCAAAAATTTTTCAAAGTACCTTTCTTTTTTAACTTACAGTAGGAAAAAAAATAACCCTAAGTCATGGAGAAATCTTTCTTTTCATTGCTATTTCTTGTTTTTTGTTTTAATTGCACTTTTACCTGGAGACATCTTTTTACTCCCAGTCCTGATCTAACAGCGTTTCTGTAAGATTTTATGTGGTTATGTTTCACCTACATACAGAGCAGGAACCACTCCTTCTATGAGATTGGAGAGCCATCAGAAAAGGAAGTACTGTCAGTCCCTTGAGATATTACAAATTCTTCTTTGTTGTCATCAGCATGTGCCTCTTACATGGCACAGAATTCTTATTTGACTTTTATCAATGACCCTCATATTAGCAGAGATTAGAAGATGCATTAATTCACCAAAGTACCAAGAAGGCATTGCAGGTTTAGCTCATGTGGTTCAAACTAACAATAAAGTGCTGGTAGCAGTGCACTTGTAGTAACTACTCAGCCACTCTTCCCCTACATTGACTGAAAAAATCAAAGGGCACCTACACGACGGAGTAGGGAAATAGATTTTAGTCCACATAAGAATGCCATAGTGCTTTACAGGGTTATTCCCAGGCTGAGTTTTTTCACCAAAAATAGATAATTGCTTCAGTAATAGCAGTGTGTGACGTGGGGCAGTGCCAAGATAAAAAAAACAAACAAACAACAAAAAAAAAACCTACAGTCAAGTCATGGACAGAGTTGATCAGACTATTACATTTTCATTGTGGAAAAGGTTTCAACTTTTCAAACAAATCTTTCACTTTGAGAATGATAACTTAGTTCGAAGTTTTCAAAGTGCACACTTTTTTTTTTTTTTTTTTTTTAATTCAAAAAACCTGATTCTGCTTTATTTTATCCCAATACAAAAAGTTTGGACCACTGAATAAACCATGGTCTCTGGCTTCCCAGGAGTTAAAACAGTCTCCCAGTGTTGTGGGAATCCTCCACTGGTGAGTCATAGGACCTACCAGCCCCTCACAGAACTCTCACTCAGAAAGACCTGCCAGGCCCTCAATATTAAGACAAGGTGCTAGGCAGCAACACAAACCATCCCACTGGTAATGTTATTATTTCATAAATAAATATGCTCTGCCACTTCTCTGTTGTCAAATCTGCCAAGTTTTGCCCCACAATAGCAGATTTCTATTGGAACCTGGAGTCAGATCTGACCTTCACAGTTTCTAGGCTAAGTTTATCTAGCACTGGTACAAAAATCTCTGAAATGTAGAAAACTGAAAATGTAGTCACAGAGGCAAGTTAATTGATTGCTATAAAATAAATGCAGCAAGGTTAGTGTATTGTATATTTTCATATTTAATTCTGCAGAGCCATCCAATGTGAAGTTAAAATAAGTTATCAACAAATGTTAAGGTGCTGGCAAAGATTAATACAGAATACAAGAATCATGTAGGAGGCCATAAGGCTTTCTTCATGATTCTATTCCCAGGATAGTTTCTGAAGCATTTCTAACATTGATTTGAATTAAATCTTCTCTTGCCTTGAAAAATACATGATTAATATTTATATCTGAATTTTTCAGTGGGGCAATTTCAGGTAATTTCATGGGAACAGAAAGCTACACATAAAAATAAAGAGATCTCTCATAAAAGGAGGAATAATGAAGGATGGTTCCATGAAGACTTTCTCACACAAAGGACTAAGAATATCCTGTCCACTTTTGTGAATTGGTAAAGGAGGAAATGTCACCTTCAGAAGAGTGATTAGCACAGAATTAGAGAGACACAGGATAAGAAAATAGAAAGGATGTTAAACAATTACTTAAGCATAGCCTGTACAAATTAAATCAATGAACATTTACCTACATCAGAAATTAGATATACCAGGACAAAGGAGAATAAATTAGAAAGTATCTTGATAACAGAGTTAATGATTATTAAAAGGTTTGAAACTTGCACAATGCTAACACTTTAAGATCGGAGTCTATACATTCAAGTTCAAGAACACTAAAAAGTGTTAGAAAACAAATTAAAGTAATTTAGTGGATATTTTTATGAATTTATTAAGTCTAAGAGAAAACATTAAAGGCTGGAACATGGCTAACATCATTACTTACAGAAGAGAAGCAATACACAAGGAATTTTCACATGCCTTAATGCTAGCCACATTTGTTGTAACAGATTACATAAAATAACTTTAGTTCGTGTAATTTCATTTCATATGAAAATCTAAGTATTCAGTATGGCTAGAAACAGGAGAATGTGCATTCCTCAAGGAGGAACTCCTTGCTAATATGCATCAAATCATTCTTACTACTAGCAAGTCAGGCTCAGTATTCACTGACTTCCATACATTCTTCAAGGAAGGGCAGAAGAGCTGTTAGGGACAAAATGACAGCTGTTGACTCTTGTTGAGCTAAACCTGGTTCTGGTTTTGATGTAAATGATCTAGTTGAGCTAACATTACCTATGTTACTACATCAGCAGTAATCAAGTAACCAAAGAGTTAGATTCTACCATCCTACCAGCATAAGAAACACAGAACTGCACAAATTCATTGGTTTACACATTCTTTCCCATATTCCTTCCTCCCTCACATCTGTCGTATGGTTTGAGTGAAGTCAGGGAAAGTGGAGCAGAACAGTGTCTTGTGGGACCTTTACATCAAAAGGGAATGTACCTGCACAGGAACAATTCTTAACTTCTCATTTACTAGTAGAATCTGTTCCTTTCACTCTGCCTGATATCTTCTGGTCCACAGAAGTTTAAAGTTAATCTACATGAGAGTTTTCACAAGGGCAGATGCAAGTTATAAAATGTTTAACCCTAACTTAGTGGTGGTATTTGCTTTTGTCCATTTCTTTATCCAAATTTTCAGAATAAAACTGGCATGGGACTACAGACTTGTCCTATCAATGACCAAAAGCTAGTCAGTGGCATTTTCAGCATCTCTACATTGCAAACTACAGAAATCTGAACTAGATTTTTGCAGACTTATTCAGACATGCAGGAGCAGAGTTGCTGCAACAGCACAGAGTTCAGTTGAAATGAAGCCTAATCTACCAAAAAACTGCCAGAGAAGAAGGGTAATTTAGCCTCTGTGGTGCTCCCTGCTACCATGCCTAGACAGCTCCCAGTGCCATGCTAATTAACTTTAAAATGGCTCACTAGACATATCTCTGTACTGTATTCTTCAGGAGCAGCACACTAGTAGCAATATGCAAAAACATTTTGCTGAGTAGAAATGGACATGGATAGTCACTTCAGATAGCCTTGTGCTTATGCTAAATGAGCATCTAAAAAAGGACAAATCATACATCTTTCCTAATGTGAATTCTAATTAGACACTAAAGCAAGCTGAAGAAAAGTCAGTAGATAAAACCTTGCCCTATTTAAAATTCATGTGTATGCTGAAAGATTAATTTGATATGAGCTATGCAACTATATATAGATAGAAACACACCATTTTTCCTACACATTCTGTTTTCTTCATTAGAAGTCTGGATTGTGAGAGTGAGGGAAAAATCTGCAGACAAATTTTCTATATCAATGTTTGTTATATATGTAGATGTTTTGCCCTAGTGAAATACAGTCTGTTACCACAGATCAGAAATAGAAACCACGAAAGATACAAAATGCACTAGAACCCTAAGGAAGACTGACTCTACAATTGATGCGACAGAGTAGAGATCAAAACTGAAAACGATTTTCTATTCCAATGCTCAGACTACAAAAAGCAGAAGAAAGATACTTCCTCAGAATATCTGAAATAATAAGAGCTCTCATACAAAGAAAAAAACAGGTGTAGGAGAATTAAGCTTAGTTTTAGAAAACTTATAGATGGCAAAAAAAAAACCTGAAGTACATCGCAAGCAGCTCTGGGTTGTGAAATAAATAGTAATTCAAAATATATAGGCCAAAAAGTAGTTCACCTTTTCTTGAAATTTGTCTTATTCAGATGTTGATTTGTTTGCTTTTTTGCTGATTGTTTTTTTTAGACATGTCAAGTATCCAGGCATGGAAGTATAATGGTGATGAAACTGCAAATAAATTACCTTAAATACATTAAAATTTAATCTTTAATTAAAGCAGAATACCTGAACATGTGTAATGCTAATGATTTCTGTATTTACATATGTACTTCAGTGATTTCTTATGAACTGCTTTTCTTCAGTAGACTTAGGTACTATTCAGTTTTGCCTTTGTGATTCACCATAAGTGATTATCAGGTGTTCACTGAAGTTTACAGCTTCTTAACCTTTGTTCCTGAATTTTACTGCTAAATTTCACATATATGTTATTACAGAAAATCATTTTAGAAAGCTTTATTTGCAAATAATTGATATCCACTATAGAAAGATTTCTATTCCATCAAGGTGAGATTATAATATTAATATTATATTTAGTTCTGATCATAGAATACTTACATTTTGTGGAACTCATAGTGTAAAAGGTTGGGCAGCTAGATTAAGAAGACTAGAACATATCTTACTCTCTGTACATGTATCTAGCTGATCTATTTTATGCAGAAAAACCATAATTTAACATATTTTGGCATATATGAACATACAGGAAATTAAATATGAAGTGTCTAATGATTTGAATAAGATGGTATTAATTGGAAGAAGGGACAAGAAACCATGTAGAAGGGTCTAGAGGAACAAATCCAGGTTATTTTTTATCCTGCATAAGGCCTGGTATAGTTGATTGTTCAAGATAGTCTGCCCATAAAGAAGAACAATAGCTAATGAGGATGGATGTATCACCTAAGCATATCAGAAATGGCTGCAGCAAGAAAAGAATTGTGATGCATGTGGAGGTCTCTTTTTTGTTCAGCTCTCCCTTATATGACTGGCTTTGAAAATGGGAGAAAGTCCTGTGTGTCTACATTCTACATTTGCTAAAAGGACACTACAGAAACAAATGTTATCCAGATTTAATTACTTATATTTATAGCTTCTTTGTTTTACAAAGGAAATATTTCAAATGTCATTCCCTTAATACTGGCAGAACATAAGTCCTTTAGAAGCGAGTGAGTTTAGTTATACTGAAGATGAGATAACAAAGAAAAGAAAACTATTTTATAAAGGGATAGAGATTTACTTACAGAGATTTACGCAGTAGTATTAGTAACATTGATGGTCAAAGCGTATGTGTTGTTCTGAGTGAGAGATGAGAAAAAGTAATCCATATAAGAAAATCATGTCTTTTTCTCCTTTGGAGAAGACAAAGTATACTGGTTTAATATTGAAAGAGTTTTCTCAGTGCTGTTTCTATGCACTCACAACATAAAAGAATAGACAATTTGATACTTGTTACAGGTGTTAAGTTTGATATTCACTAAAAATAAACATCCTGAACAGGTTTGCATTTTTAACTGGGAACAACAAACTTGAAAAGGATTAGGAGACTAACCACTCCAGAGTGTTTCAGAACAGTAGAAGGAGGCTTATCAGATAGAGGATTTGTTTATTTACTTTAAGGATGTAAAGAAACCTTCCTGATAGAAAGAGTACAAGAAAACAGTGAATATAGGAAATAAGAGTTCTACAGATCGCTATACTCTTAAATAACATGAAATAAGAGCTGTAGATATTGTTATACTCAAATACTAGAAGAATAGGATTTTAAAGCAGTTTAGAATATGAAAAGTATTTCTCTCCTGGAAATATGCAGTCAAACTGCTAGCCTGTCATTCACTTCTGGAAAGAATAAGATGGAATTCTTCCTTGGATAAAGGTACCTGCTGCATTTGAGCCCTACACATGAGAAAGGAATGAATAGGGGTTGGTCTGTCCCTCCAGAAACAGCCTTGAGCTAGTGATGATGCATACAGCTAAGAAAATTACAATGAATTCATCACCTTAAGAGAAACACTGGGTGTCATTGTGGCACAAACACATCCCTGTGCCACAAGGCATTCCCTGTCAATCCCTTTCCCCCAGGGTTCTAGTTGTACTTTGCGATAGCGGTAAGTGGGCTACCAGCATATGTGCCAGCCCAGCTGTTCATGCTGTCATGAACAGAGGGTGAAGGAAAGCTTTTTTTATATATTTACAGTCTTTCAGCAACACTCAGTGATGAGATTGTGCATCTACTCAGTGCTGAACCTAGGCTAAAGTTTCAAATAGTCTGTACCAAAACCAAAGGGATAGGGCAAAAATATGAAATCTAGTGCATGAGAACGTCACCCAAACAATAGTATGACACTGAGAGTAACTTTCAAAGGATTCAGAGGAACAATCCAGTTCATAGGTACTTGATAGTTCTGATTTCTACCTAAGTGGTTCTTTTCTGTCAGTGACCTTCAAAACTGAGGAAGAAAATATCTTTATAAATATGCTTTAATATAAGCTATGTTAGGTGAACAGGTAACTTTTCAGATTAAAATGTGGTAAAGATTTTTTGTCACAAGGCTTCTCTCACATTGTTGTCTGTTTGCAGGTAAAAGATTTTAAAAATTTGTAAATAATTCAAAGTTTTAGGATGCTCTTGATAAACTATCATAGACAACCAGGCTCTTTCTACTTTCTAGTTCAGCATATAGCTTGAACACTGAAGCATTGTCCATTTGAGCCATGTGTCCCAACCTTTGCACTGCTAGATGATAAACATACTCAGTGGACTTTGTTATCGCTAGTTATTTTATTCAAGAGCAGGGATGACTGTCATCAGTTCTCCCTCTGTAACCATTGAAGCTCACAACTACAGGTGACATCCAAACTAGATTGAACCCCACTGAAAGTATAAAAAAAATCATGCTTGCTGTTATCGATCTAGAAGGTAAACAATCTAGCCTTTGCTTATGTGTTTCTCAGTTAAACAACTCTCCTACAGTCCAAAAGTAAGTCCAGAATCATACTCTAGCATTTACAGATTGCCTTGTGTACTTAGAAATACAATGCACTCTAAACAATTATGGTGATGGTTTCTACGGCACAGCCCCAACATTTTCTTTTCTTTACTCTTTAAATCTGGTGCTTTTCTAAAAAGAAAAAAGCAACTTAATTATATTGGAAGCCCATAACCGTCAATGAAATACCTCAAATATATTAGAATGCCAGACATAGGTGACCCATTCAATCACTTAATAGCTTACGAAGCTGCACTTACCCATGGGTCAACACTCACTTGTGTTCTCAGTTACTGTTTGTAAGTTTCTGCACTGTTTTCACTGCTAAAGTCTTCAATAACAAAGTTAGCTTTATATAAAAATATCATCTGCAGTGAATTCTGTTGAGACACAGCCAGTGTTTAAGTGGACCCTGACATAACTAACATTGTCAAAACCAGTGTTAAGAACCAGATAAATTAATTAGGTGTAAACTTTCAAATAGAAATATCCTTTTAGGTTAAAGCCTTAAAGTTCAACTATTCTGAAGGCTGTGTTTTCTACCCCTTTTACTCTGGTATCTAAATAATATTGTGAGCATAAAAATTGTTCTTGATATCATTATAATCAAAATGACCAATACATTTAATACTGTTGATTAAAACAGAGTGACAAAACTAAAGAGACAATGAAGGGTGTATTACAACTTTACAAAATTCAGAAGTCATCAGGATGAAAATGATTAAAAAAATACAGACTTTCAGCTCCTGAATTTTGATATTCATCACTGTCAAAGAAGCTAAGAGAAGTTACACTAGTTCAGTCTATGACCCACAACAATCTTTTTTGCATTCAGAATCTGTTAGTGCTGAGACAATGTATTTACTGTAAAGAATTCTGCTTGTTCATTTTGATGTGCTGTAAAAAAAAAAAAAAAAAAAAAAAAAGAAAATATGTTACTATATAGAGAAAGAAAACTTTCTTTAGTGCATAACAAAAATAGAAAGGAAGGCTCAAATGTGCAACTACTCATGTTCTGGAGATTTAAATCTGAAGTTTCATGACAAAGCTATTCCAGTAACGTTATCTGCTGCTTTTATGTGCCTATCCTGAATACATCAGTGTATTTTTATTTCAAAGAATTTTCAAGAAACAAGAACAGATCAACATCTTTACTAAAGGCTAAGGTATACATAATCCCTGTGGGAAAATCAGAGGTACAAGAAAAGTGACAATTTCCACCCATGCTTTGTAACAGATTACTGTTTTCATAATCTGTTATGTGTTGGCATTATATTTTTTGTTTACCAGTGATAGAGAGCACCGTGAACATATGTTTTGTATCTCATTAACAAATTAACGCACTGTTATTTTCTGCATGTATCCAAATGGAATGATCACTGATCTCATACTGTTCAGAGAGGCCATATCTTTTGTAATTTAAATTTTGTGCTATGCTTAAACATCAGAGCAATAGTTGATTTGTAACAGAATAAAATTAATAGTTAATCTTAATCATATTCATTTTTGTTACCATAACTTTTAGTGCAAGAGCTCCCTTCAAGGCCCCTGCGTTTGCAATTAATTCCTGATACCATCACATATTCAAGATTGCTTTACTGTATGTAGATTTAATACTTTAAAATAACATGTATCATAAGCTGTTGGCATTTTAAGAGATGCCTTCATAAAATCATCTGCATAAAAATTTAAAAGGCAAAAGTTTTAGTCTATTTAAACTCAAGATCTTTTCATTCTCTGTCCCTCTTCTCAATTCCTTTATCCTTGTCCAAATTATCTTCCTTCAAACTTGATCAACACTTTTCTCAACAACTATTTCCCATCCTACATCACCTTCCTTTACAGCATGTAGTTCAGCTTTACATGAGGACAAAAGGATGAGAGACTGAAGTCTGCCCAGGATCAAAGCCTGGAATATTGGGAATCATAAAACTTTTTCATATATGATGCTGTAACTGACTGTCTCTGATTCTTTCACCATTGAATTCAATTCCTTTTTTCCTTTCTGACTCAACATTTGTCTGGATCTGGCTGTAAACAATGCTGAAACAACTTTTATTGTGTCATTGTCAAAACTCTATCGCACCAGCTCAACAGCATAGTTCTGGAGAACAAAATAACTATTCTCAGATCCCAAGGTACCTCATGAAAAGAGATGGCCCAGAAATCATCACCTTTGGTTCTAAGGAAGCCACAGAAATCACAGTCTTCAAAATTAGTTTGGACTATGGAATATTTTGAGTCCACTCCTTCAATTAATCATAATGAGAAAAAGGAAGAAAGGAAGGGAGAAAAAAAACAGGGACGTCAGTTTCCACAAATTACAATGCATAAAACACATATACTTCTTTCTCTATTTTCTGTTAAGATTCTGTTGTTGTGTTTTGGAGAACATTCATTCTATGTATTCTTTAAAGTACTTAGCACAATGAAGCTTCATCCCTTTTTGGTCCAGGCCATCACTTCTATAAACAGGATTAATGAAAATAATAAGTGAATATTGCTCAACAACTTCATATATGGGTTCATTCTCACGAGTCCATTCTTTATGGCCATTATCTGCAAGCAATTCTTCTCACAAAGGAAAGGCTTGCAGTTGAAAATTATTCAGATGCCAATAGTGAAAAATTAATTCATAGCCTATAATGATGGTAATAATGACACCATCAGTAATCATAAATCATCATTATGAATGCATGATCACTGATTATTGTAGCACTGGGATTTTGCTTAGTACTCAGTAATATTTTAGGAGCTACATGGCAAACTGAAAACACTGGCAAAGTAAACTTTACTGCAATGAGGTTGCTAATTAACAATGCAATGTTTCTTAAAATATTATGGTTTCTTGTTTATCTGTTTTCTTATTAAAGTATAGTCAAACAGGCTGCTTGTGAATAATTCATTCTAAATTATTCAAATGTGATAGCATCATACATTCTAAGATGGAACTAATTACAAGAACGGACTGGAGTCTTCTGTAATCTAGAATATTGTTTTTTAATCTAATTTTGTTTCTGAGATAATTACTCAGAATCAATCACTGTCAGGATTATAAAAATAATCAGATTGGAGTTAGAAGCTGTTGATAATATCCCAGAGTCCAATTTCTCCCCATGATAAGGAGATCAAATAAATTCAGCAACTGAAATTTACATTAGGATTATTCTAAATATAGTTTGTATGCATCATTTTACATTTTTTGATCTTGGGTTTATATTCACTTTGTTTGGAATAAATGCGTCCATTCCAAACTTTAGACAGGATTTAAAAAATAAAACTGATTCTCAATTTATCTGAACCATGATTTTCCTTGCAAAAACTACAGCTATTTTTTAATTTCCAGTACCAATTTATGATTCAAAAGGAAGATAACCAAATGGGTCCTGAATGTTTCTCTTTGAGTCATGAAAGAAGAACACTAAGAAAGAAATTTGTCTGTTAAACCAATGATTCAATAAGTACATCCACATATTTGATAATCCACTGTTACTAAAGCTATAACACTTATGTACTTAGTTTTTTTCATTAAAAATTACAACAACTATTCTGTCTTAAAATGATATAAAAAGCATTCTATTTGGCTTTGAATTTACACAAAAGGGAAGATTTGGACTGTACTTTCCAATGAGAATAAAAATTTAAGTATATATTTGGAAGTAGGCCAAGCTTTTCAGAAGAAAAATAATTAAACTTAGCAAATAGAATTGTATTAATGATATCACCTTACTTAAATCAGGCTGCAGAATCAGTTTCACAATTTTTTCTCTATTTTATTGGTAATTATTTTCATTTGTTTACTGCATTCAGAAGTTATTTCTTCATCCTCTGTATGGATTCTTTCAATGATTTTGTATCTTCCTTTGCCCTATTCTTATACAATAAATGACTTAGCAATTCACTGCTGCATTATATAAGGTCTTGAAAAGTCAAAGATAGGTGGCCAATTGCAAATCTTCCTGAAAATAGCTGGGTTTTTTTTTTTTTTGACAAGGACATTATTATTGGCAATTTTGCCAACCTTTAATTAAATGAATCATTTTACTATATGTTGTCTCCTCAGCAGATGTGGCATAATGTTTTCTTTCCACATAAAAAAGAGGAGATAAAAAAGGTCTGGGAAGGAAAAGGGAAAATAAACAAAATACATAGGTGTTCCAAGAAAAAGAACACAGGTAAAATATATAGTAACACAGAAGAAGCTGATACTTCTGGGACAGAATAATTCTAGTAAAATACAAAAAGATATCTAGCTGTCAAGTATATAAACACAAAAGATACCCCGTGTAGGTGTGGTAACTCCATTATGCACTTTAAAATCTTGTCAGGCACCTGTCCCCTTTTATGAATTTAGACACTTTGAAAATCCTGTCTAATACCTTTATATACTTCTGAAAATGTTATCATCAAGAAGTCATGGAAAATTAAAAATTATTTGGACCATATGCCAACCCTGTGCTCTATAAAATTATGCTGACTGATTTCCATCTACTTACTATATTTTAAATCTGAATTTTAACACTTTTAAAGAAATCATTTTTATCAGACTAAATAAAAATATAAAATGAAATCACATCATCAGAAGGAAGCATCCTAGTTCTCTCAAACAAAAGATTTGATTAAATCTAAAATGATCCTTTCTATTTTTAATGTCCAGAAAAAGTGTTACACAGTTGACAGTACCTACAATTCACTTCCCTCAGACTTGTCAGCAAAAAGTATATATAAAGGCATATGTAAAAGAATACATAAATATTACTATTACTATTACTATTACTATTACTAATTATTATTAGCCTAGTTTTAGTTTATGTATAGCAAAGTTCTGGAGTAATACACATACCCATGTATGCCATTCTTACACTGTTGAACATTAAAGCGGAAATAAATTACATTACATTCACTTTCTTTTGATGCTACGTTTTATGGGCAGAGAAAAGTAAGGGGAGAAATAGGGCTTCAGTATAAAGAGATTTGGACTTTTAATATCTACCTAGTTATAAACCCTAGACCTATTTGAAAGTCTGAGATGATGGAAAATGAGAAGATAGAATAACTTAGACAAAAGTTGTTAGACTTTAAACTTTCCAGCTTGTCTTCTGGCATTCATTAATTATTAGATCATATCACATTTATGAGAGAAATTTCATATCCCATATAAAACCATTACCCATCTTTTCTCAAGGCAAGTATACTTTCACAGACAGAAGGCTGAATGAATACACAAACAGCAGATGAATTCTTAGGGTTCTTTTAAAAAGTATGTTTCTAAAAATGTCAAATTCAAAAACTCCAGAATTAAGTGGGAAAATATTGTGGGGATGAAGGCCAGTATTTACATTATGGACAATACTCAATCTGACTTAGAGGAAGTGTCTTTGTCTTCTTAATTTCTTTGATGGCTAGCACAAAACATATGCAAAAAAAATTTTCAGCTGAACTCAATAAGATTTTTGTTGTAGACCTCATGAGAGCATCAAGAAGCTGCAATGTTTCATTTTTTTTTTAAATTAGAAGTACTCATTTTTCTCCTCCACTTTGTATGTAGGCAAGGATTACTGGTAAAGGTCCCCTAATACATACAATTTACTTCTCAGGCAGATTAGGATCAGGATTTTTCCTCTGGGCCCCCATGCCAGATCTGGTTGGCATGAGCAACACTCAGCAAGGACACAATCAGAACCACAGGACCCAGGCGCTTGTCCTGCTGCAGCACAGAGGCAGGGATTCTGAGTGCCACAGCTCTGGTAGCTGCTCAAACGAATATTTAAAAACACGTGTGGGCTTTTTCAATAAAAGATCATGTTGTGATCTGCCAGACCCAGAAATCGGACATCAGGGAAATTACAAGTATGTATCAACGGCAGCCTTTGCTGTAGTGACCATGAAATAGTGGCATTCAAGATCCTTAGGAATCTTGAACAGAAAGAGGAGAAAGAGACTCAAAGAATCCAGATCACCACCTCAGAATCCACCATTGTCTCTGGTCTAGTAACCTTGGGTGGTGGGAGCACACCCAGCAAATGTTTCTGTTGCCTTTTAAGTTCATTTTATAGGCTGATTTGCATACTATACCAAGAGAGGCAAGTATTCCACAAAGTTATTTCCATGAGAGACTAGCAAAAGTTGGAGCATGGGTTCTGTCTGTGCGTTGAGATGGGATGGGCTGTTTTAAACGTTTCATCCAGCTGAGTTGGTGGTCGAGATCCCCCCCTTACCACTTTTACTTTTTCCCCAGTTTTTCCTTTTGGGGAAATTATCCAGCCTTTAGCTCCATTTGGTGCTGGGAGTTTGTCTCGCTTATTATTCTTTTCACTCTTCTTCAAGGCCATAGTCATAAATTAAAGTGTAGGCATTAACCCGAACATATGGTTTTACTCAGCCTACATCTTCTGCCTTTGAGGCTTATCTAGGGAACTTGACAATACAACCACAAGGAAGTGGAGCCATCCACCCTTCGATGCACTCTGCTCTTTCTTAGGCGTATTGTTCCTTAGATTAATCACAAAGACCACAACTTGACCTTGAAGCATTCAACATTGATTAATGTCTGAGTCATTAACTCCTTCAGTTCTTTACATCACCCACCAGCAAGTCTGCTGACAACATCAAGCTGAGTGGTGCATTCAACAGGCTGGAGGGAAGGGATGCCATCCAGAGGGACTTTGACAGACTTGAGAGGTGGGTCCATGTGAATCTCATAAAGTTCAATAAGGCCAAGTGCAAGGTCCTGCACATGGGTCAAGGAAATCCCAAGCACAAATACAGTCTGAGTGAAGAGTGGATTGAGAGCAGCCCTGTGGAGAAGGACTTTGGAGTAGCAGTGGATGAAAAACTAACTGTGAGCCAGCAACCTGTGCTTACAGCCCAGAAAGCCAGCTGTATCTTGGGCTACATAAGTGTGGCGAGGAGGTCAAGGGAGGTGATTCTCTACTTTGCTCTTGTGAGACTCCATCTGGAGTACTGCATGCAGCTGTGGGACCCTCAGCATAATAAAGACATGGGCATGCTCAAGTGAGTCCAGAGGAGGGCCACAAAGATGATCAGGGAGCTGGAACACTTCCAGTATGAGGACAGGCTGAGAGAGTTGGGAATTTTCAGCTTAGAGAAGCCTCCAGGGAGACCTTATTACTGGAGGCCTTCCAGTACTTAAAGAGATCCTATAGGATAGGTGAGGATGGACTCTTTGTCAGGGAATGTAGGGATAGGACAAGAGGTAAGGGTTTTAAAATGAAAGAGGATAGATTTAGATTAGACATGAGAAGAAATTATTTACTGAGAGGGTGGTGAGACATTGGAACAGGTTTTCCAGAGAAGTTGTGGTTGCCCCAGCCTGGAACTGTTGAAGACCAGGTTGGATGGAGCTTTGAACAACCTAGTCTAGTAAAAGGTGTCCCTGCCCATGGCAGGGAGGTTGGAACTATATGATCTTTAAGGTCCCTTCCAACTCAAACCATTCTATGATTCTATGTATGAAGTATTTGGGCAGGAGTTTAAAGTCTCCAAAATTTAGCAGATTTAACAAAAATCAACACTACTACAATGTGTATGAGTCCTCTGTGATACTGAGGTAGCATGTGAAAGAGAAATATATTCCTTTCACCTTGTAGTGCTAACACCCTCTTATGCTACTATATCACTCAAGTTGTAGGCCACCTGAAGTCACTAGAACATAGTTTTATATGACACCATAACATAACCATAACCATAAATTTTGACACCTATTTTCACATGTTTTTTGCTAATGTAAACTGATGTCTTAACTCATCACCATGTCATCTTGATCTGACTACCTTTCACCATTAACAGAACCATGGAATCTCCAGCAGGACATACATAGCCTAGATGCGTGTCTGCATCTGTCATGTCTGTATACCAGCATCTGAGCCCTGACCCAGCCAGCATTTTTTTCATCTGGATTGGAACTACATTCCCTGAAAGCACAACTCCTTCAGTATCTGGGAATCACCTCCATATGACTGCAGTCTCCTTGAGTCTGCTATAAAGCAGCATGCTAACGAGAGGCTCTATGTTCCTTATACTGCCCCTTCACTGGCCTCTTACAAACCCAAAAATTGAAGGAGGGAAAAAAATGATCAGAGTCTGCCTTAACCCTGTTTTCTGTCCTGAGAGGTTCACTGAAGCACACCTGGTCAGGCAGAGAGGCAACAGTACTGCTTGGCTCAGTGGGACTAATTGTCTGCTCCAGGGAGTAAGTCCGAAACAGTAAGATGAAAGTTATTCAATTCCCACATGCAAACTTTGTCATCATCTTGTACCTTAATTCTCAGAAAATCACTATTGCTACTGAGCAAAATCAGAAATTCATCACATATTTAAAGCAACAGCACCCAAAATGTTAGCTTCCAAGTTAAAAGAAGTTTCTGTGTTCTTTTTTTAAATGTGGCTCTCCAGCCATTTTTTATATCTCAGATGACACTGTAGAAGTTTTATATCAGTTCAAGTGAAATAAACAACTCTCTGATGACACTGTAGGTTTGAAATACAGCTTTACACTATTAAGCCTGACTGAAGTTGGAGCTATATCCAAACTAGGAGCATTCTGAAGATAACAGGATGAGATATATCAAATATGTATATGGATATATATTCTGAGAATTTACCAAGTAGATATTAATGAGGCATATATTCCTCCTCTTCTTGATTTTAAAAATGTTATGTATGCCCTCCAAGTTACAGTAAACACTGTAGTTATCAAACTATGATGACTATTGTCCCATAAATCATACCCCAGGGCCCAGTTTCTGCAGGGGGCAATACTTAATCAGGCAGCTGCTTTTGCTGACATCACATGTTGCTCATAATGTGCAGGGTTACACATGGCTAAGTACAAATTACAAAGACAGGAGGGAAAGAACTGGCTTCACAGTCAGTGTCCCCTTAGAGCATTCATTTACTCCTTGAGTAACAGAGCAGGTCACACAGAGTTTCTCATAAACAAATAGGTCTACTTTTCTCCCAGGATTGGGATAAAATAAATAAAAATGGCAAATTCCTCCCCCTGTAAATACTCAAAAATGAGTTCACTTGAAACAAGCGTTGCTTCAGGAAGGCTCCAACATTCTCTTCAAGGAAGGAATGGCAAATTCCTCCCCCTGTAAATACTCAAAAATGAGTTCACTTGAAACAAGCGTTGCTTCAGGAAGGCTCCAACATTCTCCTTTCCATCTTCTGTTATATTGTATCTGACATTGGAAAAGAATTCACAGTAGAAGTGTCATGTAATAAACCAATATATTTGCTCTAGCCACATCAAAACATTTTAATAATTTTCTGGAAAAAGGGCAATGAAATTGTAGCAGAAGTGTTTATTTTCTTGAATGCATGAACCTTTTCCCAATGTAAAATTTTTCCAGTAGAGAACTTTCTGCAAGGATTTAAAAACAATTCCCTGGAAAAAAAAAAAAAAAAAAAAAAAAAAAAGTACTACTAGCTGTGTAGCTACTCCTATTCCACGGTGACTGTTGTATTTTAAGTCCTGGTGATATGGTCTTAATTTACTACAGGTTAAAATGGCAATAATCCCTTAGAACTGTCAATTTAAAAATATGTAACATAGCAGCTCTAATGTTTATGTATATTTGCGGTTGCTTTTCTGTATCAGTATCAATAAACACAGATAACTCTCAGTACTGGGAACACTGGATGGCTGGAGTGCATAAAAGAATTTTATAACAGGTCAGCTCTGAACATACAGCACAGTGCACAAGGTGCTGCACCCCTAAGACAGTATTCAGAAGAACCAAATGTTTACACAGCCAAGATATGTTTTCACGCTGTCACGTCTCAGTGAAAAAAACACTCTGAGATGATTATTAACTTCAGTGCAAGATTACTGCTTGTGGGACCAGGCTGGCTGGCATGTTGTTTCCAAAGCAAGGGTGTCTCTGCTCTTCACTCATCAGAATTCTTTTTCTGGGGTCTACATGGTCATGGTGTAGATACATCCTCTGCCAATTAGTTTTTCTTTGATTTTGGATACCTGAGTGGTTGCTACCTAGGAACTCAAAAGCCAGTCAGACTTGGCAATCTGCACATTTCTGATTGACACTTTCTTACTTTAATCTTCTGCATGTAGGAATGAAACCAACTTTTAAAAGACACAGTAGGCTCTGAAAGCAGTAGACCATCTGTGTGAGCCATGAGAGCTGCCAACAACAGAGCACCCCTCCTGTGTTCTGCTTTTTAAATAGGCTCCTTGGGGAATAGCAGCTCAGATTTGCAGTGTCTCAAAGCAATCTAAGAATCAAGAAAATGGAATGTCCAATGGCGTGATGGCAAATCCCTTGGGCTTTGGTGTTAGCTAGGATGGAGATGATGATTAAGGTGACAGTACACTAATGAGAACAATAATGCTGTAGGCTGGGTAAGTTACCTAGAATTCCTTAATTAGAGATGTCCAAAACATATAACTAACTTGTGTTATCTAATTTACTTTCTGATCATTCATGTGTGGGTATTTACTTTATCCTTCAAAGACTTTTTGTCCATAACCTTACCTAGACTCTTGAAAATCCATGTTAACTCCAATCTTAACTCAAAATCATTTCATGTCCATGTTTTGTACTAGCTTGCCCTTTCCTTCTCACAACAAAAATCTATGTAACATTTTCAAATTAAACTAAAATCTCTTTCAACTTTTAGTTAATTTGTGAAGTGTAAAACTCCTCTTTTTGAACTAAACATTCTTTGGAGCTTGTGATTCTCTGAGCCTGAGAAAATGTGATTTGTAACATACGAAATTTGTAGTTTTTCATGGACAGCATGTAAAACTGAGAGAAATCCAGGAGTTCTGACAGAATTTTACTGAGAGAAGAGAAAACTCAAATTTAAATTAACAGATGTTATTCTAAGTGTACCAAAGCCAAATAAAATGTTTGTGTGGAACTCTGCAAAGCCAAAATTCCAAGCTTCACATTAATTCAAGGCAATACAGTTTGCTGTAAAGACAAATACAGTTAATACATTCAGATTTCCAAAACCCATATTACAATGTGTTTAAATATATTAATTCTCTCCAAAATAGATTTATGCTTTCAGAGGACATGGAAACATATTTTCTACTAAGCAATGGCAAAATTATACTGTTTCTACCAGATGAAAGAAGAGAAGAAGAAAACACGAAGGAGCAACAAAGAAGCCTGTATGAACCTCTTTGTATTTCCATATATTTTTCATCAGTGATACTTCAGATCTCAGCGTCACCGTGGTATCATTAGTAAAACTACCATTTGCATCAGGAAAAATAAAATTAGGCTCTTTCTGTTAGCAAACTGTGCTGATTCTCAGTGCAAGTATGATAGGCAATATTGTGGTTATCTACCACTTTCCACTCAGAGGCTGTTTTCTCTATTGACAAGATATAGTCTTGTGTGTCATTGGAAGGGTTTTTTGCCATGATTGCAATTTGCGCAAAAGCCTTTCATTTAGCACTGTCAGCTCTAATAGGGGAAGTGACTGATCAGCACGTCTGACAGAAGTCTCTTCTTTGAAATTGCATTGTACTAAAGTGTCAGGTTCAAACACTGTGACAACCCATTCCCTTATGGACTGAATTGCAAATAAGGACTCACCATGATTATGCAAGTGTAGTCAAATTTGTGTGTTTAAACAGAAGTATTAAGCTTATATTGTTTTTACATTCCAAGTACATGCACAGCAAGACACCACGATACAAATTAAGGTCCCAGACCTGGAATGAGTTCAGCAAAGATGAACCTCTCTGATTTCAATTATGTCCTCATGAATCCCCTGATCAGAATTAATTGCTTGATCAGTAGTTTAACAGACTACTACTGTTTCTTCCTCTTTGTTGTTGGGGCCAGTTTTAGTCTTAGGTAAAGTACTATGTCAGTTCACTTCCCTCATTGTTCTTCCTCCAGAAAAAAATAATCACAGATGAATACCTAAAAATATTGCCTTTGTATTTATGCAGTCTTTTATTTGTATATTATCAAAGTATATCTGTCATGTTAAAAATTGCAAACTTTACCAAACAATCAAGATAGCTACAAATCATCTAATGTCTGATTTTCAGCGGGAGGACTTAGATGACCTTAGATGCTAATATTCAAAATTTGGATACAAAAAAACATCCAGTTACCTCTGAATGTTACTCCCATATTATTTATGTTTGTCTTGATGGTTATATGTCAACATTCTTTGGAACTGTCAAGGTTCAGGACTCAAAATGATTCCTCATTTGTACCCGCAACCTAGGCATTCTTAACCTATCTTCCCTAATGCATGTATATACCTAAGTATCTTATTCCTTGCATGATCATCTCAATTTTGTCCTATATAGCTTACTTATCATGCTATCCTTTTAATATCTTTTCAGTTTGTGCATCTAAAAATACTCCTTTAGATCTCTGAAACTTTATAAATTGCCAGTACTCTGGCAATTACAAATGCAGCTCAGGACTGGAATGGATACCGATACTTTTTCATAGTTGCCTTTCATGATGTTCATTTGGGTTGTTTGACTTCCTCTGTCTTCCCCTACCAAAAGCAGTCATGCAAAAAGATGATCTGGAATCACTGAAACAATTCCACAAATCCTTCAATTTCCCCTCCCAAGTAAGTACCAGACCACACTACTCAATTACTTTTTTTTTAATTCTTTTCTGTCACTATAACAAATAATCTCTATTTTTAAGCTTTATTAACCTGTGTATCTGATTCCCAGCTGAAGAATATTATGCCTGTAACAGATGAGAATGATGGTAGGCAGCAATACAGAACAGTGCATGCAGATATTCAGACACATCAGTATCTTAATGGAATTGTTAATTAAAATTGTAATTTTTTCTTATATCTACTATTCAGAGACGACACGATGGAAAAACTTTTTAGGACAGCTTTGAAAAAGGAACAAGAAATGGCTTCACATGATTTTATCTGGGTTTTGTTAGGGTATTTTTTGTTAAAACAAAATGTTTGGCTGAAATAAAAGCATTTTCAGTGAAGCAAGACTAATTTTAAAAATCTACACAAAAAAATCTTTGCTTTTTACATCAAAATAATTCCTGTCATATTACAAATAACTTCCATGAACTCACCAGCTTCATCAAGTTTTGAAGCAATTTGGATTCCTTCATTGGTATGTAAACCTTTTTAAATCTTCCTGTTGATTAGAAAACTATTTCTAATTTCTAGTTGAAATTTATACATTTGTATCCATTTAATTTTCTGAAAGTACTATCCTTCAGTATTTATGTCTCTACATTTATTTCCTGAATGTATTTGTGAAAAATAATAATATCTTTCTCAATTTTTATTCTGCTAAACTGAACAAACTAATTCCATTTAATCTCTTTATATACAAGTCCTCCATTTTCTCCAGTTATACAAGTAGTCCTCCTTTTCTCCTGTTCCAGTCTCAGTTTAAAACAAAGCTGTTAGTTACTTTTAAACACAGACTGTTTAACACAATATTACTGTATTCTAACTGTGCTCAGGTCCCAGGAAGACCTTGTCTACTTCAGACCTACAAATGGTATAAATACTTTAGTATTAGATCAATCCATTCCAGCCCTGCCATACAAAATTCAGCCTAATTTCAGTATATTTGGATTAATCCTCCTTCTTATTTCCTAGGATTCCACAGTGTTACTACCTGTACTGACCTTTGAAAAATAGGATTTCTCCAGTACCTACTCAGCCTTCCTCATCACAAGTTGTCACCTTGACTGATCAGGTTTTTAAAAGTAAGCACAGTTTCTGTAGAGTTTTAAAGAATTTATTGTTATAATTTAGCAGAAAGCTAGTCTTTTTGGTATGCACAAGCAATGAGGTTTAACACTTCACTGATTACTAAAAAGAGCTGACAGCGCTGAACACAGAATCATTAGTATTCCCTAAGAAAGCAATGTAATGTTGTGTAACCCCAAAATCCTCCTCTCAGGCTCTCATCTCATTTCCATCTTCCTCTGAATGACTATCACTCCTTTGCTGACTACAGAATCTCTCAGCAGTTTATTAGTTGAACCACCTAAGACAGCAAATATGGGAAAAACAGAGTGACTTTGTAGCAGGGTACTAATACCATTTATCAAGTATTTGTAAATCATTCTGCAAATACATGGCACTGGTTTCCTCTCTGCATTCTCCATTTCAAGGAGATCTGTGCTTGCAAGGCCATTTCAGTAGAGAAATGCCTAGAGCTCTGATCCAAGTTACCTATGCAATTTAAACATATCCCAGAGTAGCAAACAGTGAGCCCCAGCAACTGCAATGCTGAACCCTTCTCAGTAAGATCTCCCTGTGTACTGTGGTAGACATTAAATCTTTTATGAAATAGACCTGAAAATTGCAATTTGTCTGGCAAACTTCTATGACAGAGATAGTATACATAGAATCTATGAAAAAAAACATATCTAGCATCAACATACAATTAGGAGAAATGCTTTGGTTTTCATCATTTAATGAATTCAATGGGCCTTTCCGAAGAAGGTATTTTGTGTTTGGTTTGAATCCTGGGTAAGAATGTGAGTGGAGTTTTTATTTTAGATGGTGGGGGTCATAGGAGATATCTTTTTGTTGGTCCTTATTCGCAAATCCTAAAATAATTCCTGTCATTTTATATTTTTACTTTTGAAATTAAGGTCTTTTGAATCAGGCCTCTGCTTATGAATTTAGTGTATCTAATGCACCATGTTTCTCTGTTCTATATCGCCCGCCCCTATCATTTGTGCCATCAGCAAATTTTAGTCATTTTGCAAAATGTATTTTATTTCAATAACTATCTTCCTCCAACTATGCCCTACATTCTCAGTTTCCAGATCAGTCTTTAGTGGGATGTCCTGTGAATTCTAATCACTGAAATCACATTCATATCTATGCACAAACTCTGCTTCTAAATTTATATCAAAGTCATTCTTAGGCCCACCTGTTTTAAGGATTAATTTTCAACTGTTGTACTAGAATCTATAGATGCTTGAGTTCACGTATTACTGAAGGATTTGATAGACAGAGATATTCAGAGGTTTAGTAGTTTAAATCAATGTCTGACCTATACTTGGGTTTTGATTCCCACATCAACTATGTCTATAATCTTTAAAGCAAACATGGATTACAGCAAGCATGAATGAAAATTGATATTATAGGGTATATTTTCAGTGGAAGTATTTCAACAGCTCATTGGATTTTCAAGAAGTCTGACAGCATTAAAGACATTGTTTGTTTATCTTGATCTAAAGTCAACAGAATTTTACCTCAGAAATTAATATTTATAGCCATTTGTCTAAGTGAAATCATAAACTGAGTAAGATCTTTTTATTGCCCTGTGCTTTGAATCACCTCCATTTATTATACAAGTAATTTTCATGAAGGTGGTTGCTTTACATTAATCTCTGGAAAATGTAGTGTTTATCCTGCTATGAAAATGAACTATTGCCTGACAACACATTCCTTGTCTTCCTTATATTCCTACACACTGCCATGTCAATTTGGGTAGAGTCTGTAACTTACCTTCTGTATCTACAAGATGGAAACAACAAACATTTTCCTGCCTGATCATGAGGTTTGCAAAACTGAATCAATAAAGGCTTCAGCAAACTTTGAGATCTTAATATAAAGCATAGCTTTGATGGACAAATGAAAGTGTAAATGTATTAAAGTACATTTCCTATAGTGAGTGCGATGAAAGAGTGATTATACTCTCCTAATGATACGGGGGCAAGAGTGAGAGCTTTGTTCTGTTTCCACTGCCAAATCTGAATAAAAAATTAATACCTAATCATTTAGTGTGGCCTGCTAGTATTAGACTTGTCACTCTCCTTCACACTTCTGTGGAACTTGGTGTGTCTTAACACAACCTCACTGAAACTCTGCAGGTTAAAATGTATTGGTCTGGGTGTTTCCTTATGTGCAAAGAATATTTCAAGTCAACACAAAGAAACTTAGTGTGACAAAAACTGTACTCCTCTTTTTAGGGTATATTCTGCTACCGAAGAGGTGATATCATTGATTCTTGTTAGTAGAAATGCCAGAAATAATGTGTATAGTAGAGGGTTCTGAATCTGATTCTTCTGTTCCTAGACTCTTCAGCACCAAAAGAGATTATTCTGAAGAAAAGAGAACTACTCACATAAACTACATTCAACTGTTAGTAATGTAATAATGTAGAAAGAAGTCATTTATTTTTAAATATATTTTATAGTAAAGTGTAGAAAGTCAATAAATTCTCTACTGTGATTTTTAAATTTTTTTTTCTAAAGGTTTAAAAATATTCTGAAATTAAATTATTATTATTAATTGTATTATAATATAATATTGTTATAATAATATATCATGTATATTATTGTATATTATGATAATATAATAGTAACTATACTATATAATCTAGTATAATATTATTTTAATATGTTATAATAATATAATATTAATAATAATTTTTAATCTACTTTCCCTCTCCTATAACTATTAGTTGATGATTTGTACCCACTCTTAAATCAGAGATTATAGCTCTAGAAGTCACCCATGATTAAAGCTCCATCATTTTACCATCCTTTTAAGACATATTTACTGTTTTCAGGGTCTGTGTATTTTTAATATTCCTGTAGTGAAGCAATATGTTGCCTTAATTAAAATAAGTCACATTAATTTATGAATCTCTGATTGGAATTTGTCAAATAGTGATTAAGGTGTAATAGAAAGATGCAATCATAGCTACCAGGAATTCAGCAGTTGTCTCACAGTGAGAATCTCTTGACCTTACAACTCATTTACTCTTCAACTTGGCCTGGTAATCTCCAGAAGGAAATGATGTGGAACACATGAGGATTCAGGTCAGCACCTTGTTAGAATCAGTGTGAAAGAGCAAAAGATTATTAGGACTCTCAATAAATTATGACTGAAAATTATTTCAAAGGAAAATTACACTAAGATGCAAAAGGAGCAAGCATAGAGATCGTTAAATATGTCTTCATTCCACTGAAACCACACGAAACCTGATACACATTGACACTATACAAAATGCCTTCTTAGAAAATGATTGTTTTCTATGTTATATTGTAAATATTTCTGTTTTCAAAACCTTTTTGCTATTTGTGATAATGGGTGTCGAGAAACACATACACAGTTCCATTATGCATATGTAGATTTTTCCTATTTCCTACACTTCTTACACTGATAAAGTCTTGTACTAATGCTATGCTAAAATACTTGCACAGTAAACAATCAGGGGTTTTTATTTACAAACAACCAAATTCTCTCTCAAAACACCATAAAACTTCCCTTATTCTCGCTTTCTGATACTGTGCTCATTCAGTCTTTTTTACTGTATAAGAGTACCAATACTTGGAAGTTTGTATACAAATTGGAGGCAGACCAATATGTCCAAAAAGATTTTTTCAGTCTAAAATCATAACTGGCAATATCTGAAGAAACTATGCTCTCTGCCAGATTGCAGTTGGGTGTATTTGCTTTTTCTATGTTTCTTATTACTTCCTACCTGAGAGTGATTAAATGTTATTTAGCATCATCCTCTTATTATTTTCCCACTGCTTAGCTTTTGCCTTGAATCCAGACCTTACCTAAACTCTCCCAGTTTGGGGAGTGATATCCCACACAGACCTAACACATCTGTCTTACTGCTATTCCAAATCTCCAACCAAGATGGTTATCTCCTTGATTCCTCTCCAGGTTTCCCACAACCTTTCTACCAGACAAAGGATGCCTATTCTACTTATATTGACTGTAAATCAATAATCTAGCTATGGCTCACCAATCTCTTCCTCTAGTTTCTGATGAATGATGGCACACCCTCTTCAATACCAAGATCTCAATCTTTCATGAGGGCCTGAAAGCCTAGTAGAAATTTCAACTGGTGATTAAGCTTTGGTTTGTTAATTGCATATCTCAGCCTGACAACCTACCTATATGAAAAGAGGATTTTCAATGGCCCTTTGGCTTCATCATGTTCTTAAAGACTAGAAATGTGACTGTCCTATTCAGCACCAACAGAGATGGTAATCTCCAACAGAAAGTGTCTTTTTTGCTTCCAAGACACTTTCTGACAAAAGACAAAGGGCTGTAAAACACTGTGCACACTTATTCACACAAGCAAATGTAAATATAAGGGAAATTATTTTAAGCAATCATGTAAACAACTGGAAAAAACAGTCTATTAAAATACAAGATCTCCATAAAATAAAGCAAAAAATATAATAAGCAATATGTGGAAAAATATTTCAGGGTGACCAAAAAAGTAGGGCTTCTCAGAAAATTATATTCTCTCAGACAGTAGTAAATATGTTGTGATTTCACTTTTGCTACCAAGTACTTAACAGAGTGAGCAAGGACAGAAATTCTCGACTCGTGAAAGCTAGATCGTTGTAACATATACTTTCAAAAATGCATTTTAGGATCAGTTAGTAGATGCTAATCTTATATGTCTAGTGACACATACATCACCTTGGAAAGTCAGTAAAATGCTTGCATCGATGTTTATTGCACTTGGTGCAATCCTTAAAAATAATCTCATGACATCGCAACTGCCATTAAGAGATTCTTTCCCAAATCACTTGCCGTTGTACAGGAAACCACCAGATGGCGACTAGAAATGCAGCTCTTCATCATTTCCTGAGATTTCATAATGCTCTGTTCATCTGTCTTCAGACCTATCTTCCTGGTGGCCTCAAAGGGCAAACAACTTAGAGTCAGTGAAAGGAAAGCATTTATCACCTTCTGCAGTTTACACTTGCTTGCCAGCCAAAATTGTAAAACAGCTGCAAGCAACTTAAATGTGCATAGATCTGTTCATAATGTCATACTCTACTATGAAATTTATTCTAGAAGTTCTCCTTTGCCCTCAGTCTAGCAACATGTACAGTTTCTGAATGTTGCAAAGAGATAAATCTGCTATTTTACTCTGGAAATTCTAGAGCACCTATCAGCACTGTGTCTGGGGGCAAGTCATGTTATAACAGGGAACTTGAGCCCAACTGATATGAGAGACAAAGTATATTAGCAGCAGAAGAAAATCAAAGTAATGAAGGGAAATGGATGGTGAAAGAAGTGAGAAAGTTCTTCTGCTATTATACTATACATATTCATTAGTCTGTCTTATTCTTGCTTTAATCACAAAACAATCATTGTGTAACAAATGAATGAGAACCTTCTTGTTGCCAGTGTGTCAGCTTAACCAGGTTTATGTTTCTCTTTGCTACATCTGCTTCATTAATTTGTTTTGAATTACCTGAGAAGCTACTGGGAACATATTTTACTGCTAAATGAGTTATGTGGACAGTAATTATAAGTAGATATTCAGTCTGCAGTTGCTTTCCTTTGTCTATGATATAGTCCACTCTTCCAGATACCAAAGCTAATTACAAAATGTCCACAGTTCCTGAATCCTCTAGGCTGACTAGCTCTGCAAACTTTCATGGCACTTATATTTCCTTACCTCAAATTGAGTTCCCTGGACCTTGCTCAAAAGATTATGCTTGCCATATTTGCATTGTGTACATTGAGTATTTGTGCAGCAGGACGACTGGGAGGAAGAACTGGGAGTGCTGTACAGCTAGTGAATGATGAGGACATCTTGACCCTGGCCAGCCAGAAGGCTTGGGAGAAGCAAACAGGAATGCAGAAAAACAATCATGACAGAATGCTTTCAAAGGTAAATTATCTACTTCTGACTGAATGCTCAGAACCAGTGTGACTCACAAAGTTTAAGAAGGTTGTAGTAAAACTATTTCAGACATTATTTTGCATAGAATAGTATTGTCCATATCCACTACTGATTTAGCTCTTCTTTCATCTGATTGCTGGATGAACATAAGTACTTTCAACTCATTGGAATATATTTCTTCGCTTTGTAAAGTACTTGAACTACTATATTGATCTACATGAAGCCTGGGATTCAACTCTCCTGACTTCATTTACCTAAACTTTTGCTATCTAATTTAAACCATTTGCCCACTGTGTAGTCAATAGAGAGGCAAATACCTCCAGACAACAATTCTTCCAGTTCTTGGATGGAGTAATTGTTCTCTGGAGACTTGTGTTCCTTGACATTGACTAGGGAAGAAGACAAGTTTACATAGATCCTTAACATTTAGACAACTGAATTTCAGTGAGGAAAGACCCATTCAAAAGGTGTAACACCAGCACACAGCTCTCCTACTGCAAATTTCTGATATGCCTCTTTCATTTTAATGTGCTGTCCAGTGCAATGTCAGCTTTTCATTATCCTGTTCCTTTTTACCGTTTCCCTTTCTTGTCTTGGCTCTCTGTGGAATATCTCCCTTGCACTACCAACCTTGAGGAATCTTCAACTGACATTTTCCCCTTAAGGAAGAACTGCTAAGAATTTTGAAATAATGTTAAAGTGATTTTGGGGGGTTGTGTTTGCTGTAGGTTTAGGGTTTTTCTTGGGGTGGTGGTGGGTTTTTTTGTTGTTTTGGGTTTTTTGGTTTTCTTTTTTTAATCAGATATTTCCTTATATTCTGAACTTATTTATCAAGGAAAAAAGTACGAATTGTCCCCAACTATTTCTTGATTAAAATGACAGTGACTACTTAAATCTCAGTGAAAGAAACCAATTGTCTTTCATCAATGCATTTTTTCAGTTCCAATATGATTAATTGGACATGACCAAAAATGTACTTTATCTATTGTCTGAAGAAGTATGCTGTAAAAATAAAGCCATCAAAAATGTAAGTCTAACATGTTCAAAGATCTTGTAGAAGTTAAAGAATTACCACAAGTTAAACAGAACTTGTCATCAAGAATAGTTTAGTTTTGCAAAAGTTGCCATGTAATAGTAGACTAGTACTTTACCAAAGAACTAATCAGTACAGTTATTGTATCAAACAGCAAATATTTAATATTAGAGGAATTAAATATGGTAGTAACTACAAGTGTAGCTTGAAAAAGGATACAGTATATTCCTTATAAGTTGAAGTCTTGACATCTGGTTTATAATTTCAGTTATGCCGTGTTTTATGTAGCTGACCTAGCTATAAATTTCCATGTACATTTAACCACTGTTGTTTTAATTTCCTGGACACTTGTGTCCAGAGATCAGATTTTAGGAAAAAACAAATAAAATTCTTCTGACCTCACATCCGATAAATCATGCAGGCATATATTCTTTATGAGTTGGGCGTGACCATAGTTTTCAAAAAGAGCACATATACAGTATATTAAGTATTTACTTGGTAGTTACATCCAATTAAAGTGCATTTTTGTGTTGTTGCTTTTTTCCTTAACCTAATAGATGTACTGAGATGTGTCCAAAAATAATTAAAATCTTAAATGAAAGAGAAAAAAGATTACAATTTTATCTAAAGTGTTGGAAGCAGCCCACTAGTGTATTACAATACATCCCAAAGAAATTTGCTCCATTTGCAGACTAGCTCTATGAAAAGTTTTACTTTCAACATAAAATGTAAAAACTAAACATATAGTATCCTGAAATATAGTCGTAATATGTTCCTATCTTCAAACCAACTCTATTTACTCATAATAGAGAAGATTATTGAAACTGGTTTAAATTTGAGTTTGTTTTGTTAAGTCTAGAACCTGAAGATGTGCTTATTGATGTTGAACGGAATTTGAGTTGTTTGGTTGGTGGTTCTGAGTCACTTTTCCAAAAAATATCTGGAGGTGGGGCTGGCCCTGTTTGATACCTAAAGCTTAAGGAAGAGGAGGTGTTGTAACACATTGGTAGGCATGCTAAAGAAGTACATCATCTTAAGGACAATACTGAAAGTAAAGTGCTTCCAGGAAATACCATGTTATTGCTATTAGTTCTCAGTATTTCTCTAGGTACTCCAGTGTACCTTCCCCACTGTTCCAGTCAGAACCACGTGACACGTGGAGAGGTGCGAGGGAATTACGTAATTTCACATTTTCTTCAAGCATCCTTGAACAGCAGCACTGTGGTTCTCCTCAGATCCTTACAGTGGTAAATCAGATGCCTTATAAGTACCATAGGAAGAAGAGAGTTGATAAATAAAAAAATAATGCTTCTTACTCTTAAGACTAGTCTAGCTCTCAGTGTTCTGCAGATGTTTACTACTATGTATCTGAGTATATCCAGTTGCCTGAATTTCATGCTGAATGTTCTGTATTCCATGCTATATGAAAATTATGTTTATTATGCTATAGTACATATAAGTTCATAGTATATGTGTACATGATATATTATATATAATGTCCAATATATAGTCTATAATACATGAATATTCTGAGATCTGTCTTATCCAAAAATGTTAATTTATTAGGCCCTGATGTAAAAAATGTGACTCAAGTGCAAATTTTTATTTCTAGTTTTCATAAGTCACATGCAAAGAACATATGAACATGCCTACTACAGTTTCATTGGATTTGAGCTCTTTAAACGTTGGTACAAGACCACATATACCACAGCCTGTGATACAGGCTATTGGTTCATAAATGCGGTAGAAATGTACTAAGTAATACAAAGGAAAGAAAGAAATATGAATACCTGTATTCATTAAGGCTCTTGAAGATCCTATTAAGTGTACGTGTTCCATCAATTAGATTTCACTTACTGTAGGTTTCATTTCATAAATAGAGTGTGGGTGAAAATAATTTTTCTACATCATCTATTTCCTTCAAAACCAGAGCATATTCCAACTTTTTTTTTTTTTTTTAATATATCTAATAAATGTAAATTGTGAGTAAAAAGTAAAATAAGAAGCTTTAGAAATAAAGTTTAGGCATGTTTTTCTCAGACTGCTCACCAATAAAACCAAAAACCTATCAAAAATTCCACTTGAGTATGGCCCTCTACAGGCCTATTAGCCAATCACCCAGCTTTCAGCTGAACTACTAACTGAAAAAGTTTGCTTTTTTGTTGATGTATGAGACATACAAACAGCAGTGAGAACAAACATAAACTTTTGACAACAGCCCTCTTCTTCCAACCCATTATGTTGGGGAAAAAAACATCATCTTCTCCAATGCATCTATACAATGCTGTATAAACTAGGCAATCTGCCAAGACCTCCTTCTTTGTAACATAAGATCAGATAGAAAACAATTTATTTAAAAGAAAAGACTTTCATTAATGATGGAATCAAGCTACTTAACCAAGATATCAAACTATTTTTTAAATTAGGAACATGCTCTGAATCTGACTTTGAAGACTGGAAAAACAAAAGACAGAGGTGGTAAGGAAGGAATGTACCAGTTCAGTGCAGTTCTTTCTAATCTGACTTTCCTCAGAGCAGGGAAACAGGACAGACAGGAATTTCAAAGCCACGCACACTTAAATGTCTTTCAAAAGAAGCAAAGTGTCATTAATCACTATATGTCATAAATTCCAGGAACTAATAATCTTTAAGAAGAAGCAGTTCTTGGTGTGATGTGAGCAAAATATTTTACTAAGTATCTCAGATGCATTCAAACCAAAATCAAAGAAGACACGTTATGAAATCAGTGTAACTAAACAAAAAGTTAAATTAAAAATATTTGTGGAAAAAGAGGATTTTTCTGATTGGGCCTACTTGTTCAACCATCTTCTAACTGTAAGGATAACTGTGCACACAGTTTTGTACCTCCAGTTGCTTGCAATTTTTTATTGTTAATTTCCGTAGTTATTTACACTATTTATAGGAACTGGTTTTCTGTGAGAGAAGTTGCAGTCCCATATTACAGTGAGGCAAAGACACAGAGTTTCTGTCCATAAACTGACATGTTTCTATCAGAAACTCATGTCTACATTTTCTCTGTAGTGTGGCAGACAGTTCCTCATAAAACATGATTGTACCATCAAAGACAAGAGGATTTCACACAATTTTTACTGAGGCAGGTTTCCTTTTATGCTCTATTTATGACATTCATTGTACTTAGACACCAGGATTAGTTAGTCAAGATGTCCGTTTGGTAACTCTGAAATTTCTGGATGTGTCAGTGAACAGTCCAAAATCCAGACTGTACAGAGTAAGTCTGCTATTGCCCATGGCTGTGGCTTCCAAAGTATTTTGAGCTAATGAGTTTTTTTTTTTCTTTTTTTTTTTTTTTTTATTGTCATAATGACAATAGTAAACAGTAGACATGATGCCCAGATAGATTGTGAAATCTCTTTCTTTGGCAATTATGAAAAACTGGCAGAACAAATTATCCCTGATTTGTACAGGGCTAACTAAGTCACAGTCCTCTGCAGGTTACTAAGTGGATTGTCCAAGCTCGGTCTGTTTGTGATTCAACAGCGGAAAGCCATGAGATTGAGTGGTTTCTGCTACTTGCCCCATTGTTAAAATGACAGCTGAGAGTTGCTCTGGACACTCAGCTCCAGAGGGACAGTAAGAGGATATGCTATCTTGTCTTTCCATCAGGCAAGTCCTGTCAGGCCCTCATTTCCTGGCTCATTGACTCTCAGAACTCATGAACATGATCATGATTTCAAAACATGATCCTTTCTTACCTGCTCTCAACTTCTGTCCTCCTTCTGTATTGCCACTTTCCCTCTTCTGTGTTGACCTATGGATTCAGCAAGAAAACATGGCATAGTGTCCTGGGTTTGAGTGAGTGGTGGGGATTTTTGGTAGCGGGGGAGGGGGCTACAGTGATGGCCCCTTATGAGAAGCTTCTCGAAGCTCCCCCGGCTCCAAGTCAGCCCCACTTCTGCACCAAGGCCAAGCCAATCAGCTGCGCCTCTGCGATAATGTATTTAAGAGGGGATGTGGTGAGGAGGAGTGGAACTTGTGAGGAGGAGTTGCTGCAGCTGCGTGAACACCAAGGTCAGTGGAGGAAGAGAGGAAGAAAGGAGCGGGGAGGTGTGTCGGAGCAGAGACCCCCCTGTATCCTGTGGTGAGATGGCAGGACAAAACGCCTGCCACCCAGGAAGATCTACGGTGGAGCAGACACTGATTTATGGCCTGTGGGGGGCATCACATGGGCCAATTAAGATGGCTGCACCCAAAGTCAGCAGGGATCCTGTGTGAAGAAGCAGCCCTAGCTGTTGTAGTTCGGCACTGGGAGGATTGCAGCATGCAGGGATATCCCATGCCAGAGCAGCTCGGGAAGGGCTGCAGCCCGTGGGAGGGACTCCAATTGGAGAAAGTTGGTGTCCCACAATGGAGCAGTGTGGGGAACACTGCAGCCCATGGGAGGGACTCACTGTGGGGATGAGGTAGAAATATCTGGAGAAGAGCTGAGCCCAGGAAGAAGGGAAGGAAACACCTGGAGGCAAGGTGTTCTCAAGATGTGGTAATGCTTCTCACTGTCCTACATCCTACCCTATTAAGTGTAGTTGTTAGTGTCTGTAATAAATTTATGTTCTTTTTTTAATTCCCCTAATGAGTCTGCCTTTTGCCCATGACCATAATGGGTGATTTGCCCCTCCCGGCCATATCTTGAATCCAAAGCCTGGCTTATTTTCCCCTTCTCATTTCTGGGAGGGGAAGGGAGAAGTGAGCGTCTGTCTGGTGCTTGGTTGCCCTCTGAAATCAAACCATGACACATAGTAACCCAATGTGGTCTTCTACCTTGATATCACATTCAAGGAAACAACAAAAAGGTACATTACCAAAGCAGTAACTTCGGTGCTGCTATTAGGCCCAATAGACAGCCCAAAGTATGGCATCTCACCTTTCAACTCAAAGGTAAATTGAAAGAACTAGAGCTGACAGCTCACAAACCTCCATATTCACAACTATCTGTTGTCTGAGAACACCCAAATAGATGGAATGTACCCACTGCTGTGCCTGGTAGTGTGAGTAGAACCCCAGAACCACTTGCTAAAGTGAGGCAACACTTTGACCTCTTTGGTGTGTAGCATCCTGAGATAACAGATTTCTCTTTAGGGTTGTTGTCTCCCTAACTCACAAAGTCAGGATACACTTAAATCTTTATATATTTCTTAATATTCCTATCCCTCTATAAGATCATTCATTTTGAGTGGAAAATTAAGAGAATTATGAGAAGTGAAAAAATTTGAAGGAAACATAAGTAACACAAGCTCCAATTACAATTCCCCCTCACTATAAGCTTAAGTAAAACTCCCACTGACTTCAGTAGGAGTTTTGATTGAGTAAGTCTTTAATTGGCCCAGTGGCAGTAAACTCACAAATATAATAAGATTAACAAGAAATAGCAAACGGCCAAATAAATCGCTGTTAGAATAATCAGTTCCGAAATGTCACTTGCAAAATATCTGTGCATCTCTGCATGCCAGCCCCCAAAAATATCAATGCCTGAATTCCAGACTAACCCCTAGTTCAAGATGAAACAAAGGCTGTACTGAGGTGTATATCATAGAATCATAGAATACCAGGTTGGAAGGGACCTCAAGGATCATCCGATCCAAACTTTCTTGTCAAAACCACAGTCTAGACAAGGCAACCCAGCACCCTGTCCAGACAAATCTTGAAACTGTCCAATGTTGGGGAAGCCACCACTGCCCTGGAGAGATCATTCCAGTGCTTTATTGTTCTCATGGTGAAAAATTTTCATCTTGTGTCCAATCAGAATCTCCCCAGGAGTAACATGTACCCATTACCCCTCGCCTTTTCCATGAGACTCCTTGTTAAAAAGAGAGTCTCCATCTTCTTTGTAGTCACCCTTTAAATACTGGAATATGGTGATAAGGTCTCCCCTAAGGCTTCTTTTCTCCAGATTGAACAAACCCGGTTCTCTCATCCTTTCCTCATATGTCAGGCTTCCTAGTACCTTGATCACCTTTGTGGCTCTTCTCTGGACCCTGTCCAGCCTGTCCACACCTATTTTGCATAATGAGGACTAAAACTAAACACAGTATTCCAGGTTTGGCTTGATAAGCAGTGAGTAGAGTGGGATAATGATTTCTTTATCTCTGCTGGTGATGCCCTTGCTGATGCAACCCAGCATCCTGTTGGCTTTCTCTGCTGCTGCAGCACACTGCTCACTCATACTGATGTTGTTTTTCACCAGGACCCCCAGGTCCCATTCCACAGAACTGTTCCCCAGACAGGTAGATCCCAGTCTGTGCTGCACTCCTGGATTATGTTTTCCCATGTTCAAGACCTTACATCTTTCCTTGTTGAACATCATAAGGTACTTATTAGCTCACTCTTTCGGCTTATCTAGGTCTTCATGAAAGGTGGGTTTCCCTTCCGAAGTGTCCACTTCCCCACACAGTATGATATCAACAGCAAAATTCATCAGGCTACACTTGAACCCATTATCTACGTTACTTCTAAATGTATTAAACAGCATTGGGGTCAAGATCAATCCCTGGGGGGCCCCCATTTGTGACAGGTTGTCAGTTTGAAAAGGAGCTATTTCCCATGACCATCTGGGTGTAGCCTGTCATCCAGTTCCCCACATAGCTCACAGACATAAAGCATCAGTTTTTCTAGGAAGAGGCTGTGGGGAACTATAACGACAGCCTTGGAGAAATCCAGGTAGACTCTGACGACTGCTTGATCCACATCAACCAAGCAGGTTATTTTGTCATAGAATGTAATCACGTTTGTCAAGCACTATTTTGTCTTGGTGAATCCTTCTTGGGTTTTCCCAATCACATGCTTCATTTGACTTGTGATAGTCCCCAGCAGGATTTGTTTCATAACTTTCCCAGTTAGAAGGAGTCTGTAAGACTGAAGGGTAAGACTGAAGTAAGACTGAAGGGTCTACAATTTCCTGGACACTCCTTTAAGCCCTTCTTGCAGATAGGGATGGCATTAGACTTCTTCCAGTCTTCTGGGATGTCCCCTGACCTCCACAATTTCTCAAAGACTATGGAGGGTGACCTTGCAACCATCAGCCAGCTCTCTTAACACCTTTGGGTGGATAACATCAGGACCCATCTATTTCTAGGGGTCACACTCTTGTAATAGTTCACATAGCAACTCTTGATTCACTGATGGTGGGTCTGTGTTTGCATCAACATGGATTTTTGTTCCCATGGCTGTAGGGCTGGTACAGACAGAGGTGAAGAAAGTGTTGAGAAGCTCTACCTTTTCAGTGTTGCTGGTGATGAATTCACCTCTCCTGTTTAACAGCAGGCCAATATTTTCCTTCTGTTTCTGCTTACTGTTTACATACCTGAAGCACCCTTTCTTGTAGTTTTTGACATCTCTGTCCCATATCAGTTTGAGATGAGCTTTTGCTTTTCTAACTGCATCTCTGCACACCCTGGCAAAGCCCCTGTAGCTCTCAATGAGTATTCATCCAGTTTTCCATCTCTCGTATGCTTCTCCTTTGGTTTTGAGCAGACTTGGAAGCTCACAGTTAAGCCAGAGGAGTCTCTTGCTCTGCCTACTTCCCCTACATTTAAAGAGAATGAACTGGTTTTGTGCTTCCAGAACATTCTTGAAAAACTCCCAGCACTTCCTAGCTCCTTTATCCTCCATGGAAGCTTCCCATAGAATCCCTCCCAACTGAGCACTGAGCAAACTGAATTTTGCTCTTATAGAATCTGAAATTATATATTATATATTATATATTTTTATATAATGTATAATATATTATACATTATACACTATACATTATAAATTATATATATTATGTATGAACAAATATCTAAACCAGAAGACATAAAAATAATAACAAGCAAGAATATCAAAAAAGGTTCTTTCAATCCTGTAATTTGAGGGCCCCTCCCAAATAAGACTGGTTTGCACACTGCATTACCTAAAAGACCAAACCATGGGACATTTGAAGAAAAGAGGAGAGAAATTTGTTAGGGTTTAGACACAAAATATACCAAAATCCATTCAAAAGACACCACTGTCAAAAATTCTGTCTGACATAATTGTAAAGTCTTTCCTACTGTTAATTGGGCTATGTAAACTTTAAGAGATTTTTAGCTCTTTCCTCTAATGACAGATGAATCAAAAATAATGGTTTGGTTTTGTCAACAATGTGTTTTTTGATCCTCATTTGTCTAAGGAACACCTATCCAGGATGTCTTAGCTGTAGTCTTGAGAGAAACCTGATCTTGCTCTTCCACTTTCAGCAATCAGGAAGGTGAAAATCTCACTAATGCAGAGTGATAAGGCGTTCCTAAAAGTCTAACTTCAAATAAGACAATGAAGTTACCAGAGGTTGATGGGCTTGTGGTAATGTCTTTGTGATAACAGATGGTGTTCAGGAGCTTGGTGTAACACTTTACACCCAATGCAGGAGTGAGAACAAATGACCAGTGCCACCTAGAAGCAGTAGTTTGTCCTCTACCCAAAATTGCTTTGTGGTGCAACATGGGGCTGTGGTGTGTGAGTGCATGTGTGTGCAAAAAGACAGAAAAGACTGGAAATTGCTTACACAGACCTTTTAATAGCAACTTAGTAAATATTATACGAACAGGCTACGAGCTAGAAGGAGATGAATGACTATGCAAACATGATGAACTCTTTATTATATGCATTTCTTGTGTCTGGGGGACTGGATCCCAATCAATGTATCCTGAAATACCTGTAAGGTAAGGAGCATTGTTGTCCCCATTTCTGAGCAGGTAATTGAAGCACTGGGAGATTGAGTTGCCCAAAATGATGCAGATAGTAAGGAATAAATCCTGGTCTTCTGACACCAACTCAGTGATTTAGTAATCCTCTCAGTTACAGTTACTATAAGAAAATAAGTCTGAACCTTTGTAAATATTACCTAGACATTCAGATGTGTAATCCTGCTTGAAAGCATAATGTCTGCTTCATTGGCTGGAGAACTGAAAGCCAGCTAACCATACGAAGACATCGTTATAACACTTTAACACTGCCTGTGATCATAGTGGATAGTACTGACATTCTGCTATTGCTGTTCTGTATGGCCACAGTAATATCATGTCAGAATCTGCAGAAATGTAAAGTTATAGATTATTCTTCTATCAAAATGTTAACTAATGGCCTTGAAATTTAGTGCAAGTACAAAAGATTATATTTGTACATATACTAAACCTAGTAATCAATTTTTTAAGTATTGTGAAATAACTACTTATTACATCTTAAAATACTGTCTTCACGAGCCAATGGTGAATGTCTGCATGGATATTGGTCTGAAGTTCTAGCAGGTCATAGATAAGACAATGAAAATCAAAAAAATATTAAATTTTACAAAACTAATATGTTTCTATTAGTATTATTAGTTTCAGGGGACTAGTTAGGTATTGCTAAAATATGTTAATGTGAAACTCTGGTATTCAAGTTGGAGGTATATGAATGACTAAACAGAGTATGCCTGAAATTTACTCAGGTTACAACAGCAGATACAAAAAAATTACTAATGAGAGTAAATTCAACAGAAGTAGAAATAGTGAAGCATACTCAGAAAAGAAATACCCACTAGATAAGATTCAGATAATGCAAATGGGTTCACAGATTTTGAAAGTAGTGACAAAAGGGCAAAATGTCACAAAAATTAAAAGTCTTTAAAGTCTTCTCAAGTTTGATGTTAATAAATGGTATTCAATGGTAATGTTAGTTATTTGATCTCTAAGCTTTGCTAAATGGTTCAAATTTAACCAACTAGAAGAGATCTCCAGTGGTTCAGAAAGGTTAACTGTACAGTATACTGTGACAGGATATTTCAACACACATTAATGATCTCTCCCTGTTTGCTTTCTCTTTTACCAAGTATTTTAATTTTAATTCCCAAAAGCTTTTGCTGTTTCTATGTTATTCTTTTATCCTCTCCCTGACTTACTCTGGAACTCTTCCCCAGTCTTAGGCAAGGTTGCACAGCTCCTGGTTTGTCTCCTAGTACCGGAATGGGGAATATCATGTTGAAGCATCTTTTCATGTCCTTCCTGCACAATTTATTAATTTGGATAAAATATTGGAAGGTCACACACACAAAAGCTCCTCTTATGATCAATATGAGTTGACAGAGTCTAGATTTTTTTTTTCATTTTGTACTGTTTTTTCTGCTGTTAGACTCAGTCTCAAGACTCATTCTTCCCCAGAGCTCACCATCACTGAAAGTTGAGCTCTTTATGTGTCTTTCTTACCAGTGCTCCATTCTCACACCTTGTCACCAAAGGCAGATAACTGAACAATGATGCCTGGCCCGCCTTCTCCAGGCTGTCCCCACAACCACCTCTTTACAAGCAAAAACCAATAAACCTCAGAGATTCAGCTGTGGGTTTACCTGTTCCAGAGGGATCTGTCACCCTGATCAGAACTGTTTGTATAGAATGAAAAGAGATCAAATATATGAAAAGGGATTAAAGAGAAGGTAAACCAAGGCAAAATTAAAGCTAAAATACAGTAAGAATGCTGCTTTTTTTAATGCCATGTACCAACAAATACTAACTTGAAAACCACAAAGGTTATCTGAACTTTTTCTGGAAACTTTGTGATTTACTTCTCCAGCAGTGAGATATAGATACAGGCAAAGTAAGCATTTGCTGAGGGCAAACAGATGCCTAGGAAGTGGTAAAACTGAGACAATGACATAAAGACAAATCTTTCCAGGTTTCAGTGCAGCAGTCCCAACTCTGCATTTGGGCTAATCTACTCAGCAGCATTTCCCTGAGCATGATGGCCCTGAAAGGCCCAAGGCCTGTTCACAGGAGGCCAGTGCTGACTTGCTGGCACTGCACCTCCCTTTGCCCCATCTCCCCACAGCCAGGAGTGAGGCCACAAATGCAGACAGGTGCTTGACACTGCATGGAAGATGCAGTGTCCCTTCCATCCCAGGTACCCCACTGGCAGGCAGGCTTTAGCTAGGCAGCATGGAGCAAAATCTGGCAGAGACATAAGCTGTAGATACCCTCTTCCAAGGTGTTCCCCATAAAACAACTCTGAAAAGCTGCTACCATTTATTCCCTTTAATCCCAACATGATACCTAATTCTGTGGCACTGAGAGTGTGAATTTTTTTATAAAAGGCAATGCAAAGTGATGCTTAAATGTTGAAGCAGTTACACGTGTTTATACCAAGTAAAATATGACATAGATATATGACTTATATTTGCACATAATTACACATGCTTCAGCACACTGCTGTGCCTGTAGGTCTGTGTTTCTCTTGTCTGTTCAAGTTGGAAGGGCTTTGAGGCAAAGAGTGGTTCCATATCTTTATACTGTGCCTGTACCAGCATCAGCATTTAACTGTACAAATATTTCCAAGGAAAAATAATAGGAGTTTTGAATATTAAGCTTTTCCCCAAAAGAGAAAATATCAATATGCATTGAAAAATTTGGGACAGGAGATAGTTATCTGAAAATCATGTAATCTGACATTGTACTTTTAATCACAAACTTGTAATCTTATATTCTGCCAAGAATCAATTCTATTTAAATCAGTTTAAAGGAAGAGTAGAATTGTTTTGTCATTGGAAACGAAAAATTTTCAGAGACAAGGAATTATGAATTTAGAGGAAAGGTATTTCATTCCTGTGGCAAGTGACTGGAAAATAACAAACAAAAAAGTCTGCCCTGCTCTGCCTTCTTGCATTCCTTCTAAGGAGAAACAAGACCAAGAAGATAACAAAACAAGTGAATTATTTTCTGTGTAAAGAGGGGATTGTTATCAACAGTCATAGCTTGAAAACAATAGGTTGAAGATTTTTCCAACAGTCATTCTTCTAGGAGAAAATGTTATTTTTCCTAAATCAAAACTTTTAAAATTAACACAGCAGGAATTAAATTTGCATTTAAAGGAGTCTTTAGGTACATGCTGGAATTTTTATCACAACAAAAGAAAAGAGACCTCACCCAGAGTAGTCATAGATGAGCAGTTGTGCAGTTGCATGCATACAAGGGTCCTTAGTTTAAGGTCCTCCTTTGCCAAACTCATACAAGGACATTTTTTACATCTCAACTGAGCACTCTGGCTATGGAAGAAAGATCTATCATACCCTTTCTTTAGCACTGTGACATTCTGTATAAATAATCCATTGGTCCAGCTACATCTAGGCTGACCCAGTGTTCATTGTATTCCCTTGAGAAGCAAGAAATAGAGACCCAAGCCCCCACTGTGATAAATATTTAATCTGTTATCTGATATGAAACAGCTCCAATAAGACAACTTGTAGAAAGACACTACATTCTGGCAGCTACTACACGTATCTAGTCAGCAGGAAAAGCCTTGCTTATCTTGTTCCATATATAAATATACGCTAAAGGAAGAAAAACTTGATAATAGAAAGCTTTCTGTTCTAGCACACTCCTTCAATCACTATAAATTATAGAAAATTTCATATGGGAAATATGGGGGAAACTTTTAGCTAGAGCTATTTATTGATAACTGTGATGGATTTTCACCAATGGTTGCTTTTTAAATCAAGATGTTGTCCAGGTTCAAGCAATTATTGTTCAGGGAAATCTCATGATTAAGCCTGTCAGCAGGGATGAATACAGGGATGACTAGGTGATTACAGTAATTTCTTTGGGCTCTGTAAACTCAGAATTTATGAAGACAACACAATACGAAAATACAAGTCAGCAACAAAGGACAATAAAGCATTTGGCTTTAGCTTTGCGTGAGTGACCTACTGAGTTCATTGCATTGTTATGCTATTTGGACTGAACAAGACACAGAGAAAACATTCAGACAGTGGACAAAGTTCCTTCAAGTTAAAAAATAAATAAAAGATAAATATGCTAGCCTGAACAATCATATGAGATTATGGATGGAAAAGGATCTTGTGGGCCTCTCCATGAATCAAAAACAGCAAAGAGAAATCATTTTTTTTTCTTCCAATGCTGTTTGCTACTTAGGCAGCCAGAGTTCCGATGTTGAATTCCTCTGTGAAGACTTTTGTAACCTGAGTATTCTTCTTGTATTGAATTGCCTTTAAGTCACCAGAGTCAGAGGTATTTCAACCAGATTTCATAGTACTGAAGAATGGCATAGGGCATGAAATTCTTACTCTAGATGTCTACTATCTAACCTGTCTACAACAGACCTACTGTCTGGACTCCATTATGGTCTTGGAGAGCTAATCAATACAGTTAATGGAGTTTAAAGAACAATTCGTCTGACCAAATTTAAGACAAGATAAACTGCTCTCTAGATGCCATTGACTGTATTGGCTGTATCTCCATTGACTATAATGGGACTTACACAATTAATTCAAATATGGACAGATGCATTATATATAACCAAGGCAAGATGAATCTTAACCAGAGCTTTTCCATTATGTGGGTAATGAGAATGCCCACAGCTAAATTAGACAGTGTACATGATATGCCTGCACATAATCTTTTTGTTTAAATCTCTTTGTTTCATCTGAAATTGAACTGAAGTCTGCCCTCAGCCTTCATCATGGCTAAGACGTTGAGAGCAATCAGACATGTTGTTAATACTAGTGTTCCTTTTGTGACATGGCATAAAAGAACTGCTGTATTTTAGCAATGCTATACTGGCAGGCCATCTAAATTTGAGAAGATTACTGACTTTGATGTGTGTGCGAATATGCATATATATGCATCCCTGGCAATCAAACTGTGCCCTTGTCTGCTTATAATAATTTACCCAATTCGGTAATACAAGGGATAGCTGAACTTCAGAGTTCAAATTTTCAAACATTTGACTGTCCTATCTTAAAGTGATTGGAAAGAAGAATGATGGATCTTCAGTATTCCACCTGCTTTAGATCTTCAAACGTGTTTATTTATGTGTGACATAATGTAATTATTTTAACATAAATGTGAACCCTAGTAGATGAGTACAAAAATCTAAATATAGGAAAAAAAAAAAACGGAAATAAAAATATTATGGGTGTTTCAGAAAGAGCTATATGCCACAGTATTTTAAAGAAAGCTAGAAGGTAAAATGTTTCTTATAAGAACTATTCTCAGTGTATGCAAATGTTCACTATGATGAATAATTTTATCATGATTAAACGTTTTTGTACCTTGAATCCATGTATGGCTTGACCTAATCTCATTAAGAACTTGATGCTGAAATTATATCTGCCAGATGGCATTATAACTCCAGGTCTAAGGAACATGAACTATTTCCTCCAGGTGAAATATTTTCAGCCAGGACATATCAGTAGTGGTCTCCTGTTACCTTTAAAGTTTGTTTAACAGAGATCAATAGTTTGTCTAAAAATACAGTTATACAGTTCAGTCTAATTCCAATACTTTTACTGATAGGAATACCATTTCTAATGACCAGCTGGGACATTCCATTTCATGCTTCCCATCAGAACCAATAACAAAGAAAAATCAGTGAGTTTTTCTCAATAGTTCAGTAATACATAATAATTGTTTTCTAGAGAATTATAGGTTTCATGGATGCTGTAGATAAGACATTGCAATTAAATTATTTTTGTTTCATTATTGACAATATTTCTCTAAGTTCCTGATTTTAAAAAATTCTTTTCCTTTCCGGGAATACGTTTACTGGTAAAAGTAAGCAACAGGACATTGTTTCTCCAAACCATAGGACAGCCTTCAGTTTATGTGTGAGATGGCAACAAGGGGATTCTTAGTAGTTTTACAGCTGAATATATGAAACTTGCATATGCAGACTATTAGCTATGTCATTTTGAAGAGGGATTCATGTCATTCTGAGCATGTAGTTATCAACAAGCACAGCTGTCTTTGATCAGTATGCAAACAAGAAGCAAAAGGATAAAGAGACTCCATCTGAACTTTCAAAACAATAGGGAGGTAAAAAAGGCATATCAAGTTATTAAAAATAAGCATGGTACTTAAATACAGACATCATTTCTTCTTCTTTGAGTCATGATATGGAACCACAGTGGGACTGAGTGGTTTACATAGACTATCCTGAGCAGTGAAATTATGAGAAGAATTAAATAAAATTAAAAAAAAAAAAAAAAAAAAAAAGTGCAGAAATGGGAATTTGATAACCAGGGAGGAAAGGAAAGCTTCCAAAAAGCCCGGTATGATCCACAACTACAATCCTGTTATCCCAGACATACTCTCTTCTGCCTAAGAGTCTGCCCAGGGATATGAACACTGAAAACAGCTCCAAGCAAATGTAATAAAACACAAAAGACCTTTTTCTGTATCTCATCTGGGAGCCAGGCCAATGGGCAGGGTATTTTAGACTATAACCTGAAGTTATCAAAACCTTGTTTGTAGAAAGTGTGTGTTTCAGTATGATAATAGGGCAGTAGAATATTTATTGAAAGTAGGGCCTCCATGAGTATCTCCCTCAAGATTTGGGCTTCTATAAATTTACTAGAAAACATCCATTTTAAATCATCAAAATTACATTTTTTGTCAATTAGCAGATTCTCAGAGAGAATGATAATGCCCAGAGAGGAGCTTCAGAGATTCCCTCCCTTTAATCCCAGAGGGACCCTATGATTTGACCCGGACTGAAAACACCACAAAAGAAAATTAACTGCTGAGAAAGTGTACAAGCAGTACTTCGTAATTGATCCTGAATATCAGTGGACATCCACAGGATGAAAAACTAACCACAGTAATTCCATTCAGATCTTCTAAAGAATCATAGCCTACATTATTATGCTCAGGAATTATTACCTATCTGACTATAATCATTTGCTTACAAAGACACATCAGTGTCTTCAGTATTGCGCTCCACTAGATAATACTGTGCTGCTTCCCACATACATATTAATGTAATTTACATATAATTTTAACATCTCAGTAATAGTAAAAGATACTTGCATAAATGCTTCATTTTCTTTTTTTTTTTTTTTTTTTTTTTTCAGTTATCTATCTTGTGTGTTTAACAGCACTGTGCTGATCTTCAGTTTCATTCCTCAGGCTTTAGGAGTAACACAAAGTAACCAGAATTGATAGTCAGCAAACAGCAGGGAAATGCTTTCAAAGCAGGAAGAACAGAAAAGATATTTTTGATCATGTTTTTAACCTGTCCCAGTGACCCTGTGGAGCAAAGCACAAAACTTCATGTAAGGAAATATTTGTTTAAAAAGGTCTCTGATTCCCAGGATGTTGTAGCAGAAATTGTAGGCTGTTTTTTTTTTTCACAACAAGCCTCTTCAGGGTGTTAACCATATTCAGGATATAGAGTCTATTCTTTGTACTGATCTTAAGCAGTATACTCATTTTAGTGCCTCACAAAATTTAATTTTCAGCATTGTCATATAGCTTTGGGTCAGTTTAGCCTGTGGGCATATGCTTAGTTTGATGATGTTTCTTTAACACAAACTGCCTTAGCAAGACATGTTGCACATTTCTAAATGTTGAGTTTCTATAGTTGTAAACACCAAAATAATCAACTCCATTTGTAGAATTACAGATTAGAATAGCAATACTAAATCACAGTAATCCATCTGCTTTGATGTACACCTTTGTTATCCAGCAATAACAATCACCCTAGTAGGGAAGACAGTAACAGTAGATCTTCTGATTCTCACAGAGTTCAGCCACAATCTCTGAGTTTTAGCAAAGAGATCAGTCCTTAATTCTCTGAAGCAGAATTAGAACATAAGACAAACTAGTTTCGTTTCAACTCTCAGCTTCCTGAGATTTTTCTCAGTTTCCTTTACAGAACTTATAAACTCAGCCTGCCTCTGCCTAAGACCTTTCAATTCCATAATCCCCTCTCTTGCTGTATGCTCTGTAACCCCTGGATGCAAATCAAGGGACCTCAGCTGGTGATTTTGGCTGGCTGCTAGAAAGTCTTCTCACACTCCTGTTAAAGTCTCCTTCTGTTACACAGAAAATGCTCCTTAATTCACTTATGGCTACCTTAAACTCTAGAAAAGAGCATGGTGCAAAGAATTTGAATCAAACCCTCTCAGACTTGCATATTTCTGCAAAGATATTTAGGTTTGAATACATCCATAACAATTTTATACATGAAGAAGAGCCTGGCTCCAAGCCAAGAGGAATCACACAGGACTTTGAATCTGATTCATACTTGTTCATCCAATGGGCCAGAGAACACCCTCCTTCCTGTCTGTCCCTCACTCCTGACCTTGAATGTGAGCACAGTCCAGCTCTAAATTTGGAGGCTGTTTATTTTCCCTGAGAAATTTTAGATATGTTTCATTTTCTCCAAACAAACATAAATCCTCAGCAATATCAGTTAATAATGAGAGAGACACAAGTAGAAATAACATTAAACAGCTCAGAAAATAGTTAATGGGATTTTTCTGTGTTGTTGGCCAAACTTTTTCTGTAAGAAAATTCTGCATTTAGTTTACCTTGTTTCCCATCTTTCTCTCTCCTTTGTTGCATTTACTCATGAGCGCCATCCCAAGGGCAAAAAAAAAGGCTGATGAGCATCAGCAACTTCAGGACCTACTTCAGGCTGTTTGGGAATAACTCTCAGAAGACTAGGAACAAAAAGCATCTACATCACATAAGACTGACCACGGTCAGGGGAGCTGACAGAGAGCCCTACTTGCCTGAGGTGATCTGTTCCTGTCTGAGTTTCCTGATGCAAATGCTGAATATTTTGCTCAGCTGTTTATTAGAGTCAGGACTTAGCAAGCTCTTTGCAGACCCTGCAATATATTTTAAGCTTATCTGGAGGTGCTATTAGATCTCTGCAGAATACATCTCCAGAAATTACTGATGACTGGTCACATGCACTGTTAGGATAGAAGTGAAAAAAATTTACAGCTGAATACAGGTATCATGGGCTTTTCTTCCAGATTCTGTAAGAGCTGAGAATTTGGTTTTCTGATTCAGGAAGGGGATGGTTGAGTTCTTCTCACTCCCAGTGTGAACAATGAAGCAAATGGAGGTTCCTACCTGAAAGGAGGAAAAACATCATTTTTGTGAAAGTTAGAGGAGGTTAAAATTATAGCTTCACTATGTAAAATCCAAATTTTTTGATGGATATTTAACTACCTAGTAAATTTTTATTAAAAAATCCATACCCCTTAGAAACAAGTTGATTTTACAAATGATGACAAACTGTCTGTTGAGAAATCTAGTTTGTAGGCTTCTGTCCTCCACTCTTGGGGAAATGAAATGATGCTACACATGGCTCCTTTGGTCTGTTGTCCCTCAATAATGGTGTCCAGATGAAGCCCCAACATATAACATAGGAACATAAATCAAGTTTGTTTTCATAAGACGTCTGGAGCATTTCAAGTTTGGTAGTGATTTTCTGAACTTCTGTGTGGGAAAGAAAAAAAGTCCCTGCCTTACTAATCTTTATCAAAGAAATTTCACCAAGTTTCTTATTCTCAGCCTGTTCTGCAGTGATTGTCTGCCTTTCTAGCTCTCTTGGGAGGCAGAGAAGTTAGTTCCAGTGGACCTATAGGCCTTCAGAACTACCCCAAACAGACTGAGAGTAGTCAAAATATTCAAGTTATATAAGAGAATTGATAGGCAAAGGTATCAGAGAGACACATTTGCATAATTCACATGCAGATGTAGAGTATGGCTACCTGGTTCTCATTCTCTGACAAGACCAGACTGAAACACATTTATAGAAAGTGTGTGAAGACATTTATTTAGTGACTGGTGAATAGACTATTTTGATCTGGCTCATACAGTCATTATGACACACTAATTATATAGGTTCTTATTCCCCACAGGCAATGAGAGAAAAGCTACTATTCTCAACAGTTTATATACATATAAGATGTCTTTTTGCACAGTAGTAGTACTTTGTATAGTAGTATTACTGTGTTTGTGGTTTGGACTAAAAAGATGTGGAAGTAAAAGGGTGTATTTATTCAGCAAGATTAAAGCAAGGTATCCAAAATCAACCACTATCTGCTTATGATTTTAAAAACACCAAAAAAAGTCTACCTTGATGGTTTCCTATGACATCAAACAGCTCTTTATCCTTGCTTTTCTTCCACTACTTACAGGGCAAAATATCTCCTTTCTTACAGAGTAAAAGAAACAAAAATTGCACTGGTTTTAACTAGGGGAAAGGACGGTGAACTTATGTTGTATTAAAAATTCCCTGTGTAGAGGTGGAAGAAGTAGAAACAAGGAGTTAATTTCTCTGTGCTGTCAGCAGGCTTCCTTCACCCCACAGTGAAAATTCCAGAACAGAACAGTAAGACCCAAATAACAAGTCAAATCATAATAATGATAACAAATAAATAACAATGTTGAGACATATTCCAGTCATCTCTCTGCCTTTAATTTTGCCAAAGGCATTCTACATTTTCCTATTAAAATAAAACAAACAAAAAGCAGCAACATTCTTTATCTGCTTTGAAATATTATTAAAAAAAAATGGATCCCTCTCAGCAATTTTATTAAAATAAAGTTGAATATATTCTACTTTTAAAAGTGGAAATGATTCTGAGCTTTTAATTTCTTTCTGAAGTAACAAATTGCACAGTACCAGAATGCTGCTTACCATTACTGGTCCTGGCCTTAGGGAATCTTACTTTATTACCTTTCCAAACCATACTTCAGAGGAATTAATTAATTGATGCTCTTAGCAGCCTCATCCTGACAAAAACATATGATACTCAAATGTTAAACATGGAAGCTAAGATGAAACTGTCAGGAGAAGGCTGAAAGTGGTTATTAATATGGGTTTTGATAAATATCTTCTCAGGCTCACACTGTGCTTCGTCTACTTTCATCTTGGAAAGCAGTTAATCTGATTGATGAAGATCCTGTTTCAGATTGTCTCCATGCTGAGTTTAATAACTACGCTTTTTTTTTTTTTTTTTTTCAAAAATAAAAAGTCCCTTATTACAAGGCAAAAAAGCTTTACACTGGTGTGTTTTGCGATCATGTAAGAAACCTAACAGTGAAAACCTTGTTTTTTGCTCTCGCCATGCTTGAACAGTGTTGCTTAATTACTACACTATCCCATACATGACAGCATCCAGTCCACTTCCCCCTCCCTGCGCGCTTGCAAAGCTGACTCTGATAAGAAAATTGTCATATGCTGTTAATGTTAAGCCCTTAGGCTTAAAAGAGCAAGCTCATCATGGCACCCTATCAGGCCTCCAGCACAAAGGGGCAACACAGCAAGCCAGTTTGTGTCATTATTAACATTCCAATGTTAAAAATGAACAAGTTGATTTTTTTTCATTACTTCAATTCTTTTATTATTTTTTTAATCATATAGTCACAGTTATGGTTGTTGAGTTGAATAAAAATGTGTGTATCTGTCACAGCATAACTTCTGTAGATGTATTACCATAGACTATGCAATTATTCATGTTAGAAAGTGCAAAACTTCAAAATACAGTATATATAAATTAGATAGAAGAGAATTTAAAATATATAGTGTTACTGTACAGACATATTAAAAACAGGCAATGTGGTTGTTACTAATAAGTAAATCAGCTTTGGTTATAAATGACATTGTAATGTGTCTACACAAAATTCTTCTGTTAATTTGAACCTTAAATATTTTCTCCATGAATGTCCTGAAGTACAATGACAGGGTATACTGCCATAGCTATTTCTGAGTCATGGAGATGCAGTTCCCTCTGCAATATGTTTCCTATCCAATCTTATATTAAGATGACTTCCTCAGGCCACTGCTTTATTTATATCACCTCTTTTTTAATCACGCCACTGACTCTCTCTTCTCCAAAATATTTAAAGTATATTATTTCCTTTGTGCCCACACCTTATAAAACATACTGCAAATTCAACTCCAGTCTCTTGATTAGCCCACCCTTCATTACCTTCCTAGTAACACAGAATCGCAGAATGGCTGAGGTTAGAACTGACCTCTGAAAGTCATCTTGACCAACCCCATGCTCAAACAGGACCACTTAATGTCAGGCTTTTGAATATCTGCAAAAATGGAGATCCCACAGCCTTCGTGGACAACCTGTGCCTGATGCTTAGGGGACTGCCTCCTGTCAAACATCTCCTTTACTGAAATGACTGGAAAAGCTTGACAACCATTAGATTGCTGCAGTATGGAGACCACTATCTGCTACACCAACCTGTATTATCCCACTGTCACTCTGAACTCCCCTGACTGACTCGCATCTGTATAGACCTGGGTAGTGACAGTTTTATTTTTAAGGAAACAAGGTCCCTCAGTCAGAGTGCTCAAAATAGCATATATTCAAAACCTGCAAGGAAACTCCATTAAAGTATCTAATAAGTCACTAATTCTACAGTTAAACCTAGATAACACTGAGGGCTAATGTGTGAGCTGAAACTAAAAGGCAGTGCAATACTCAGGAACAGGAATTCCATTGCATTCACAGTCTAGCCAAGACTACAGCCCTTTAGGAAATTGCCTGGGTAATGTTATTTTGTGTGAAAATACTGACTCATCAGAAAATAAATTTAGAAAGGTATCATTTCCACTGCCTTTCTACTCCAAAACCTATGTAACAAAAGGTTCTTTTTTAAATGGTTTTATCTGAAAGAGCTCTTTCAGATTTTAGATACTTTTTCTAATTAAAAAAATGAAGTGAAATTATTTCTAAGTAATTGTAAAAAATTGTTCCAAATCTCTGAAACTTTATTTATATACTGGTACCATGTAAATATTTTTGAGAGGACAATAAAAATGTTTCCAATATGTAAAGAATTAGGGCACTGAGGGAAGACTCTGAACTCTTCTCTCAGCAGTGTAGACAAACTCAAATTTGTTTCTGCAAGACAAAGGGGTCTAGTGGGGCCAGACTGCTCCTTGTTCTAGCAACTGAAGCCTTAGTAACTGTCTGAGGGGATAGAGAGGATGTGAATCTGTGTGCACTGGAGGGAAAACACCCAAAGAGCCAGGTTTAGGGAAGGGAAGGGAAGGGAAGGGAAGGGAAGGGAAGGGAAGGGAAGGGAAGGGAAGGGAAGGGAAGGGAAGGGAAGGGAAGGGAAGGGAAGGGAAGGGAAGGGAAGGGAAGGGAAGGGAAGGGAAGGGAAGGGAAGGGAAGGGAAGGGAAGGGAAGGGAAGGGAAGGGAAGGGAAGAGGAAATAAGACCAGTGGAAGGGAAGGGGAAATAAGACCAGCCACTCTTTTCTGAAAGTTAATGTCTTGACATCATAATACAACATAGTTAAATGGCACTATCAGATTATGATGTTCATAACAATTTTAAATGTCACACAAGTTCCTTGTGTGCTGCATCATTTTAGGTGTACTTTCCTGGAGGAACAGCACACTGAGCCAACTGCCAACAAATCTAGAACACATAATTTGCAAGGAAGGGCTGGAAGTACTCAGGCTGCCTATCTGCATAGGAACAGCTAGTGGATTTTTACTCCACATTGACATTGTTTGTTTTGTTTTGTTTTGTTTTGTTTGAGATAAGGTACAGAAACTGCAGGAAGGAGAAATTAGCTGATCCCAGAGAGGAAACAGAGAGTATTTCATACTAAGATGGAAATAAAATCACACTTTTGCTTTAAAATAAAAATGGAAAAAAAAAAATGGGTATTTTCACTGATGTTGAGTCAGATTTTCTCTTGTGTTCTGGCTTTTTATGGTTTCACAGTGGAAGAGAGGACAAGGAACTGTATATCTGCCATTGGGAATTATCTTCATATGACTGTCCCAGTAGGAGCAAAGCAGATGTGGATTTTGACATAATGGGCAATGTCACCCATTCCCATAGCAGGACTGATAGATCATGTATCTGGAAAGCAACAATAGGACTGGAATGAGATTGACTCATTCATTTACCATTGTAAAGATGACTGGCTGTATAACAACCTTTCACGCCCAAAAGGACACCCCCAAAAAAACCCAACTGATTACATCATCAGAACTTTGCTCCCCAAATTCTTCATGGTCAGCACATCTTTATCAACTACCAAAACCAAATTTGTTTTTCAGAAGGGTATTTAAAATGTGCACAGAGTAAAGAAGATGTCTTCCTTTTCTGAGGTCTCCTCAGATATGCTGGAGTTGATTTTCTTATTCTCACTCCTGGAAAAAAAGGAGCAACTTTGACTGTCTATTGGTGTGAGTTTGATATAACCTGAGAGATGTGGTTTCTTCTGTTGAAAAGCATGAGTGCCATGAATACTGCGAGGAATGAAAGTAAGTGAGATTTCTCAGTATGAGAGGAGCTGAAATCAGGAAAACAAACCAAAAAAAAAAAAAAAAAAAAAAAAAGGAGGAATTTCCTTTAGGTGAGAAAGGAATTCTTGATGGATGGAGAAAATAGAGTCTTTGGTAGAGCAAAATCAAGAAAATAAGTAACATTAGATATTTTGCATACAAAATTTAAACTTATTTTCCATCATAGGTAGATAGAACTGTTTTTGTTCTTTCTTTAGAATTTTCCTTCAAACTGTGAATATCATCTGTCATATGGAGAAGATGAGAAGGAAGTGGAAGAGGAGTGCCGATTCTATCCATGATGATTCATAGTGGTGAAATTAATATAACCTCTCCTCTTTCCCTCCATTATCTACTGACCTTCTTATATCTCCTTCCTATAGCACTGAATGGTATATAACAGAAGAAAGCTCAGTGGAGGATCTTCTCTTAAAAATTTTTAACCATCTATATCACTAGTGACTATCACCAGGCAACTAGCTCTTCCCACTCCATCCTCTTATCTCCTGATTTGTTTCCTGTTTTATATATAGTATTCTTACTCACTTGTTTTCCTCCCATATAAAGGCTGGTGAGACTTATTGAACCTGGGAAAATAATACAATGTGACTCAGCTCCTCATCTTGGGATATATTCTTATAATCTGTCAGGCCAGTGTTGAAGGCACACCTTTCTTTTGTATATGAGCACATTCCATTAATATGGTTAAACTTTGTCTGCTCACAGGAAAGGAAGTCAATTGGGTCATCAGCTTGAGTACTGGGGAATACTGAACTCTGTTATTTTGTTTCTTTACTATTTCTACATTTAATACATAGAAAACAATCAGTCTTCTGGAAAAATGAGAGCTAAGGTTTAACTTATTTGAGAGGAGAGAGATGAAAGTTCCACACCACCCAATAGTATCTTTACCAGAAAATACAGTATACTGTTGTCAAATGACTATTAAAAATGCAGTTTTAAGAATACAAATTGGTATCAAATCAGTGGCAGCTCTGAGAAGCTGTGAGGATACACATTAGTTGCTTTAACAGCTATGGAAGAAATTGTAGGCCTAAGTGTCTTGCTTTTGTTTGTATCAATCTTTGTGACTGTTAAAGAGATAAGTATGTCTGACAAGTTTCATTTCAAAGAAACCTCTTTGTGACTAACAATGAGTTGATCTCATTACCTGCTTCTTGTATCAGCCTGGTGAAAGAGTAAATCTGAAGTTCAATTTGTCAGTCTTTCTTTTTAATCAGTCTAGGGAAAAAATGTCTTTAAACAAAAGTAACTAATTCAGGAAAAAAAAAAAAAAAAGAAAACCAAATGTTCTTATCTTTTAAAATCTGTGCTCTAGCTGGAAGCTACATTTTTTTATTAAAATAGCTTTTATCAGCCTAAGAAATTAACTAGTCCAGAAAGAACATTTATCAAAACTGCAGTTAGTCTCTGAAAAGCAGTTAGGCCTGAGCAAAATTAAATTAAATAAGAAAATTCAGTGCCACTGTGGAACATTCCCAAAAGCAGTGCATGGGAAAGAGAATATAAAATGCCAGTATTCATTAAGTAGTTCAGTGTGTACCACACAAAACAAGTAATTACATAATTATAACTAAAGTTGCTTAAGTGTATTCCTACAATATTATTGCCAAAGGCCAAGAACGAAGAAACTTTCACTCATATATGTGAGTGTCATTCACTGAGACTCATCACCTTCAGGTTTACAGGCATCCACAATAGAGTGAATCAAAACACCACATGCTCTATTGGATTGCCACTAAGTCTCGTATATCAGCCCACTTTGTACAGTATGACCATTTAAAGAATGTATTGACTGGCATTAAGTCTTCTTGCACAAGCCTAATTTTGAGGCAACTGAAATTCTCTACAATGAATGAGTTTGATAGTAAATAAGCGTGTAAGACTCTCAAGAGTAGGGTACTATACTCAAGTAGTGGAAAATACAGAGCAATTAGCAAAATAAAAGTATCCTAAAGGAGTCAGAGAATGAGGAACAGGACAAGACAGAGTCACTGTGGAGAATATAACAGCAAAGGATAGTGGAAAAATCAGAAAGAAAAGGGTAATTTATAGCACTGGCTAAAATAACAGTGAAGTCCAAGAATTAGCAAGGTGAGCTCAAAGACACTCAGAGTCAAAAAAGCTCCTGAAATGGGAAGAGACTTAAAGTGGCTATGTGCAAGAAATCTCTCAAGGAGTATCAAAGAGTTCAAGGTGAGATTAAGCAAACAACCTAAGCTAGAAATAGAAAATGCAACATTTAATATAAAAGTATTGTTTGTAGTGTTCAAAAATTATTATTTAGGCCAAACCAAAGTTCAGGTTATTGATTAAAATAAACAAATATGTATTTTTCCCTACTTATTTCATTCTATATAAGATATGTTTGAGTCAAATATTTCAGCTTTATTTCACCTTGATGCACAGGAGAGGTGTTTCAGAAATGAAAGCTGAAATGTTCTTGTTTTTACAGGAATTAAAACATGCTGGCTTCTCTAATTTTAACAAAAAATATTTTTTAAGTAACTGATTTTGCATTCTACAATAATCTAGAAAAGCATGGGGAAAAAATACTTGTGAAAATTAGTTATGAGTTAAAATTCCATACAACAGAAAGAAAGTTTGTATTAAGAGGAGGTTTGCTAAATTTGGCACTGAGCAGTGCTTGTCTGCCCCTTGCCATTGGTATCGTCCTAGGTGGGACTGTGTAACACAGGGTTTAATTTGGTACATTAGCCCTGTATACTTGGCTCTATCTCACCTGCCTTCAGCAAACCCCACTTTCAGTGCCTGCTGCCCCATCACTTCACTGTCTGTGCTTGATTTAGCAAGCAAATTTGTCTCCTGGCCCTGGCATATATGAGTGGGGAACTCCTGTTGGATCTCTTCTTTCTTACCCTATTGTCGTGGTTTGGGCCTGATCGGCAACCAACCACTGCAGCTAATCACCCTCCCTTCCCCCTCCCCACCTGGGGAAGGGGGAGGGGATTAGAGAGGTGAAGGGAGACTCGCAGGCTGAGATAAGAACAGTTTAATAATGGCAATAAAACAAAAACAATAATGATGATGGGGGGAAAACAAAAAGAAATATATAAACAGGCAATGTACAGTGTAATTGCTCACCACCCGCTAACCAATCCCCAGCCCGTTCCCGGCCAGCGACCTCGAGATACCAAGATCCCACAATCGCAATCCCGGAAGCGAGAGAGAGAGAGCTCCTTCCCAACCACCCCTCCTCTATACAGTGAGCATGACGTGCCATGACATGGAATATTTCACTGGCCAGTTAGGGTCAGGTGCTGTGGCCGTGCTCCCTCCCTGCTCCCTGTGCCCTTGCGCACGGGCAGGACATGAGGAGTCAGAGAGTCCTTGAAGTCTCGGTAGCAGCTGAAAACATCAGTGTGCTATCAGCATTCTTCTCATACCAAAGCTAAATCCAAAACACAGCACTCATCTAGTCCCTGAAAAGGAATATTAACTCTATTTCAGCCCAAACCAAGACACCTATCTTTTCTACTTCCCCCACCTTTTTTATGCTACATCCTGAGATCTGCTTGACAAAACCTTACTAGGCATTTTCATTTGGATGCCCAAATATATTTTTATCTATGAGCTTGGCTTTTTTGCCGAACTACATCTCTCATAATAGACCAAGTTTATAGGGTTTCCAGTACCTTCCTGAAAACAAGACAAGGATAAGGCTGGGATACATTAGGAGAAATGTGTCCCATACAAAGAACTTGATCCATCAGGGACACTAGAAATAAGAAGCTCCAAGACTCTAATTGCAATAATGTAGTGATTGTTGTCCCAAAATAAAATTTCTTCATTGCATTTAAAGATAAAGATATTTCAATTAACAACAACTTTTCTTCTGAAGTTCCTGAACTGGAAAAAATTCTCAAGCCATCCCCTATCTTCACACCAACAACATCTTTCCTTGTAGCAACAATATGCCAGAAAGTATTTTGACATCAAACTGCCAATAAATCCTTCCTAATAGGATAGAAATAAAAAAGTCTGAAAAAAAAAAAAAAAAAAAAAAAGGAAGAATAATATAGATGGAAAATGGGTTTAAATGTTTATTTTCACAATTTAACAAAAATTTGTTTGAGTCAAAGAAAGAGGTTGAGAGAGCTGTGTGAAGGTCATTTAATCCAGCCTCTCACTCAAAGCAAAGCAAGTGATGTTGGTGACAGAGTTTCTTCTTCTTTGCCAGGATTAGCATGATGTTGATGCTTTCTTCCTCCTCCACGTGGGACTGTGTCATGGCATTTTTCCAGTATGTTTCCATCTTGTGCTTTCTCTGTTGATCTTCAGCTCCATAGTATACTCAAACTTACAATATCCAGAGTACCAGAGATGTGCTGGTTACTTGTTCTCTTTTTATCCCTAAAGCTGTTTTTTACCTGCTCCCGAGGTTACATTTCATTAAATGACCATTGGTTTATGGAATTGAGATCTTCAGTATCATCCTCTGATACACCAGGCAATGTCTGAATTCCTCTTTGCTGCATGCTGTGTTTATCTTAGCTGATGTTTATCTTCAGATCCCAGACTCTTGCTATTTAGTGATAATTGCTGCTTTTATTTTTATTATCATTAAGTCAAAATTATTTTCTGAAGAGTTGAAAACAACACCTTCATGTAACTACCCGTTTCCTCCACAACTTAAAAGGCTAGATGACTGCATTTATTTTCCTAGGAAACAAATGAAAAATAAATTAAAAAAAAGGATTTGTTCAATGTTAGTATCCTGATGTGAGCAAAAAGGGAGGCTGACTCATGATTTCTGAATGCTGAACTCCTGAGACTGGCCATACTGATGATTAGGATAAATGTTTCTCAGAGGCAATAGCAAAAAAAGAAAAGAAGTGATTGTATGTGGTTAATTTACAAGTATGAGAACGAAACAAAGATGCAGATGGTGAAAATATATAAGGGCAGAAGAAACTGGATGAACATCAATGTTTACAGGAATGGCAATGAGATAGACAGAAACAAGGGCGATAATGGTAAGTGAGGAACATTGTCTGTGGCAGTCAATACTCAATGCGAGCAGTGTTCAATCAATATGCAAAGAAGCAGCTAAAGTGGCTACAGCACAACGCTCAGTGAAGAAGTTAAAATGGCTGCAGCACTTACAGTGTGCATTTGTTAATCAACAAACAGCTGAAGTTGTGCCATCTACTGTGACAGGAAGAAGCATGAGGCAGGGGGCAGGCAACCAAAAGCTAAGTGAATAAAATGTGATTGATTATTAACAAGGCCAGCAAGCAGGTGAGAAACAAAGGCAGTTTAGACTGAAGGATTAAAAGCATGGTTCTTTGTAATGACAACAGCAAACATCGAGCACACACCTGCAGCCCTGCTCTGCTCAGGACACTTCCAGCATCACACACATGGGAGGAGCTGCAGAGCTGCTCAGGCAGGCTGTAAATCTCCCACAGCAATACTCCTTTCTTCTTTCCATGTCTCTCTAACTGCTAAGGAGAATTCCCCCATGCAGCTTTTGTATTCTTCTAGGCATACCCTCAACACTTATACAATCCCCTCCACTTTTTAATCCTATGTTACAGTAGTAAATAGGAATTATGATTACCTGCCACCACCATATACATTCTGTACTGCTGGCAATAATTCCCACTCTGCTCTTTCCAATCCTTTGACTATACAGTGCTTTGCTATTTCTTTGGCCTGTTCCCTGTTCAGATCTTTACTTTTCTTTGTTGCTTCCACTCATAGAACTTATATTTGTTGTAACACATGAACAAATAAATGCAACTTGCCAATGAAACAAAGGGCAGCATACAGAGCACATTGCAGTCATCTTAAAAATGCAGAGAAGAGTGGAAACATTTAGTTGGAGTCTTTAGAGAAAAGGACAACCACCACTAGACTTCCTCCAGTGATACCCTGAAAGTTTTCTCTTCTGGTTTGTATTTGTTTGGGGTTTTCTGGAGAGGAGGTAAGGTTGGATTCTTTTCGGGTTATGAGTAAATTTAAATGCTTTCCAAAGGGAAGTGAACAGGTACAATCAATTATAACAGTATCCTACAACAGGCTCTATCAAGAGGTTTGTGACCAATAAGTCATACATCTTCTTTGTTTAACAAGACTGGACAAGATGGCTGATCAGTGACAGTTTCTGAGCATCATCAGGAATCTGAATTTTACCCTTCAAGTAGCTGAACAGGCCATGAAATGAACCACTCTGATAAAATGTATAGTTACATTTAGTCTGTGATGGACATAGCACTTATGAACTTAGCGTACCATTTTCTGCCTGGATGCTGAAAATCTATAACACATTACACATAGGTACAATACATTCAAAACCAGAATAAGTCTCAGTAAACCTTAGTTTGTCTACAGTAATTCGAAGTGGATGACATTAAACATAGGAAAAATACTGTACATATGGCTAAGAAGGAAACATGCAAAACTTACTGTCTCTGGATTGAGATATTTTTACACTGTGATCTTACAGAGTTGCATATTATAGACTACATATCACTCCTATTACACTCCTGAAACAGTCAAATATTGGAGTGTACAATATAGAAACACATATTTTTCATAGGCATGCTTTCCTTGCAGAGATACTTTAGATAGAAATAATACCAGAAAATTATTTTCTAAGTTTCTTTTTAATTATAAAACAACTTGATTATTTTTATTTAAAAAGAAAAAATTAGACCACACTTGTACCGTCCCTCAAAATTAATTGTTTTCTTAAAATCTTATAACTTGAAATATTCTTTTTGTTAGATCTACATGCAATCATGTTGTTCTCTAGCAACTTTTATGAAATTGACATTTTTCTTGATAAACCTCCATGAAAGTATACAAACTATGTATTACTCTCAGAAATATTTTTTGTAAAGAGTGGAAAAATTAGCTGTTTCTGTATGCTATTTTGGTACAGTTACTCTTACATATCATTATCAAATAAAATGGCTATTCTGCATCATAGGTAGATTTATCTATACATATATTGAGTTCTGCTTACAACTCCATAGCTACAAAAATATATAGGTATCTATAGTCAGATAGATAGGTACTACTCTGTCACTTATCACCTGTAAGTGAAGAAAAAAATATATAAATTAGAAGAATAAATATTAGTAATTTTTTTTCAGAATATCACAAGCTTAGTATTGAAATTTTTTTTGTTTTATATAACATAAACAACAAGAGAAGAAACATGTAAATAAATGAAGGGCAAACCAGCATCTTATAACAATAAGTGCACATTATGTTATGTTAAGGAGAAAAAAGCCTAACCAAATTAATTTAGAATAACTGATTTTGAAACAAAAGTGTTAACATTCATATATATCAAAAAAAAGATATTCATACATCTTAAGGAGCTACTTAGCAGAACTCTATACAGGTATGTTTACATCTACAGATATTTGGAGGCCCTCAATAATGATTTTCAGTTCTATTTGCTAATAAACATTGGACAGAAGTAAGACTCTCTAAGATATCTGACAGGAGAGAAAGAGCATTGGTGAATAGTGACAGAAGGAAAACGGCTGATTTGGTGTTCAGTTATTGCTGGACCCTGAGATTTTGTTCAGTTTAGAGCCATTACAAGCTTCACAGCTGTAAGAAGGCTACAGTTGTCATTTCCACCTTATTAAATATTACAGAACCCAACTGCAAAACCCAAACCCAAAGGAAATCCAATTTGATTATTCCTACTTACAGAGCATGTTTTCAGAGGAGATCACTGCTCTTTATTTATTAACAAGATTATGGAATTTTGCAACCTGCCTGACTATTATGGTACTAGTACTAGTGTCTTTACGGTGCTGTGTGAGTTCTAGATAGAGGTCATGGTTTTGCAGGACATTGTGCTGCAGGTGGGATCCTTCCCTAAGGGAAATGCTGGTGGAAAAGTACTTGGAGAAGGACAGATTAGCTAGTCATTGTAACTCCCATTAGGTCAAGTTCACAAGCAAAGGAGGAATACAACACAGTCAGCTTCAGTGAGAAACCATTATCTACACAATTAAATGTTCTGGTTAGTGGGGGGAGCGTTTAGTTCTGCTTCTGCATGTCCACAAATTAATAACTGTAATCTTTACTTTACGGTTCTATTACCCAGATGCTGTAGCATGGATTAAAATACTAGAGAGTAAGGGTCTAGACTTTATTCAATGTTAGTCCATTGTGTTTCAACAGGGCAGAAGTTGTACTTTGAAAAGGGAGAGGGAAAAGGCAGTTTCATGTCATCTGATAGAATACAGAAAAGAATGAGAGGGAGATTCCAATGTTCATCTCCATGGGTCTGAACTCTTTATACAATGTCAGAAGGTGACATTAAAAAATATGTGTGTGAGCTAACAAGGAAGACAATGGTGAAACAAGATAGAGGTCTTGAGATATAATGCACAGATAAATTACCAATAAGCAACCATGGCAATCTCAGTTCATTACAGAAGACATATATCAGAAAGACCTGATTCAATCAGGTTGTATGGAGATGCCATGTAGCACAGGAAAAATGTTAATGTTGTTACCTGTCATAATGTCAGAATTACTGTAAGGTAGAAAGTATGGGGCTGACCACAAAGACTACTTGGACGCTACAGTATGTGCAGGCATGTTTGGCAAATTCTCTCAAGTTCTGGGGTGTACAGAAGGAAGTCCTGACAAAGCACTCCTCGGGAGGATGCACTGGCTATTGAGCTAGATGGAAGCTACCTCTGTATCTCTGTATCAGTTTCAGAAATTTAACCTTGTCTCACTTTCCCCACCTTCTTCTTTCCAAAGAAGAGAATCCTCTGTAAATGCAATTCCAATTAAAAAAAAAAAAAAAATTTAAAAGCTAAAAATCCCAATTTTCCCTTTCCTGGATGCTTTTTCCAACCTTGTCCTCTTGCAAGTATATAGTATATACATGTTGACAAATGCTGTAAAAATGGGACCATATAATTTCCTCGGACTGTAAAGGGAAGTATCAATTACCCCCAAAGCAGTAATATTGGGCTTGGGAAGGTGTTTCCTTGTAATTTCTAATTCCCTTGAGCAAGACCTCAGTATATTCCAGATAGGATTTCCTATGAGGCCCTTATCTATACGGGGTATGTGGGCACCTAAAGAAGAGTAGGATTCATAGTGACGTTTATAAATGCATCATAAAATATGAAAATAAAACTCCCAAGGTATTTAAACACTAAAAAGTCTGAACTAAAGTGAATTTAGAAGCACACACCATATGGAAAAATCAGTGGGCCTTCTGTTCCTGTGTTATTTATGAGCTTAAGAAAATTCCACCTTTAGCAACTGTCACTTTTTGATTTTGACAAAAAATATAAATGTCCCAGTTCTAGAAATAATTGAATCATCTCATGATTTAAACAGTCTTAAGAGGAAAAGATCACAGAGACATTTTTGCTTCTTTACACTTATTTTGTTGTGTTAAAAAAAAATAAAAATAATTAGGCATATAACACCATTCTTCTGGTCACCTGGGAGCAATGGCTGCCAAACAACATTTTATAAAGCCAGTGAATTGACTCAACTGCTTTCGTGTTCATTGAGGGCTGCTAACCATATTAGTGCCTATAGACACTGCAATGAATTATTAGTCTCACTAAGACAAAAATAATGTTAATGTCCCAGAGTTCTGTTGCAAAGTAAAATGACTGAAGAGCCATCCTTATGTATAAATTCTATTGGAAATGTGATTCATGACATTTTCCAACAAAAGTTGCAATTAGTGTCGTGGACATTGCTGTCGTAGCATCGCGAACACTTCGTTTCTTGCCTGTCAAAATCAGAGCAGCTGTCACAATTCAACTGAATTGAAAATAATTGTAATTAGAAATCCCTACTTCATAAAATTTCCAGTATACTTTAGCTAAAGTCAAAGTAGTAATTATACATATTTCAGTCAGAAATGCAGTCTTCAAACCTTTTTGATAGAAAATACTGCCTTTTTCACTTTTCTGAATGCCCGGTGTGATTACGAAAAATGGACGTTAGCTGAGATTAAAATATTACTGTATAACCCCAGTATTAAAAAATAATACCGTATATTATTTTGTTTAAATCATGTTTATTACATATAATCCTTTATCCCTTAAATCTTTTCCGTGTAGAAAGCTGAGCTGTTTATCCTAGAACCAATAAAATGTAATAAGCACATTAAAGAGGCATTCAGAATCAGAGACTTAGCTTGCATCATAGTTCTTCAGGTCCTCAGAGAGATAGATTCCACTAGAAAGTTCTTGTTATTAAAAACCAGTGAAGGATCCAGAAACTACCTGATACAGCTACATCTCCCATAAAGCTGTTGGTTTGGGCAGAATGAGGGAAAATTAGTTTTAAACCTTTCATCCAAACCACAGATATCTATAGGGGCTGTCCTAGTGAAGGCAGTGCTGCTTCATGCTATAGCACACAATTTATGAAAAGGTTTGCAGCTGTGACTGGCTTCATTTATTTGTTAAGAAGTATTTCTAATTAGTCTAAATGTCATGTAACCCAAACAACAATGAGACTTAATCCTTCAAAAGAAAATATTTTTTAAGAAACCCTTAGACAATTTTTTACACAAACCTTGCCAATATTTCTGCTTTTTAAAAGCAGCAACAAAAAAATCATCTTAAACCTTAAACTGTATTCTTTAGCAGAGACATTATTTAGACAATTGTTTATTGCAATTTGTTTATCTCTAATCCCAACAAACTCATCAACACATTTGTTACAGTCTAACAAATAGGTACAGCTAAATATTAACAATCAGACCTCTGTCCCAAAATTTCTGCAGAAAGATAACAAGGCAGTTGAATAATGAGGGAGTTAAATTTATACATGAGCATGTTTAAATTTGTTGAGTAAAATATTCACTGTTAATCATTCTTTTATTTCCAGGTATCCATGATTTGTTTCCTATTTCAATGTTCATTTCATCCTATTTAATACATTTACTGTCTCCTTTTATATAACAGCTGGTATTTTCAAAGCTATATATCTGAAATAAAAGCACACTGAGGCATCCAAATAAGTGACCTGATTTTTAGAAATGTTGAGACTCAGCTCCCAGTGTGATCAATATATATTGATTCCACATACTACATTCTCTTTATGCAGTTGAAAACATACCAATATTGCCATCCAGTATTTCATGAGGAAGCTATAAAAAATTTCTTAGATATCTGTGTTATTGACAAACTGAAAGTGTCAAACTATAATTCCAGTGGTGTATAGTGTTAGTAATACTCAACATTGATTTGTAGAGTTTAAATCAGAGAATTTATTTATGTATTTTCTAAAATGCAACAAATGTTTTTAAATTGAATGCTACAGATAAGGGCTTAAAAACTGTCTCTGACCTCTCAGATATTTCAACTGAAATCTTCTTTCTTAGAGATGTAGTTATTAACAGTACATATTTATATACTACATTTTGTGTAAATAAAAGTTTCCCTGTGAAGCCAAGCCACTGATCCTGAAAGGCTTCTTATGTTTTGTTCATATAATTCTTGCCATCCTGAAAATGCCATAACTTCCCTCACCTTAAAGTTCTTACTGGATTATAAACTGGAAAAATCGACATCCTATCTCTGTTAACCTTTGGCAAAGCTTGAGGAACTATTCCTTGCTCATGAAAAAGCCATCTAATTGCTAATCTATAATCCTTTTAATATGCTCTATGTTTTGGATTGATCTATTGCCAGCTGACCCAGCAGTGCCCATGGCTATATTAATCCTATTATTCACATGTTCCAATGGAACTCTTTAATGAAGTCTGAAAGGCTTGCATACTACTGATATTAAGGATGGTTATACTTGTATTACACCTAATTATGGAACATTCTATTGTATCACCTAATTGTGCAAATTACATTTTTTCCCAAGGCATAATTTATTTTGATTGTAAACTTTATCTTATTGTTTTCATCTGTGTTCTTTTTTTTCAGGGGGATAACTTATTTACAGCCTCAGTGTTACAGTTTTAATATGCTAATAAGAATTACATCACTTGACCAAACTGAAAATAAAATTACCAAGGTAAACAATGATGTTTGTAAAAATAGGAGTAATAAATAATAATAGTATCTTGTATATCTGGAATTGAACTCATGGATTTAGAAACAACCTAAAAACCATGACAAAGTGACAGACCTTAAAATACTCTTTTAAGAAAGCATATTGAACAATACTATAATTTTGCAGAGAAAGAAATCAATGAAGCATTTTAATAATAAAGTCACTTTACTATCATCTGCCACTGTTCTTCAATCTTGACTCTTTGTCATTCTTGCAGAAAATACAGGAACAGTAAATTTTGCATTGCCTTCTCCTTTAGGAGTTTGAAGCAATTCACAACTGTTGAGACTGATGTAATCACTTTTAGTGCCCCACACTAAAAAACAAATCTATCTTTTCACTCCATGTATTGTACAGCAAGTGAAACACATCATCTGTAAATACTGCATCAGAAAAAAGTTTCTAATCCAGACATCTGTAATCCAGTGCGGTTTGGAAAATAAAGACCCCTATTCCCTGCACTGATGCCCTTCACTGAGTCTTATTATGGTTTGGGTCATGTATCTCCACAAAAGCTGCCCTACAATTACAAGAAAAATCACTTACCCTTCATGATGCCATAAGAAAAATAATAGCCTGCCCTCTCAAAAATCACTCAAACCAATTGTCACATGTTATTCTGTCAACCATCCCAGGAAATAAGAGTATCAAGAACAGAATTTGTGTTTTCTAAACTGTGTCTCTGTTATGTTAATATCTTATCCCAACTTGGCAGTAACCTCTATTTGTTTCATATTGGAAATTAACATTTTATTATTAACCCTTAAAAATTAAAGATTAAGGATGTTTTAATCTCAGCTGCTGAGTGATCAGAATACATACGCTACTCACTGACAGAAAAATAAATTTCAAAGTCTCAGCTGAATAACCTTCATCTACCTGAGCTTTCCTTCTTAGATCTGTTTCAAAATACTAAATCTATCCCATAAAGCATAACCTTAGACAAGCAATGTGACTATTGACTACTGATTACTTTCTTAGCCTTACTGTGTGTTATGTATTTATATACAAAAATAAATTCACAGCATATACTTACAATAGCCAGTTTATATTACACAGTATAGTGCAAGTGTTTATTTGCTTGTGCTTCCTAACAACCAGAGAAAATGAGGAGGTATGCATGTTGTCTCTGAAATACTTCAAGGTTGTTCAACTGGAATGCTACTTAATTATCCACTATAAGGACTACAGGTACTCATAAGCAAGAGTCACATGTGTAATTCGGGACAATATTTTAAAATATACTACACTGGTGGTTTGGGGGGTCATAACTATAGATAAACCAATACAGCAGCAATTGCACACTTGCTCAACATGTATGTGCTTTCTTAAAAAAATATTGGTTTTACAAAAATCTCTAGGAGGAAGAATCCCCTCTGGCAAAGAGTGGCGCTCATTTTGATTTGGGCTCTTGTACAAGGCAGTTGCTTTCCCTGGATACTCTGCTCAGTCCCTACATAGGGCTTTCCATCAAGCACCCTTCTTTCCTCTCTGCACATACATCTGAATTTCCTTACAAAGCAAATCAGAGAGACAGGAATTCAGTCTGTCTCTTCATGACATTGGGGATCCGGACCTACCTCAGAGAACCTGTCCTACAGCATAGACCCGGGCAGCATTTCCCACAACAAAGAGACAACTCTGAAGTAATTTCTCATGCTATTTTGACTCACGTCCCTATGCAGTAGAAGGTAACTATGTAATCCCTCTGAAACAATTCCCATACTACAAGAATTACTTAGAAATTAGGTGTATGGTACCTAAAGAGACTGAATAAGCCAGAATTGGAGACTGAGCATTCACTTGGGGTCGCACTGCAACACAACTACCCACTCTCAGCAGTCCTTCACCTTACCAGTAACCTTATTTTCATTCCAAGGAAGCTCTGAATGAGGAAGGATTCAGCATGGATAACAAAGTAACAAACTAGGACACGGAGCTGGTAAGAGATAAAAGTGGAAAAATAAGTAGTTCAACTAAGGGAAATCAATAGATTATTCAAGCCTTGGCAGTATATGCTATTAACATAAATGTGCTCATTAGTCTGCTAATAGATTTACTAGCCAAAAGCATTTTTCCCGTTAGGAGTATGAACACCATAGAACGTAAGAGATACTCTGACTTACTGTATTATCTTAAAAAAAGAGAACTGTGTCAATGTTGGATATATTTCCTTACAACAACCAAAAAAAACCCAAAACAAACAAACAAACAAAAAAAACACACACGAAAAAACCTTGGCTATGCAGGACATCAACATTGCTCAGCTGATACCTTGGTTGAAATTTTCTTGACTAATGGCAAACAAGAAACCATTAAAACAACCATTAAAAGAGTTGAGAACCAAGTTAGGACAATGTTATAAACCATGTAGGTTGAGGAGCAGGGTGTGAAAGGCAAATTAGATTAATGGATTGAATGCAAAAATTAAAATCTGGGGAAATATATATGTAGAAGTTGGTTTATTTTTTACTATTTCATCTTCCTGAAATCTTGACCAAATCCTTTATGTTCTCCATTATTAGCATTTCAATTTCTTATCAGCTCATTTGCTTAACGTATTATCTTTGGAAAAACAAACAAACAAACAAACAAACAAAAATGTGGCTAAGATTTTAGTTTTGGAGGGAATAGGAAAGAAATGATTCATGTCATCTTAGATTTGGTTTAATGATAGTGATTATCACTATCAGTCTATTTCCACATTATTTCCAAGATATTTGTGATATTTTACATTTAGCATCTGCATTTGTGTATAACTGACCTCCTATTCTCTCTGAGACTTACTGAAGAAAATTGACACAGATTTACCTGCATCGTAATGTCTTTTTTTTTTTTTTTTTTTTTTTGGTCAAACACTTTAAAGCATTTTTAATTGCTCTCAAAGAATCATTATTTATGTCCATAAGGATTAGTAATAGTTCTCCCATTTTTTTTAAGTTAAAAATGAGATGATCTTTTCTTTCTGGGAGTTAATGAATATTTAACTCTGCAGGTTGTCAATTTGTAGTTTGGATGCTGCTGAACTAGGCTTTGAACATCTCAGCAAGAAGGCTTTATAACATTTATGTTGTTTGTGATACAGAGAATCAGAAAAGAGTGAAAATGATTCAGTTACTTCTGCTAATATATTGACAAGCTCTCTTAAAGCTATCAGATTCACAAGTATGTTAGACACACTGTATTATTAGGCTAACTTTACTCTGGGAGTTGGCTAGTAAAGCTCACTGCAGGCATTAGCTCCTGACCTCCTGCCTTGCAGCCACTTTGAACTTGCAGACAATTCTGAACAAAGTTTCCATTATAGGTAAGATTAGTAAAACATTTCTCTGTTGTTTGCTGGATTACATCTGCTATTTACTTTCCCCAGAAATATGTATTAGAATTTGCATATCATCAGTTAATTACAAAGATTAATTATTAATTCATCATAATTTGCAAATGCAATATGCAATACTTCTCCATCCAAAGTACAACACAAACTTTAATTAAGCTTCCTAAAATTAAACTGACTGGCCACTGTATCATACTCCAGACATCATACTGTATTCCTAATTTCTACCAAAATAACATGACCAAGTCAATATTTAGAAAATAAGTGACTGTAAATTCACAGATTAAGCACCTGTTGTAAAGAACACAACTATACCCAAAAGTCCAAAATAAAAGTTAATTGTAAATTGTCATAACTATCTGATTTGGGAGTTGATCGATCAAACAAACTTAAGCAGCAATATATTTCATAAAATAGTGAGAACCTTGCGGCAAAGCCATCAAACAGAAATAGCAGCATTAATCAAAAATGTCTCACTGCAATAAGTGAAGGTTTAATAAGTGTAAATGTACTGAAGCAAAACATTTAGTTAACCCTACATGCTCTGCTGAATCAGCAGACTATACCGTAGGTTGTTCTAGTAAAGCTTATCTGTATCATAAAGTAATTGAAGAAATTATTTCCTGCACTGCCAGCAATTTATTTATTTCCATTGTAAAGAAAATTTTAGTACAGAAGAAGAGAAAGAAAGAGGGAGATTTATAGTTGATTTTCAGCAGATAAAAATATTTTGTTTATGCTAAGTCCAATGGAAAATAATATGAACTGAGGGATAAATTCAGATTGTTTCAGGAAAATCTTATATTTTTTCCTTAAAATCTGACTAAAAAGCAGATTCTATGTAAATGTTGTCAAAAAGGATGAAAAACATTTAGCTATTTTTTTTACCATATTTTCATGTGTTTGTTTTATACAGATGCAGATTTAGCAATGCCTTTTTTTTCCAGGAGAATTTTAGAGAATATTTCTAAACAGTGTAGCTATTTTGAAACACAGTTAATGCTCTCAGTGGGCTGTGTCTGAGTTCCACTGTGCAAAGTCTAACTAAGAATACAAAAAGTTCACACAGGGAAGAAAAAAAATCAACCTCTATAAAATAAGTCAATTTGGAATGTATTTTAAGTCAAGACATATTTCGTTAACTGAGCAGGCTTTTTGTTCCCCTCTCTTTTGGTTGCAAGTAAACCAAATTTCAATATAATATATGTCATCAAGAAAAAATACAGTATGACAGAAAATAATGTTGATTTGTTTCCTCCATGTGATACAAATGGGTAATATGAATTGAAACTTAAGAATAACTCCTTCAATACATTAAAATAAACTTGATAAAGTCTGTATGCAGTCCAGTCTGTATGCACTACAAACCAGTCAGGAGACAATGCATACAGCAAACCCAAGCCCTGAAATCTTTGAAAGTTTTCTTTAAAAAAATAGTTTAATAAATATAAGGGTTAAGATTATGAAAGTATCTGGAATGACACATAAATATGTATAATAAATAAAAACAACCTACTGAGACTAGACATTTGGTCTGGAGGCTTACTATTCTGTCCAGGGAAATCTGAGGAATGAAGAAGCTGTGCAGAGCATGTTCTGTGGAGGAAAGGGACACAGTTTCTCCAACTTCTAGACTTCTGAACTAGCAACTAGAATTTTTAAGCATGCACCATCTCAAAACAATGTATTGCAGTGAGGTGAGAATTGCTAATCCTCAGCTGAATTCTTGGTCACCTCCAACTTCCAACTATACATCCACCCCCCCAGTTGCAGGGTATTACTGTGGACACTGCTGCTTCTGTGAGATTAAACTTCTGGGATAAGGAATATTTACATCTCATATCTTGTCATGCACTTTGAACTGCTGGAAAAGGGACTTTGCCTCTCCCAGTGGCAGCAACTGCATGATGAAAATATATATATTGACTCAGGTAGTAATAGCACAAAGAAAGAATTTGTGTTTTTCTCTTCTCCCTTCCTCTTCCATGCTAGGCTTATATTAAAACCTTCAAAATCTTTCAAAGACAAATGATGCAAATAAAGTCAAAGGTTTACTTATTGGAACAAAAATTTGAACACTGGGTGACTTAAGTTCAAACCATTTCTGGATTCAGACCAGGAACTTAGGTATCTTCATGTCAAAACAGTACTCTGACAAATTGCATACTGACTAGTTTCCGACAGATATTTCTTGATATTTCTTTCTCAGTTTTTAATTATTAGTGGTACAAAATAACTTCCAGTACTGTAAAGACTCTACATAATAAATACATGGCAGGTAAGAATTTTAGAAGAAAGGAATATCATCTAGTGCATCAGATGAAGTAGTTAGAAATAGCAGACAGACTTTAAAACTCAGTTATTTATCATGTTTAACAAAATATCAGCAAACTCAAATCACAATTTGAAACAACATACCTAAGTTAAATCATTACACTGAATGATCTGCAAGAACAAGCTAGATAACAGGTAAAAAATAGTGAAGAATGAACCAGAAAAGAGAAGAGACTCGAATGTGTCTGAAAAGCAGTATCACAATTAATTCCATAAATTGCAACATATGTGAGTGATAATTTTAAATTAAAGACTTATCTTTGCAAGTTTTTTATAGTTTTATGTTGAACATCAGAACTAATAGATCAGGAAATAGCTATTTTGTTAAAAATTTTCTCACACTGACTACTAGTCGACCAAGCAAATCCATTTTGACATAAAGTGATTGCTTTGCTACACTTGCATAGTTTCAATGTGGCATTGGGCACAGAAATAACACTGGAAGGAAACATATGTTGTATTCATGAATTTTGATGTTCCCTTTGGGATAGTGCCGGAAGGGATTGACTCTGCTGGCTTCAATGGACAGGTTTGCCAGTTGTTGCTCTGATAAGGTCTGGTTTCATATGATATCAGCTTGAGGGACGTTTGGCTCTTGTGATGAGTTTGGCAATCTTAAGGTGTTGTGAAAATTAACAGTATTTTATTTCTGAGAGGGAGAAACGGAGGAAAGTAATGTCAGATACTCTGTTCCAGTATCAATTGCTATTATTCAGTAATTTTCATATAGATTTTTTTATGTTATATCCTGTGAAAATGAGATCTATAGAGTTTGCAGTGTTTGGAACTTGTCGGGCTTCTATTTTCTGCTTTAAATTTGTACATGTTATTAAGGCATTGAAAAATTAACAATTACATGCATTAAAGTTGCTAGCTAGTGTGATGCTTTGTGTTTTATGATTAAGTCCTTAATTGTTTGGTCTCATACCATTCTGAAAATGTATGGTAATTTGAGATCTTTATTCACCACATGCACACAAACACATGTGTTCACAGAATTCTGTCTGGAGGGAGATACCATGCTGAAAACTTTTGCTTTGGATGATAGCTAGAATGAGAAATCATCAAAAGCTTTAGTTGGGACATTAGCAACTAGACTGGCCTTATCACTGTCCCAGTCTCAGAACAAGTATTGTATATATAGACATGTATTATAATATTAATTTAGTTTATAGAATACCTGGAATCAAGTTCCCAGTACTTATTCTTCCATTTTTCCATATTTGTTATTGCAGCTTGAATCTCTTTAATTTTGATTGAATATCATATTTAAATCCAAAGAATCTCTCTGTACATTTCTGAAAATATCTCCCATGCTAGTACTGTCCCACAAAGCAGTTAATTTCTAAGGGAAGTATTTCTTTTCAACTCTGGTCAGGGATATAGTAAACAGTCGTCGAGGGGAAGAATTCTCTCACCTGCTGAGGTTGGGTTGGTATCTTAAAATGGAGATTTTTGAAGATTCTAATGAAAATAATGTGTCTTCTAGTGATATTTGCCTTCTTCAATAGACCAGAGAGAGGAAGATGAAAGTTCAGGGAGCACTCAACAATGTTAATTGTTCTTATAAGAACTGTTGCTTGATTTTTACTGAGTAAGGCTGTACTGATCAAGGCAGAAAGTTATATGTGTTTCTAACTGTATATTAATTTATCATTATTTTTAAACACTGCTTTATACATTAAAGACAATCACTTGACTCATCATAAGACTTACTCATAAATAGAAAATAAAGCCTTATGCTTTTGCCAGTTATTAGTCTAATCCTTTGCAGACTATTTAAAATAAAATTTAAAAAAAAAAAAAAAAAAAAAAAAAAGAAATCAAGATGCATTTTCCTGTTAGTAATTTGGTCTGGTTTATGACAGGCTTTTTTTCCAGAGCTGGTACAATACAAGTAAATTTAAACAAAGCCCAAACCAAAAACACACAAAACTTCAGAATACTTGAAACATGTACACATTTCAAAACATCTTAAATATTTTCTCTTCTGCATTGTCTTATCTCTAAAATAGCATCAACTTTATGACAGTACTTGTTAACTTGTTAAGCCACAATTATATGTGTAAACTTCAAGAAAGAAAAATGCTTAATGGCAAGATACAAAATTTGGCTTGGCATGGAAAAAAACACTATATATAGACAGAATATTGACTCCTCATAATGTAATATATTTTTGCAGTAAAAATCAGTGTAAGACCTAGTTCACTGAAGTGAACAAAAAGATCATTGATTCCCCTGTGCTTTGTATATTTAAAATACATAAATAAACACACTCTTCTGTAATTATACCCCATGCTTTTGAAGAAAGATTCTGGATTAAATTTGGAACTTCTGTTTAGAAAAAAACAATTATTCACCTGGGTATTTTCCAACATAAAACTATTGAAACTAATGAAAACAAGCCAAAGATATTATTTGAGCATGAAAACAACCTTAAATAGAAAAAAAAAAAATAAAGCTTTTCTATTTTGGAATATTTCTAATTTTCCTATTAAACATTATCCACCTTCTCTAGTGTAGAATTCAATTTCCAGCACAAAAGAGATAAAATGTTGATAATGGTAATGGATATTAATCTGAAATGGAATGAAGAAAAAATGTTAATGTTAGTGTTTGCATAATATCCATAATATCATAATACGTTTTTAATGTATTTAGGCAAACTGGAAACAACTGACATTAATAGCAGATAATAAATCCTTTCATTTTGTATGTCCAGATATAATTTACATGCTGAGATCATTGTGTTCCTTGTCACACAGTTGCAATGAAAACAACAATGAAATAAATTAATCTGGCACTACTAAAGTGGGCACTGCAGTACAATCTCTCAGTGGTTTTGTCTAAAAAATATCCCAAACATCCAGACAACAACAAACAGGACACAGAGTATCATATATACTAGCTTACACCAGAGATTTCTCTTAACACACAGAGAAACTGCCAATATGCACTTGGAAAATATATTGCATTAAATATGTCAACAACAAATGTTATCAACTTAATGAAACATGTTCAGGATTCCAAGTGGATTGAATGACACTGATAACTTCATTCACAAGTAATAGTCAATATAAAATATGATTTTCTTAATAGAGTAGAGCACAGTATTGATAATTGAATAAACTTTTAATAATGAATCTGTCACAGAGCAAGAAGTGCTATGAATCATTCATAGTTACATGCTTGAGGCAAAAAGTGAAAAATGGCAGATTTTTTTTCACTTTTTTCTACAAGATTTGCTCTTCCAAATTAGCTAGTCAAACCAGCTGAATAATGAGGTCAAATTTTTGACAGGGTTAAAACATCATGGGTTAGGAGTAATAAAAATATAAATTATTTAAATAAGAAGTCAACATGGCCTTAATGTTCAGTAAATTCTTAAAGTTTTTTTAAAATAAGAAACTGTGATAGAGTCTACAAAAGTTTTCTGCTGCAAAGCTGGAGTAAATAATATCTAATCTTAATATTTCACTGTATCTAGTTCCTCTGAATACACCTTCTTTCCTCAATCCAGTCTCACAGTGTCTAGTGTCACTGCTAGGGCTAAGAACTGAAACACAACACAACTTTCACACAATCTATCCACAGATTTTTCAGTCAGGGATTTAAGCATACAAGTGGGTGGTAGGTGCTCTAACAAATACAGTCATTCTTGATATAACAGGAAAGCTGTTTCTAAGATGGACTTCTAAGATCCCTCAGACAGACACCTCACGCAATGCCATGCAAGAGACAGCCCTTTCCTGAATTAATTTACTCAAAATAAAGAAGATTGGAGGAAGAGAAAAAGTGATGCCAAGTTTGCAGTTGACACCACTGTCCTGCACTGTATGGACAGGAGCATACCTGGTAGCTCAAGGGGAATGATTATTCCACTCTACTCAGCATTCGTTACACCACATCTGGATGCTGTGTCCAGTTTTGTTCCCCCAGTACAAGATGTTGATAAACTGGAGCAAGTTTATAGGACAGCCACCAAAATGGTCAAGGACTGGAGCACTTACCCTGTGAGGAGAAAATGAGGAAGTTGCACACATTCATCGTAGAGAAGATGCAGCTTGAGGGGACATAGCAGCATCCTGTCAGGCCTACAAAGCAACAACCAAGAAGGCAAAGACATGCTTTTCACAGCAGTGCATGGTAAACAGGCATAATCTGAAACAGGTAAAGTTCAACCAGGATGTGTTGATAAATTTTCTCACTATAAGGTCAGTCCAGCAGTGAAGCATGATTTTCAGAGAGGCTGTACAACCATCCCTGGGGGTTTTTAAGACCTGACCTGACCTTGAGCAAGCAGGTCTGACCTGATAGGTGACTACATTTTGAGCTGGAGTTTGGACTAGAGATGTCCTGAGGTCCCTTCCAAACTGAATTTTCCTATGAGGACTCAGTTAAAAAATTAAATTGATAAATGAATCCATCTCTTGAATCCGTAACTAAATCTTCACTCCCTCTTGAGTCCTATTTACTGAATTATCTGTTTCTATCCTGCCTGGACAGATTGCCTCCATAGATCAGCAACAGATGAGAACTGTCTGTGCTATTGGTGAGAGCACAACAGTTACACTGGATGAATGAAGAAGCTACCAAACTACTTCTTGATGATTTGAATAGCTGAGCTGTCAACCTCCACAATTACATTACACAGGCTAGTTTACATCTTAATTTGAAGAACTTTCAATCCATCAAAGGTCATGGTTGTTAAGTTAGTTATTGATACATGAAGGTTAAAACTGGCCCTAGTACTTCTTTGTCCTGTCTGACTATGCTGAGTTTTATGTACATGAAAACAGCGAGGGTAGGATGAAGACTACCCAGTCAAATAGCCAATAAAGTCTGGAAACAGTGCTACAGACCTTCTGGGAGAAGGTACTACATCAAAGGAGCTTGAGTGCTCTAGACTCAACTCTTCTGTTATTTTGTTCCCATCTTCATCCTCCTGAGGGTCAAGGAACAGCAGAAAACTTTTATCTTGCACTCTGTGTAGTATAGATTTATATATCTTACATTATTTTAAAACAAGTTAATTTAAATTACAAAACCAGATAAATTAGGTTTCATCATGCTTCATTCTTCTGCGACTAGTTTTCTTCCACTTAACTCACTGCCAGCATACTTTACCATAGCAATAAAATGCTGCAAACTGCAGGAAAGAAACAATTCAGTAGATAATTGGTGACCACTCATACTGGTTCATTGGTGATGAGTCAAGCACCATTGCTGTGCAGGTGAACTTTCGGTATGTTCCTAGAGCTTGTACACTTTCTCTTGCCTAGGATTTCAAGACAGGGTTAATAGTTTGGCATAGACATATTCTAGTCTTTCTCATATTCTTTCTCTTCTGTGCCATATTTCTTCAGTTTCTTTATTCAACAGGATTTACTTTCTTACAATCAGATACATATGGTGAGTAATGCAAGTAGCTCTGTATTATACTCACGTTGTCAATTAGTTCCTCCCTGTTGAAGAAGTAGATCCAGGACAGTTTCTCCTCTGGATGGATTTTCTACTTTCTGGATCATAAAGCTGTCTTCTCTGTATTCTAGGAACTGCTTTCATGTTTTACTGTCTTCATTACCTAATGGGTTTCAAAATGGTTATTGTTAAGTCCCTCATGAATATAGTAGCTTCTGGTTTTTAACACTTCAAGAGTTGATGTAGGAATTTTCCACTCCAAATCAGATGACTTACAACAAACATACATAATAATTTCTTCATTGTCCCCGTTTATTTTTCAAAGACACACAGCACCACTAGCTGATACTGTTTTCTTATTTTTGTATAAAATTATTCAAATAGTCTATTTCAGGCTTTACTATCACTTTTTTATTTTCATTTTTTTATATTTTAATTCTCGTCTAGTAATTTGTTGGTTTATATTTTCTCCTCTATTGCTGTTTTAGAACTTTCCTTGCTTTTTCCTTTCTTTTCTTGACACATTACATCTCACTTTTCTACTATTTCATCCAAATAATCTAGAGCAACCAAAAGTTTTCATTTTCATTCAGCTGAAAATTAACCATTTAACCTTGTGGACTTCACCAGAAAAGATAAAGATCTTTGTCACCCATTTGTATACATTCCTTTAAGAAAGCATATTCGGTATATTAACTAACAGATATGATAAGGCACAGTAGTTGCTAGGAGAATTTTTCACTACAATAACAGAACAAACAGTGATTTGTCTGAATATAATTTATAGCTACCCTGAGGCTGCAGTAAATTATGCATCTTCTTTTATTCACAGATGTCTTACAAATGTCTAAGGAAGGAACCTCTTTTTACACCTGTGTTTTTTCCTGTAATGCTTCATATTTGTAATGCTTCATATTTGTAATGCAAAGTAGTAATCTGTTCATAAGAAAAAAATAACATACTTCACTTTTTTCCTATAAGCTAACATCCACTATATGTGTGATTTCTTTTATAAACACAACCAGTAAAGTAGCTCACTTCTAATCACATATAAGGACTGCTAATGTTTAATCATTGTTTATGGACACAATAGAAGTGGTAGAATGTCCATTCCTTCTTCCTTCTCACTTAAAACATTAAAGGACATTTTGTAAGCAACTGAAGTATTTAGGAGAATAAGTCATAACATTTCAGAATTTGTACTTCTAACTCCCTTGTGTATTTTGAAATTTGCACCGTGAGATGATGAAAATCAAATTGAAGTAAATTTTCTATTTTTTGAATTGGATACCTTTCACAGAGAATAATTCTAGTAAACTCCTTGGAAATAGGACTTTACCTAACTTTATGTTGTTCAACTTGATTATAGAGTGGAGCACCAGAGACTGCCACCTGCTTAATCACTTTCACATGAAGAGTGACTTACACTTATAAAAACACTTATCATAACTGACTAATCTCATGGACCTCTATTAAAATTTCTGAGAAACTTCACATCCTTCAGTTTACAAAATGCAAAATTATTTACAGAATAATGTTATCATATACACATGGAATCAGTTTAAGCAGGTTTCAAAGTAACTGTAAATTATCAAAATTTAAAATAAAAGTCTTGCATGAATCACAGATATGGCTTCCAGTAAGTGTGGTGTTCTCAAACTAAGAAAGCATTACAAAAACAAATTCACAAATAAAGAAATGAAAGTTTGACATCTCTGGAGTATCATTTCTTCAGTACCCAGGAGTTAAGAATAGTCAAGTTCTTTAGCAGGATTAATTTCATTATTTGTAATGATAGTTTACTTTCACGGTATTAATCGTAGAGATTCAGGTACTTGCATCCGATGAATATGTAACTATATTTTATACACTGAGACAAAGAAGAGACTGAACACAGTGGTATTTTTCATGAATGTAGACTGTGATATCTAAGGCAACGAATATCCAGACTGACACTCTAAAAACTGTGATAAAAACCTACAGTAAGAAAATGCCTTACTTAAATGATCAAAGAATTTCTCATTTATGGAAAAATGAACTTTTCACCTCACACTCACTAGCCTATATTGTCCTCAGACTGATGGAAAGGCATAAAAGACTGGACAAATCCAAAGGCTAATCTGAACCAAATGATTCATTTCAGTCATAGAGCAAGTCGAGTCATTTATACTAAATGCAGAACACTACAGCAGAAGATAAAGAGAGCATAGGAAACTGGATCCTATTCTAGAAGGGAAAATGTTCTTAAATTTGTTCAGCAAACCTTGGAGAAAATCCGTAATCATACCATGTAGGTTGGATAGATGATTCCAGTGTAGGATTATGGTGTTTTGACCTACGTTGGATGCCAGGTGCCCACCAAAGCTGCTCCATCACTTCCCCTCCTCATCTGGACAGGGGAGAGAAAATATAACAAAAGGCTCACAGTCGAGATAAGGACTGGGAGATCACTTAGCAATTACCATCATGAGCAAAACAAACTCAACTTGAGGAAATCAGTTTAATTTCTTACCAATCAAAATCAGAGTTGAGTAATGAGAAAATGAAAACTAAATCTTAAAACATCTTCCCCCATCCCTTCCTTCTTCCCAGGCTTAACTTTACTTCCAATTTTCTTTATTTCTTCCCCACCAGTGACACAGGGGGCAGGGATTGGGGGTTGTGGTCACTTCATCACTCACTGTCTCTGCTGCTCCTTCCTCCTCAGGAGGAGGACTCCTCACACTCTTGCCCTGCTCCAGTGTGGGGTCACTCTCACAGGAGAAAGTCCTCCGTGAAATTCTACAATGTGAGTCCTTCCTACAGGCTGCAGTTCTTCACAAACTGCTCCGATGTAGGCCCCCACGGGCTCACAAGCACTGTCAGCAAACCTGCTCCAGCGTGGGCTCCTCTCTCCACGGGGCCACAGGTCCTGCCAGGAGCCTGTTGCAGCGTGGGCTTCCCACGGGGTCACAACCTCCTTCAGACATCCAGCTGCTCTGGCGTGGGGTCCTCCCCGAGCTGCAGGTGGGTATCTGCTCCACCATTAACCTCCCTGGGCTGCAGGGGCACAGCCTGCCTCACCGCAGTCATCACCACGGGCTGCAGGGAAATCTCTGCTCCTGTGTCTGGAGCACATCCTCCCCCTCCTTCTTCACTGGCCTTGGTGTCTTCAGAGCTGTTGCTCTCACATATTCTCATTCCTTTCCCATCTGGCTGCAGTTGCTTTTGCACAGCAACTTTTTTTCCCCTTCTTAAATACATTATGACAGAGGCGCTACCACTGTCACTAATGGGTTTGGCCTTGGCCAGGGCTGGATCTGTTTCAGAGCCAACTACATTGGCTCTGTCGGACATAGCGGAGGTTCCCTGCTACCAAAACCTTGCAATGCAAACCCAATACAATTTCTCCTTAAATCTTTTTATTTAAAGAAAGAAGACAAACAGTTACATGTAAAAAAAATTTTTTTTTTTCCACTGCTGGTTTGATTTTCTTAACTGATTTTGTTTAGATTCTTCAGCAGGATTGTATGAGCATCAGTCCCAATGCAAACAAGGCAGATGAGAATATGGTTAGAATGGCCATGGGCAAAGAGTATAGAAATATGGAGTATTGCAACAGAATGGCTTAAACTCTCCTAGACAGACCCACTTCACAGAAAAACACATCCTCACCTATGTTTTCAGGACTTGCATAACCTCTTAAACCTGTGGTATGGGTCTTAAATCCAAGAATACTTCTATTGACTCTTGGAGTTTAGACTTACTATGGAAGAATTTTGCAAATATTAATTAGTTTTTAAGGAAAAGTGCTGGTAAATATCATGAGCACTGAAAAACTGTGTAGGAAATTATGATTTTAGCCTGTGGTGACTCTGCATCAAGCCTAGACTGAGACTTCTGAAAGGTTTGGATGGAAAAAATAGAGAGACTCTCCTCAGAAGAAGCAGTAGCTATGTGCTGCTCACCTGGGATATGAGAGTAGCAAGTTCAAGTTCTTCCTTCCAAATGAATCAGTCTGTTTTTTCTTACTGCCAATGCATGGCTATCTGTTGGCAATGATAGGATTGCTTTTTTCCAGCTATGACAGAAATTAAATGCTGAATAAGACAAATCTTTCCTGATGGAAAAAAACACAGATATATTCATGTGGAAAGTTCCTTTTCAATGCTTCAGCATTTTCTACTGAAGACCTCTCATTTTCCAACATAATTTTTATAAGATCTGTTACTTAGTTCCTGGGGTTTTTAGACCAATAAAGTTTGTCATAGTACATTTTACAGGCCTACCATAATAAAAATATATTTAACACAAAAAAAAAAAAGCCTAATGTTAGTGATTGATAAAAGATACTTCAACCATAGCTTATTACATAAAAGTAAAATAAATCATGACTCCAGTTTTTCTACATCTGCAAGCTAAATCATTACATGGGTTTAATGTTACCACTAACTTTTAGCTTTTACCAAGCAAATCTGCCTGTCCTCTAGTTCTTTCTGCATTTCTAGATTACAGCCAATATTTAATTCCTAAGTTTTGTGACAGTGTTGTACTGTGTATGTCTTGTCCTCTATTGTATCTAGAAATTAACATAAATTTTCTCATGTTTCACAGACCCAAGAAACTTAGCAGGTTCAGAGAAGCTTATAGTGGCAATTGGTTTAGAATATGTTTTTCTGAAGTTTTTGCTGATTTAAAATTGTCGTGGTTTGAGCTCAGAGGGCAACTGAGCATCACACAGCTGATCACTCCCTCATTCCCCTTCAAGTAATGAGAAGGGGAAAATAAGCCAAGTTTGGGATTTGAGATAGGACAGGGAGGGGAAAATCACCCATTATGGTCACGGGCAACAGGCAGACTCGTTAGGGGAAGAAAAAAAGAACATAGATTTATTACAGACACTAACAACAACACTTAACGGAGTAGGACAGTGAGAAGCATTGCCACACCTTGAGAACACCTTCCCCCCCACCCCTCCCTTCTTCCTGGGCTCAGTTCTGCTCCAAATATCTCTACCTCCTCCCCTCAGTAGCGCAGGGGCAGGGAATGGGGGGGTGCAGTCAGTGCTGTCGCTTCTTCTAACTTCAGTGGGAGGAGCTTCTGGAACTTGCTCCCCCTGCTCCATCGTGGTCCCCCTCTCACAGGAGACAGTCCTCCACAAACTTTCTCTGACCTGGGTCCCTCCCATGGGTTGCAGCCCTTCTTGAGCTGCTCCAGCGTGGGACACCCCCCCATGCTGCAATCCTCTCAGTGCTGAACTACAACAGCAGGGGCTACCTTTTCCCACAAGACCCCGGGATTCTTCAGGCACAGCACCTTGATCATCCATGTGAAAAACACAGGCTGTAAATCCGTGTCTTCTCCACCATAGACCTTCACGGATGATGGAGTGGCCACCTTACTGTCTCACCACAGGATACAGGGGGGTCTCTGCTCCGGCACACCTCCCCCTCCTTTCTTCCTCCATTCCTCCACTGACCTTGGTGTTCACGCAGCTGCAGCAACTCCTCCTCACAAGTCCCACTGCTCGTCACCACGTCCCTTCTTAAATACGTTATCGCAGAGGCACAATTGACTGGCTTTGTCTTGGTGCAGAGGTGGGGCCAACTTGGAGCTGGGGGAGCTTCAAGAAGCTTCTCACAAGGGGCTGCCCCTATAGACCCCTCCCCTGCTACCAAAATCCCCACCACTCACTCAAACCCAGGACAAAAATATAGGACCTTACGGTACAAGGTCCAAGGTGAATAAATGGAAGAATTTTCAGGCAGCCTCAAGTGTTTTCCAACTTAGTGGCTGACTTGCCCCAGTATATGGGAAAGTTTGAAACATCGGCTGAGACATCCTTCACCTTGATCTCTGAAACAAGAAAAAAACGGCACCGGGTTTGGCTGTCAGCTGCTGAGGAATGTAAATGAAGTTTGCTATTTTATTATTAACTTGATTGATATATCCTAGGTAAAAGCACTCTGGAGTACTCCTGCTAAGTAGTGATATTGGGTAAAATAGCTGTTTTGCATCTCCCCAGTTATCATTATGTTAATTAAGTTAATAAAGTTACAGCCTCTAGCTGTAATCATATTCTTATGTGTATATCTTATTTGCCTGAGGTGTTTGAATCAACACACTGGTCTTATCAATTCTGACAAAACACATATTTTGTTACATAATTACCAGTTTAAAAGGAAGTTTTGGGGTGTTGGAATGTATTCAGTTACTGGTACATTGAAACTTATTCACTTTTAAGAAATATACCAAAGGGATATATGTACATAACTTTTAAAGTACAACTGCAGTCCCCACATACAAACTCACGTTACATCAATGAGGACTTTACTAAGCCCAGGGTAGTGTAGACAATCATATGTCTTTTTAAACAACATTTTATAGATCATTACATCAAATAGAGTCACCTCTATTTAAATTAGATTTTCTTTCTCTAAATTGGTGAGAGTTTGCCAAATATCCTAAAATATCTCATCTCCACAGTTTTCGAAACAATCTTTGACTGTATAACTAAAAGGGGTTTTTTTCTGACCTTGCTCTGAATAATGATAGTGCAATTGGATTTGAAATTAAAATGCAAGTAAGAGGAGAAAATTCACTTAAAACTGAGGCAGAGAAACACTTCTTATAATCATTTACCAGTTCTGAATTAGACTATGGAATCCAAACGGCATTATTGAAACCTAAGAATTCAGTTTCACCACAGTTTGAGCTATTACATTTCAAAAAAAAAATCACATTGATGTAGAACCTTATGTACGAAAAAAGCAAAAATCTTGCTTAGACATAAAACAATTTTTGAGGACATCTGAAAGAAGAGATTAGATGAGCACCTTAATCCATATTATTTCTACAGTATTCCTCACCCATTCCTCTGAGGCATCCACTTCCAGCCACAATCTGAAACAGGCTGTAAAGTACATGTCTTTCTGCTTATACCAGGATATATCATTATATGGGACCAATAGGATTAACAGCAACTTAACCCTTCTAAGGATTGCTTTCTTATTTGTTTCTTCACCTCACTGTACAAATATGCTAATATGTAAATTAGAAGATTGCAACCAGAAGACTGGCAAAATACACTCAGTGCAACATTAATCTGTAGGTTTGCACTCCCCCGTAGAAAACCATGCAGGCCTTTTAGTGTGGAAGAGACAATGGAAAAATCAAAGTGGAGGTTTGGGGCAGAATAAGGTACTGAATGCTGTTTTGAGGGTATGGGCAGCTGTAGAGCTTGAATTCAGATTTACTGTGGGCCTTTTGGATCCAGAACTGGTTTGTCAGTTTTGGGAAAGAATGTGGAAAGGGGATTCTCAGTGAAAGGGAAATCACTTAAAAAAAATTGTGGAAAGTAAACAATGTTAAATATTTCATACCAAGAATGGAAATTTAAAATTCAGAAACCAAAAGTCAAGCACACAAAAAATGCATTCATTAAAAACAAATATTCACTTTATTTTGGAATTAAACTCAAAAGATAACTGATTTATGAATCTCTTGTTTGGAAATAGTCTTCTGGCTTTTTTTTTTTTTCCAAAATATGCAGTAGAATTTCCATGGTGATATTCAGTGAAGCTCCTCCATGTTCATACATGAACTACTAAACGTAACAAAACAATCAGTTGATAGACTCTTAGTTGTAATCAGACTCTCAGTTGCAATGAGATCATAACTGTGTTATCCAAACTGTTAAGAATTCAAGTCTTTCTTACTATGGAAATCAGTAAAGTAAGCAGAAAGCTTACTTTCTTTGTTTAAAATACTTGGGGTTCTAATAATAAATTTCAGACCTGGTCTGAGGTGTGCTAAGGTCAATGGAAAAGCTCACAACAGTTAGGGTGGACTTTTAATCAGGTATATATTCATTTTTATTTTTTTTTTTAAGAAAAATTACATCATATTTTCCTCTGAAAAGAGTTCATTGAAGATAATACACTGGACTTGAAGACATACTGAAAACTTTGGCAATGTTTTTTCCCCATCTAGTGCCTTTTTTTCTCCTTTCTGAAACTGTAAATAGTTGTGGTTTAACTATATTCTAAAATTTAAAGATTTAGCTAAACTCCTATATCATCCAAATGTTGCCCTGTAATTTCACTCACAAAACAAATCTATCATACTCTAATGTACAATTATTTCATCAAACTGGGTTTGTTTAATTTCAACCAGCAATGTTACTATGTCAGGGAAGATTAACTCAGTCCAACCCATTTTCAAAATTGTCACTGACTCATAAGTTCTTTGTTGGGTTGAAACGAAGTGCATGAAGTCAATGGGCATTTTCACTTTCATGGCAACTGGGGAAGACACCACTTGCACAGTGGTAGTATCAGCAGTTCCATAGTGTTCATTCTGTTCCAATTTTACTGTAACTGCCTTTTCTTGAATCTGATTCACTAAAAGCCTCAGATATCAGTAAGCAACATAAATGTTTAGGATAGCCTGTTTGTATAGTCATCATTTTAACAGACTCATCATGGACACCAATTTACAAATTCTCTCATCCTCCTTAGATTTAGAGAACATAATTACAGTATGACTGTGATGTTTAGGTTAGCTTTCACTTTGCTTTTGCATTGGGTTTGAGAATTTTAAGGGGAGTTCTTTTTCCAGTTCCCTCTAGTTCAGCCAAATTAGCAATGCTAGTACTAGTACAAATCACAAAGTTTTGGTATTGATTTCACAGACACCTCAAACAAGATTTTGAAAAGGAAAACCTATTAAGAAACTTAATCATTTGTAGTAAAATTATGTTAGCTACTACTTGGCAAGATTGCTTTAGAACTAAGGCTTTGAAGCCTGTCACAGGTCTTAAAAATAAAATTGCATGAGTAGTTGAGGAGAACTGTATTAAAATGCAAATTTCCAGCTGTTAATATTTCTTCAAAAACCAATAATCCCTCAAGGCCACCAATATGTCAAATACTTAATGGAAAAATATCCCTTAGGCAGAATGGCCTTTCTAAGTTGACTTTTGATTAAACTTAAAATACGATATAGCAAAAAAACTTAAAATCAAAAAGAGGATATAAATATAGTACTAGACTAAAATGTCATAGAGAATGCAATTGGAGGGGCAAATTTAAGGTCACTAATTCTTAAGTAATTTTCTACCCTTTTTGAGGATTATCCAAGGAAATAATTACTAATATAAGGTATACCCTATAGCACACACCTACAAACGGGCCTTGGAGGAACAGAAACAAATACTTTTTTGAAGTAATACAGATATAAACATAAAGTTGGAATATAGTTGGCCTGTACAGGTGAGAAGTCAAAGTCTCCATTGCCAAACACTTCTGCTTCTATTCTGTTGTACAAAATCTGGAATTTGAGGCTCAAAATTATCAAGTGAGAGTACAACAGATCTTCATTTCCTTGGCTATTGATTTCCAGGACTATATGTGTCTCTGTCAAACCTAGCAGTCAGATTTCCTTTGAAAAAGAATGACTGAATCAAAAGTCTAACCCTGTTCTCACAGAAAACAGTGACACAATATTAATGTAAGGAGGACTGAAATCTTGGTCTGCTTAAGTTGCGGTCCACTGTGACTGAGTACATCAAAATTTTGAGGAAATTAAATTGTCATTTTTTCATCAAGTCAACCCCAGCACCAATAGCTGCTAACATCTTGAATTACATAATTCCTAAGTGTTGTCCTATAAAACAGATTTATGGAAAAGGAATAACAAAATGGCACTTTACTGACTAGCATACTTTGTGACATCAGTGATGCCGCAATATCTTCTTTTACAATTAAATATTTGTTACAGTGAGGTAAAAAAGCATGACAGGTCCACACTCTTTGTAGTGCCAATGAGTAAAGAGAACTTTTAGTAACAAGAAAAGGCAAGTCTAGGTGCCTGAAGTATAATCTTGTCTCAGTTCATCTCTAACCTACTGAACAATTGTTTTTGAATAGGAATTAGACAAGTGTTTTGTTCAGATAAGAAAATCTTGTGTGATCATGAGGAAACAGCAGCTGGACTCTCTTCTGGTGTGAAGCAAAATAGTACTACTGATATATCTTGAAGATATGAAGGTCTACATCAGTTAAGAACATGACATTGCATTTGATCTTCAGAAGATGTGATATGATGTTCTTAATCTGCAATATAGTTTCAAAGAACAGGTTTTCAGTGCTGAAGTTATCTTATAGTCTTCAAAATATAATAATCTTTATAGCATCATTTTAACTTTTGAGGCTTCAGTCACCAGTGCGTTACTCTAGTGAATGTGAACCATCTAACAACAATGAAATTACCCTGGGAAAAAAAGTATGAGGCAGGAGCAAGTTAAGACCCCTGTTTTTAAATATGATCAGTAAAATCTGTAGTTTGTACAGATAGAGAAAAATGTCAAACAAACATTTATTTTCTTCTGCAAAGAAATCTGAAGATAAAACTAATGTTACAGGTGATATTTTACCTGAAAATTTAAAAAGAATGGGTTTGTTTCAGATCTAAAACATTCTAGATTCTACCTATGTACTCCAGAACCACAGGACTCGGGCACTGATATGGCTGGGTGAAATCTGGGTTTCACAGAAATTTAGGACAAGTTTTTCTGACATCTTTAGTTTCTGGATTTCAGTTGTTGCTTATTAAGGAGATTTGGCAGATTCCAGCTTCAAGAGATATTAACACCTAAGCAAGACATATGGCAATTTACATATCTGAATCCAGTCTCTATGTACATCTGCATATTCAAAACCAGGGATCCTTAAAATGGTTGAGGGAGAGAAGCAGGAAGGGGATGAAGGAGTTATAACAGGAAGTGTGAAAAAAAAGTAAGAGATAAGCACCTATACCTATCTTTAAGATAGATCTCTGGAGTATGTGTATCAAATCAGTAGAGACTCTAGATTTCATCAGCCCTAATTCATAACCTCCCTGCAGAGTTACAGAAGTACCCTGAATTCTGTAGTCCTCCTGTCCAGTTCTTGACAGCTAAGCAAGCTAACTGAACATCTGAAGGTGTCTGACCACCTTCCCATATAACCTAAACTCCCGATACAGGATTCTGGATTTTAAACTCTGAGTTTAAAGAATACAATGTATTTTCCTTCAGAGGTTAATAATCCAATCTAGTTACCTTGAAAGACACTTCAAAAAAAGCACCCATCCTTTTGAAACCTCAAGCATTTATTTTCTGGTGAGCACCTAGAACAGATAAAGTAGAATCACACAATGACTTTTCATGTGATCAGCAGGTTTCTAGTTCACTGAGTGCCAAGTTCTTTTCTGTAAAAAGAAACTGAAATCTAAAGAAACAAGAAATTATATTTCAATATTTTGATGCCCTTTTTAAAACTACTGGTTTTTTTCAGTCACAAAGAGGTCACTTTCTGGGTGTTGAGGACACCACATTAAAGACAATGACCAGTCTTGATTATGGCCAAAGATCACATTCATATCTTGGATATAACCAGTGATAAAAATGTACTTGTTGACATAGGGTGTCACAGCAGCATTTCCCTGTGCATCACAATAGCTGTACAAACAGTTTCATTTGCTCAGCTGGAGGATGAATGGTAGCACTTCTACATTTTCAGTTTGACAAGTCTATGCTTAAGAAAGGGTAGAAAATTAAAACAAAATATAGTTAGAATAACAGTAAGCAAATATTATTCCACTTGCATCATTTATCATGAACAACTTTAAATGAAAAATATTTCAAGTGCATTTCAATGTAATTCCCTGAACTTGTTTTTCAAATTAATTTTATCAATTCATTCTGGAGTCTTAGTTTTATTTCCAGCCAAAGTACGTCATCAAAACCATATAAGTACAGTCATATTGTTATCCCAACTTTTCATGGTATTTAACAATGCTTTGTTATAAACTCATTTATGGTTGTTTGTGAGTCAGACTTAGCAGCAATAAATAATTGTGATAAACATTGTAAAGCTAAAGATGGAATCAAACTGTGTTCTGTATTCGGTTCAGGGAGTTTTATATCCCTTTCTCTCCGTGACTTCAGAGAAGGAAAGAAAGACTCTTTCAGCCTCCCCCAGATTCAAAATTAAATGCTGTCACACTTTCATTCATTTAACACTTTTTTAGGTTGCCTTATTAGAAATTTTAGCTTATGAACAGGTTATTTATGCAATAGAGTTATAGCTTTGTTTCATCATCACACTCATTTTACCTTTGCTTATTTGGCAGGAAGCTCTGACAATCTTTTTAAAGTTAGATGTCGTGGTTTGAGCCTACTCAGCAGCTAAACACCCCGCAGCCGCTCACCCACCCTCCCCCCACTTGGGAATGGGGAGGGAATCGGAGGGGCAAAGGGAGACTCGCGGGTTGAGATAAAAACAGTTTAATAACAGTAACAGAATAATACACTGACAGCAGTATCAGCAGGTAATGCACAATACAGCTGCTCACCAACACCCACCCGCTCCCAGACAGCAATCCCCAACACAGAAGCCCCACAACCACACTCCCAGAAGAGAGAGCCCCTCCCAGCCCACTCCTGCCTTTATATAGTGAGCGCAGTGTCACATGACATGGACTATCGGCCAATCGGGGCCCAGCCCTCCAGCTGTGCTCCCCCCGCCCCCGCACACAGGTGAGGGCACTGGGACCTGGGGAGCCCCTGGGGTCTCAGGGTGCTGCAGCTCCTCCCGCTGCCAGACCAACGGGAACCCTATTCCAGCCCCAACCAGGACATTAGAGGTCTTGCACTTTTATTGAGTCTAGTTTCTGATATTTCCCTTTATTTTCCTAAGGACCATTTGGACTTGAATTTCTGTTTCAAACAAATCCAAATACCTTTATTTCTTTGTTGTCTAAACAGGATTTTTTAAATTTAATTATTCCTAAAGGCTCTCTTTACATTTAAATGGACATTTGAGAAAGTGTTATTTTTTCTCATTTACCTTTCATCTTTGAAAGATGGATTTTGTCTTTTTTTTTAGTTTGATAAGGAAGTTGCTTGAGCATTGCCAGATTCTTAATTAATTCCCCAAATGATAATGTTGTTTGGTGTTTGGTTTTGGGGCTTGGGTTTTTTTTACACTTAAGTAGCATTTTACTTTGTTATCCAGTTATAGCATCAGATGGTCTTGTCATATTGTAGGCAAACTTTTTTAGTATTCACACAACAATGGAAGCAGGAAGGTATTATGCAGTGGTTTACATTTAGACATATGATATTTTTAACTACAAATTTCAAAGAGCCTTATCTTAAATAGTTGAGAAACAATTAAAGTTTCCATCAGAGAAAGAATATGAGTAAGTTAAAAGTCATGAGTTTCTGTAAAACATATCCCAACAATTGGTGTTGTCTAAAAATTAAATCCTTTGGCATTCTTATAAAAATTGCTCAAACTGAGTATTTTATTATGTTGTAAAATGAGTTTTTATCATCAGATAAAGACAAAAATAATAAAGAAAAATCCTGGTAACTGATTTGGATTTAGTACCCAGTAATAACACTTATTCTGAATGTCCCCTATGAACTACTGTAAGTAATGGAATTTTTCTTGTTTGGTCTGTTGAGTCACTTTAATTTTGTTGGGTGACTAAGATTATACTTTTCTGGGAGATCAACTGGTATCTTAAAAGATGAATTATTTTCTTTGGCATGTGTTTATGATTTGCTTGTCTTTGACCAAAGTGGTAAATAGATTTATAACCTGTCATTTCCAACTATGGTGGTTTGACCTTGACTGGGTGACAGATACCTGCCAGCCTCTCTCTCATTGCCCCTCGTCTCACATGCCCTCTGCTGGGGGAGAAAAAAAAAGATTAAAAAATCTTGCAGATTGAGATAAAGATAGTGACATCACTTACCAATTACTGTAATGGGCAAATCAGACTTGGCTTTGGGGAAATTATTTTAATTTATTGACAATTGAAACAGATTTGGATGGTGGGAAATAATGACAAAATTAAACCACCCAGGTTCAACTTCAAGCCTTCATTTCCAACTTTTCTACTTCCTCCCTGCCACAAGCAACACGGAGGGATGAGGAATGGGAGACTTACAGCCCATAATAATTCCTCTCCGCTGCTCCTTCTTTACCCTTGCTAGAGCCTCTTTGTGGGCTGCCATTCTCTGGGGTAAACCTGCTCCAGCATGGGTTCTCCATGGACCACCCTTCCTTCAGGAAATATCCACAAGCTTCTGTGTGGAGTCCTCCATGCCATGTGGATATTTGTTTCAGCAGTGCTTTTATGGGCTGCAGGAAAATACCTGCTTGATCACTGTCTCTTTCATAGGCTGCAGAGGACTCTCTGCTCTGCCCCTGGAGCACCTTCTCACTCTCCTTCTTTGGCCTTCATGTTCATACTGCTGTTTCCCACTGGTTTTCCTCATTCCTACACATCTGGCATTTTTGTGCTTCCTTTAAATATGTTTTCATAGAGGTTCCACTAGGTTTGCTGATGGGCTCAGCTATGTCCTATGGTAGATCCATGGAGGATCTGGATAGAATTGGCTGTGTCCAGCATGGGACAATCCCTGGCCTCCTCTCACAGAGGCTACCTCTGCAACCACACCAGACCCTATTAGATACTTCTGATAAGTATTTTATACAAAGAAAAAATCATCATTATCAAAGTTCTTATACATTTTCCTAAAATGGAGCTAAGTTATTTAGGAAAGAAAATTGGGAAAGGATTTCTAACACATGTTTAAAATTTGTAGAAATATATGCAATCTTAGTAAAAACTTTCTTGGATAACAAAGTACTTTCCTAGCATTTTCTTTTTTTCATGGATAACAGGAAGTATGAGTCTTTTAGCATTCCCTTATTTAGGCTGCAGATCTCAAGCAATTGGCAGTCAAAGACTGCCCAATAATATTTACATACCATGATATTCATGTTCTTTAAGTATTATGTGTAAAACTAAGTGTCTCTTCAAGTCAGTAAGTACAGAAGCCAGATTATAATAATATAAATTCCTCAAAAATATATTTGAATTGGTTTATTTATAAGTATTTTTGTATCTTTATTAAGATGTAATTCCTACAATGGTTTTGTAGAAAAATGCAATAGCAAGCAGCAGCTTCTTGCTGTTAATGAAAATTGAGGCAATTATATTGAATAGATGATGAGACATAGGACCATATCAACCATAAACACAAGTGTCAGAAGAAGTCTGATTATTTTTCAACTTGTTGGTAAATGAATAAGGCCCCTTCATTCAATTTGCAGTCCAAAAGAGTGGCTCTAAAACTGCAATATCTTAGGCAGACACTCTGTACATGCAGCTTACATATGCATGTAAGCAATGTGACATCGAAGGGGCAAAGATGTGTGCAGATGAATTGGGATGGCTCCAGGTGAAAAGAATTTATAAATAAAAAAACAAAATAAGTACAAGAGACTGTAAATAGGCAAGATATAATGCCAAATACAAAAGGATGACACTCATAGCTAATTTGTTAAACGATTGTTAAAGACCAGCAGCTGCACTTCTTTGATAACGTATTTAAGAAGGGACGTGGTGATGAGCAGTGGGACTTCTGAGGAGAAGCTGCTGCAGCAGCAGCTGCATGAACACCAAGGTCAGTGGAGGAATGGAGGAAGAAAGGAAGGGGGAGGCGTGCTGGAGCAGAGACCCCCCTGTATCCCGTGGTAAGACAGCAGGGCGGCCCCTCCCTGCCACCCATGAAGATCCACGGTGGAGCAGACGTTGATTTGTGGCCTGTGTTTGTTTTTAGCTGGCTGAGCAAAGTGCTGTGCCTGAAGAATCCCGGGGTCTTGTGGGAAAAGGTAGACCCACTGCTGTAGTTCAGCGCTGGGAGGATTGCAGCATGTGGGGGTGTCCCACTCTGGAGCAGCCCAAGAAGGGCTGCAGCCCATGGGAGGGACTCAGTTCAGAGAAAGTTTGTGGAGGACTGTCTCCTGTGAGAGGGGGACCACGATGGAGCAGGGGGAGCAAGTTCCAGAAGCTCCTCCCACTGAAGTTAGAAGAAGTGACAGCACTGACTGCACCCCCCCGTTCCCTGCCCCTGCGCTACTGAGGGGAGGAGGTAGAGAAATTGGGAGCAGAACTGAGCCCAGGAAGAAGGGAGGGGTGGGAGGGAAAGTGTTCTCAAGATGTGGCAATGCTTCTCACTGTCCTACTTTGTTACGTGTTGTTAGTATATGTAATAAATGTATGGGGTTTGTTCTTTCCCTAACGAGTCTACATTTTGCTCGTGACCATCTGTGGTGGTTGGCTGATAACCTGGCTCAAACCACTACAAGAGTGTGGAGAGGTGGGTGTTGGTCTCTTGTCCCAAGAAACAAGCAATTGGACAAGAGGGAATGGCCTCAAGTTGTGCCATGGGAGATTTAGATTGGATATTAGGAAAAAATTTCTTCACCAAGAGATGTCAATCATTAGAACAGGATGCCCAAGGAAGTGGTTGAGTCACCATCCCTGGAGGTATTTAAAAGACATGTAGATGTGGCACTCAGGGATATGGTTTAGTAGTGGACTTGGCAGTGTTAGAATAATGGTTGACTTGATCTTATACGTCTTTTCCAACCTAAATGTTTCTATAAATACATGGTCATCAATATTAGTCCATTCACATCTCTCTGCTGCTAACTGAAGGACTCATTTTCAGAGGCCTCCCTGACAAGTGTCTTCGAAACGTGGTTGTGACAGAAAATTCCTCAGTCCCACCAATCCATCTTCATCTTCCATGATCATATTGGAAGTTTCTGATGGTGATTGAGGCTGCCTGCATCCCATGTCCACAGTCTGGGGCAGGGAGTCAGGGTGCAGCCTCTGGTGACCAAAAAGTCTCTGCATTTGAACTCCACAGAAAATTACATAGAAAACAGATACGATGCACTCCCAATGTCTTCTTGGTATAGTCAGTCTTCTCTGGGGGAGAAATTCATTAAAAAAAAAAAAAAAAAAAAAAAACAACCAGAATGAACATCTAACTAATGCATGTTTTGTGCATGCGCAGGACAGGAATCCTGATACATTCTGGATCTTGGGATTTATCTGTAGGAGGTATATCAGCTGTACATAACTTCAGAAAGCAATCACAATAGGAAGATCTGTGTATCTTTACTATTATCCCAAAATCTGATGTATAAGCAGCTTGGTTAATCTTATGTGTTGTGTAGCATCTGGGAAGAAATAAATCATCAGTGTAAAAATATATTTCTACAGTATGTAACATGGTATATAGAGAACTTCTTATGTAAGAAAAAATAATTTTCTTTTTAAAATACCTTACATTTTGATTTGTTATTCATTCAAGTAACTGAGTTTGTTCTGAGAGCAGTTTTTAATAGAAAAAGAAAAAAAAAAAAGTGTGAAAGATAGAAGAAAAAGAAAGGTAATGAATATGATGCTTAGTATGCTGTCAGCCATTTAAGACTTATGCTGCCACAACTCCAGTTAGCTGAGCACAGCAGTAGTTATGAGGAGTAATGAGTTTGCCAGACATTTTAAAATTCTCTCCTGCTGTGTGCTGTCAATTGAAAAAGAGGGAGACAGTGATGGCCACCAATTTGAACACAATGGATTGACCATAACTGGCACCTAAAGAACAATAAAGCAAAGACCAAATGGCAGGATCTGGCCAACTAGCTTGTAAGTTCCCCAAAAATGACAAGGACTGCTGCATTTTAAGCTTCGCTTGAAAATCAAAATGCAGCTGTAGATTCAATAGCCAGAAAATATTTAATTAGAAATAACCATAATCTATTGGAAAAGCAAGACAATTTATAATATGATGAATATTAAAGAGGGATACACATTTTTTCATTCTTTTTTTGCTGCTTAATTTAAAGTAGAGGTATTTCTTGACATTTTTGAGTAGCAGTAATTGATAAGAAAAAGACATATGCCAAATATATTTCTCCAGTTTTCGTGACACTACTGCGAGACACCAGAGATTACTTTTATTCTACACTTATCCCCTTAAGAAGATAAAAATATGGCTTTTTAAAAAACAAAGTAGATCTTCATAGCTTTCACCATGTTTCACAGTAAGGGTATTCATTATTTTTTGGTAAAAAAGGAATTGGATATCATATTTTCCACTCCAAAAGAATAAGACTCTGCCATTTGCACTTAATTATATCAGCTCTATGAAAAATTTATCCTGCTATAACTTTATTTTCAAGTAATATTTTCGTGTGGCCAAAAAAAAAGAAAAAAAAAAAAAAAACACAAAAAAACAGCAGACAAATTCACAACAAATTACATATAATGCTTCGACATTATGGAATTGAGTCAAATCAACTTCGCTTGAGTTCCATTCTACTATTTAGCAGGAGCAAGTGAGTCTGGAGAGGGCTGTGAAGCTGTTCCTTCTTCAGGGTATCAGGTAAAATCATCAATGGGGAAGATTTATCTCTCCCCCTATTAAGAAACCCAAACCTTAGTTTCTGAGGCTGATCTAGTCACCCCAAGATCCTTCTACAGCCAGAGGAGATAAAAGAAGACACCTTTAGACAACCATTTATCTCCCTAATATGGACATAGATGGATCAGATTAATTATGAGTACCTATTTTTGTTTGCATTTGTTATAAAGTCTCAAGATTTAAATCTGACATAAACATCCAGGTTTTAGACATATAAACTCTGTGCAAATAATTTTTTTGCCATCAATGTAACTCATTTGAGTATTTTTCTATAAATACTCTATTTCACTTCATTTGAGATAAAAAGACAAGGATTTTTTCCCTAAAATCCCATTCTGAACTGTTTTAACAACCCCCATTTTCAAACAGCAGAACCAGGACTAAATATATTCAATGTGTATCATGTTATATCAGTTAAGTTATGCAATACAAATAAACATAATATTGATCATGCTTGACAATACACCTCTGTTTATCTCTAGTACAGGAAATAACAACTTTCTAGTTTCTCTGGACACTACAGCAGTGAGTTCTTGCAAGACTATTTGGAGAACTGGAAGTCCACAGTATTATGAGCTGATCATCTGATATCTCCCCCTGGGAGTCACTGGAATTCATCAGAATAATACTGCCAAGAGAGTTTTTAGTTCACATATCACTAGCTTGATGAAGTGTGTATCTTAAATGCCTAACTATTTTCCTTTTATTTTTAAATATTAAAAAATTATGGGGCAGATATATTTCAAATTAAGAAAACAAGAATTGTGCACGCTGAGCTCAGAGCTTCATCTACTTTGTCTTCATCAGGCTTCCTGTCAGTAGAAGAGCTATGCAAAGAAGCCTCTGGAATACATGGGTAATGTATAAGCTGTGGCAGGTTTGCTTAAGGAAGGTAGTGTTGGATCACACAGTTCAAATGACTATATCCAACAGAAGCACAGAGACAGAGTCAATGTAAGGGCTAAAACCTTCCTTCACACATCCATTGAATGTAACTGTATTCCCACTTTGGTCTTACAATGGGAAAACATGGTTTTGTCACATCACTTGGCAGACATACACCTTAGTGTCACGTCACATAAAAGGGTGAGCTCATATCACATAAGCAGCAGTGCATGTTGTACTTGTGTGTACAGGAAGAAGGGAACTGTAGTTTTGTATTTGTCACCTGTAAGATCCCTGTGTTACAGCACTGAAGCAAATGCTGGCATCTGATTTTCCCAGATAATTCCCTGACTACTTAATACGCTGTCTAAAGACCACAGAAACACTGCAGGTTTTACTACTAGATAAGGAGGGCAGCTCACAGCAAGAATGGCTTAGGTAACATAATCCACAGCCGTGGCTGTAGCCAACAGAGTTTTGTGAACTGCATATAAAACTAACCTAGTCTCACATAGTGTTCTTGCTCCTCAAAACCATTTCAAAAAATGCTTCTATATGTAGCACTGTCACCCACTGTAATGTCTGAACTATATCTTTTCTGCTACGTGATTATTTTTCATCCAGGATTCCTAGTACAGTTCCTGCTCCTTGAATGGACAACAGAGGAGTTTAAGCAGGGCATTATAAGTGAAAACCAGAAGACACTAATGTTTCTCAAGTATAAAAGGGAATATTCCTGTTGAAATTCATCTCTGTCTTTTAGATTTAACAGTATTTTCATGGGGAAAACAATGAGTTCTTAAATGCTAATACATAACAAACACAATAAAGGGAAACAGACTTACCACAATCATTGACAAAAATATTCCAAACTATTTTTTCATACAAAGGGAATTCTGTACTTCACAACTTTCTTTTATCACTCAGAGAATAGTATCTCCTATTAAACAAGGGAAATCAGGGTATTTCCAGCAGTTGTAAGCAGCCTGTATACTTTGTACTTAAACACAACTGAGTCCTTGAAGAAATAATTTTCTCTTTTTAGAACAATATGAAAGAAACACTGGGTGTTAGAAGGAGGCATGACTTTAATGCCCCGTTTTTTTAAAGCAAACATTTTAGAGGTTAATTGAATTTGCAACTAGTTAAGAATTCCATAGTTAGATAAATTTAATGTGCATACGTACCCATATAGTTGTCAGTGCTATGATAAACTCATATTGGCTGACTAGAGCTGCCAGGAGCTAGTTTATACTAGGCTGGGGACTCAGCCACTGTTCTGACATTGATTTTAATTGTATTTTGAAGACAGTAAAGCTTTGAGTAGCTATCATTTTCCACAACTACCAGTGTAGGGCAGATGTTTTATTCTTAAGACTGAATAGGAAAGTAGCATGAACTATGTGCTTAGGGTCTTCAGAAGGACTTGACTTTTACCCTGATCATGGCCTTCTTCTGATATGTAACAGGATGCAACTCACTTGTTTGTGTTGCCGTGGTCTTTCCAGATTCTAACATCTTCAGAGAAATTCTTCTAACTACATATAAATGCAGAAATTAATTCCAAATTGCTGTGCTTATGGTGAGTGACTAAATCTTGGAACATATTGACTGCATACTTAGACGTCCAATTACATATATCTAATCTGAATCTTTATTCAGTTTCATCCATGAGAATTTTTTGCTATGGTAATTAAATGTCTCTACACAATAAAAAGTATTTATTAAAAATCTGTCTAAAATTCAATAACAATAATTTTATTGTCTGGACCTGGTTATCTTCTTCCACTCTAAAGCAGACATAAATGCAGATTTCTGAAAGATGTACATCACTGTCACAAGATACAAGACAGGAAATCCAGAAAAAAAGAATGATCCATGTCTGGAGAAGCAAGCAGAAGACTTAGGAGTCAATTCCTTGCTCTGCTACTGACTGTATTTATCTCCTTCAACATACCAATTATCTTTTCTTTTTTTTCTGTGTTGGTATTCCCTGAAGGGTTAACAATGTTATTTCCCTCTCTCACAATATTTGATAGATAATCCACATGAGACTATGAAGCATTTGGCTACAAGGCTACCAGTGCTAATCTATGAAAGAGCATTTGATAGAGGCTCCTGTTATGGGTTCCTCTCTTGAATGCCTTTACTTGTAGCTTTTCATTTATATCAGCCCAATCCCTGCAACACACAGCTGCACGAAGTGCAGACACCCAGTGATCAATGTCTTTAGAACCAGCTTCCACACTTCAGTTCATACAACCAGCTAGACCAATGATGAAAGCTTCTCAGATTTTTTTGGTCTCAAATTCCTCCTATAAATTTTTGTTTCTTTTCTGTCTCATTCCCCCTCCCACCTTTCATTCCCATTTCTGATCCTGAAGCATACTGAGTTACCTCTTGTAAAACAGGCTCCTCAGTCCTCTCCTAATTGGCAAAACCCTCCAGGGAGGATGACTCTTTATCATTTCAACATCTCATATTACTGCTGTGATCTTTTCTGCATAAGAGCTGCCGACACAAATGATTCACATTCAGTTTGCCAAATGAGATAACTAATGAGAGTGGACAATGGATCTGCAGATGGACCTTTTTGTCTCATTCTACCCCATGCATGTGCACATACATCACCATTTAGTTGACTGTCATTTTGTGAGGGTGGTAGGAGTTATTTATAACATTTTTACACATTCAAACTAGAAAATAATCCTTCTATTTTCAAAACTGTTATCTCTCAGAGATTACATATCCTCAAAGTCACATTAAATCCTAGTGTAGAGTATAAAGGCTTTTTCTAATTAATTCAATTTGGTTATGCAGATTTGGTTCTGTCTACATAATTTTTTCACATAGCATTTTTAATATTACTTCTTTTACAAAGAGATTAGACTTCAGAAATTAAAATAAAAATCTATGTGAAAAATAGGATGATGTTGGTCTGGCTTTAACCCTAGCATCTACTTCTGTAAGCTAACAGCTGCTGAACAGCCTAAAGTTCTTAAGTTTAAACGTGACTGCATAAATCATGCAAAACAATTCAAAGTTTCTAGACATCAAGAGGCTTGCAGACTTGAGGTGTGATTGAAGAGGAATAATATACTTTTGTCGGTGAGTTAGCCTGGGTCTGAAAAATAGACTAGCTGATTGAAGGACTTGACCTAATGATCTCATTCTTTTATCTCTACTCTGTCCTTGTTTCCAGTCCACTCTAGATCTTTGTTCTCCATTTCTTAGTAGACGAAAATTTTGCCTCAATTCCACTTATGTAAATGAATTTCACTGAGCCTGTCAGTTTTGGTGAGATCAGCTTTTATGGTACTCTTATAAATTTCAGCTGATGTCACAGATCTAGCTGTAGGTAATACAAATACCTTTGGCACAGAGATTAAAAGAACTTTTTTCCAGAAAATTCCAAATTACTTAGATACAAATCTGTTTAACTAGAATAATAGCACTTTAAGCAATTAGACAAGTTTTCAGAAAAAAAAAAGAATGTACAAACAAAAAAACTAGTCTCAAATACCAAGAAGCATGCAAAAATATACCTCCTTAAATATAATTATTTAAATCTATCTTGATTGCATCATGTGATATAAAGTTTAGTGTGTTTTATGTCTTAAATCATTCCCCATCTAGAAATGATTGTTATGAGTTTACAGGGACTTTTCCCAAATTCTATCAATTATTTTACAAATCTGTAAAATCTATGCTAAAGGAGTAGCTGAGATTTCTCTTCATGACCTAGACCATGTTGTACTCATCTTGTTCCAGTACAGAAAAATAAATCTGAGCCTGACACCTGAAATAAACTATTTTCTTAATTTCACCTAACATTCTGTGTGTTTCCAATGCAGGTAAAGAACATTTAATGTCCTAATAAACATTGACAATAAAAAGTAATGTTAAAGATTGTAAAATGCAATATACATTTTTTACACCTTTTATAAGTTACCTTATTCATAGTTTCCATCTTTAACATCAGAGCAGAAAGCTATTCTGATTTTAATAAAATTTATGTGAATGACATTATAATAATTCACAGGTGATTTCAGATTTTGGTGTTCTTTCAGAAAATGCAGGTTTAATTTTGAATGGTTATCAGGAAAATTAATGAAGACACATGATTTAATTTAGATATAGCTGAAAATTGATGCTAACTATTAGATAGCTTCCAAAAGTGTATTTCTTCTAAGCTACTCTATCACAGAAAATAAAGAGATCACTTTACAATATCTTTCCATTATCTGCATTATCAATCATTTACCATGTGCTCTGGCTGTTTAAGAACAAAATCATTGAACTATTGTTGCTAAATATAATGCTGCTTGAAATTAAAGCAATAGTTTTCTTTATGTTGTCATTTTCAGAGTACAACAAACAACTGATTTATTTTAATATTAATTTGTAAAGTACTGCTGTAATTTTGTAAATGTTATTTCTCTTACACTAATATTGTATCTGTGTTACTTCCCACACAAGAGGACATCCATAAGGAAAAAATATAAAAACAAAATTGTCTTACTTTGCTTATTTTTTATAGCTGATTTATTCTTTCTAGGGATTTAATCAAAGTTTCCCCTCAGAAGCCTAATTTTTGAAACCAATTTACATCTTACTAGCTATTCTAAAATACAATTAATCATCAGAAGACCCATTTTTATGTTTAATTTTTTAGCTGAGAAGTGGATTTTGTAAAGAGAAATTCATCCAGTACCAAAAGGTTTGCAAAAGTTCTGCACTCGTTATTTATGCGTTCTGTCCAGGCTATACGTGAAATTCTCAATGCTGCTTGCTCAGGAGACTTTAACCCAATTAAAAAGCCCTTTACAAAATAGACTACTTCATTTCAGGATCAGTTAGCCTCAGGAGAAAACATCAGGGGTAGGGACATGACAACATGGACAATTAACATGACTTCAGATGTGCTAGCCTGGCTCTGCAATAATATTAACTAAAATCAAGTGAACTAACACAATTAAACTGAAAAGCCTCTTTATCTATCCAAACGTACCCCAAAGACTAAGAAGGATAACCCAATGGAAGGTCTTTTCAGGAAAGACACAGTAAAAGCTTCATCTGGAGTACCACTGCATCCTTAGGTATAGCCACGTAATCAAGTCAAACCTGAAATCAGTCCTAAATGTTGCATTAATCCTTTGTGTCTTCTATTTCCCTTGCATAGTGTCTTACCATTCAAATGCCTTACAGGTGCAGTGAAATTTTATCCCTATTCTGATCTCTTCTGTGATCTATCTACACTGCATACTCAACAGGCTAACGCTCATACAGGAACCATACACCTCTGTTAGTGTTATAATGACCCCTTCCAGGAAGGATTTATTTGGGTGGGGGGTTTGCCAAAATTTTCTTTTTGTTTAAATCATTTTAATCCCTCTCTGGTTTTCAGTCTTCTGAAATAAATATATAAAATGTTTATGTGCTTCTCAGGCTTCATCTTCTAAACCAAACAGGCCAACTTCTGATAATCTCCAGTAAGGTAGACTTCTGATTCATTTGCTCATCCAAATAGCCTTCTCTGTACCTTTTCCAGTACAATTTTAACTTTCATTAATTAACTTAAATGGTATTCTTTGATTCAGAAATTCTGTTTCTTCCATGAGGTTTTCTGCCTTCAGTGACTTCACTAAGTAGCTTTCTTAACTGCTCAAAGTTCAACCTATAGAAGTCAAGACTTCCCAACTTTATCCAGTCTTCTTCTGCTTTCACAAGCATAGCCATCTTCAGAGTTCACTTCCATATATTATCGCTTTTTCTTCTTTCTTTCATGTCTTTAATTTGTTATTTCTTTAAAATATTTCCCAAATCTTTTATACAAGATGCTACTGAGATCATAACAGCAAGTCAATAGTTTTTTTCATAACTATGGTACTATATATGATACAATATTTGCAATTCTCCGGTTGATTTTTATGGATTTATTTTATGATTGCAACTTAAATTTTCTCTTGTTCAATATGTATTTACTCCATTTTGGAGATGATATTCAGTCATGTAGACTTGAATTCAATTATTTCTTTATTTAAGCTATCAATACTAGACAGTTTTTGTATCTTTGACCTGCAGATCCTCAGACTCCTCTGAGACTTTTCTGTCCAGATTGCTTTCAGACTTCAATATTCTCCTTTAAAATTATAAATCATAAACCTGCTTTTGTTTATCTTTCTATTACTATTGAGTCATCTTCTTTGATTGGCTCTCCTAAAAGATCTTTATTACTTATCAAAAGGAAATAACATGCCCCTTTTTTGTTTTTATGATTATTTGGTTAAGAAATCTGTTAATATCACATGTAAAAATATATGGGTCCTACCATCTTTATCAGTACTTATTCTCCAATCTCTAACTGGAAATGTAAAGTTTCCTGTTGTTTCTGTTGAAGGCTCTAACTTCAACCTAATTTGACCCCAGCCATTTGTCAGACACTTTGAATGTTATTGTCTCCCCCAGCCTTTTGTATTGTTTGTCCTCTGGAGATTATGGCAAGCATGTTTTAATTGGACATTTATATTATTTTTTTGAGATAAACTCTGGACATAGAAACTGCCGTTAAGAGTTTGGAGTGTCCACTGTAAGATCTTTCATCTTCACTAATGTATATTTTCAGCTTTCTGATAAAGAGTGAGATTAACATGCAAAACAAAAATATCGTCACTTGCTTTGAAACTTTGACTACAAGTGGTGATTCTACAAACAGTTCATTGAAATTCAAAAGCAAAAGTGGAATATTCTTTTTAAATGTATTGACAAAACAAAGATACAAAACTAATTTACTACATCTTGAATGGAAAAGCTTCATTCATTGTATAGATCTTAAAGGATAAACCGTAGGAAGTTTTAGGTATGAGAACAGAGACAAACACAAGAACTCCATTGAGATGTGGTTTATACGGTGTGATATTGTTAACATTGAAAGCAAAGTTGTCCAATGTAACAGATGACTAGAATAATGCAGATGGAAAGAGAGAAAAATATAAGAAACTTTATAGCATTAAGTAAATTCTATAATTTGTACCCAATATTAACATTCAGAACCTTTGCAGGGCTTCATTTAGTCAGATGTTTTATCAACCTAGTAAATGGAAAAACAACTGCAGCTGCACAGTGCGTGTGAAGAAACACCATTCTCAGAGCTGAAATGCAGAACCTCTGGATTTCCAGGTAGCACTTTTATCTATGTCAACTTGTTTACATACTGACATAAAATAAACCTTCTAGCTAGGCACATAAAACAAAGCAAAACTTCTACATGATTTGTAACTACCAAGCTCACTCTATGTGTGTGTAGCAAGCCATGAAACTATTAAACTTTTTCACCCCTATCCCTCTAATGTTTTCTTCTCCCTGCCTTGTTGTTTATTGCATTCATTGTGACCCATTTTAGATTTGATCCTGACCTCTTCAAGGCAGAGATTGTTTTCTCTGTGTGTTTTGTACAGAGTGAAAATTGTTTTGGACATCAAGTAAATTGTTTCAAATAATATTTGAAAGAGCTATTAATTGATTTGGATAATCAGTGTTAGCTTGTCAGTGAATCAGAAAGGAATAACTACATTTGCTGAATAATCCTTTTAGACTGGATCTGAAAAGATTTGGAAAGGAATCTGACCAGCTCAAGTAGTTTGCAGTTTGTCTCAAAATTCTCCTGAAGGACTCTCATAGAGGAACTGTTACAAATGTTGTCTCTTGCGTCTAAGAAGAGGTTTTCCATCATAGAGACTCTAAGACTTTACAGACCTGTAATGGCTGTCAGTCATTCAGGTATGGATTTCCCCTTTTTCCTATGATTCAGAATAATCTTATAAATATCCCTTTGTTGTTTCTGGATGGTAATCATAGCTGTCAGCTACATTACTCTCTGTAATTTCATGTTTTCCATAACTATAAGAAGCAATGAAACAACTCTCCATTCTCACCATTCTGAACTTCTCTCTTAACTCTTCTCTTACTGCAAAAAAATTAAGATAAATATTTATTTTAGCAGTGTTTCACCTTTCAGCACATTGCATTCAGTGTGAGTATGAACCTCACAACAACCAAGCATACACAGGCTCAACAAAACCTGACTTTTTGGTCAAATGATATATAAAAATATATATTTTCTACAGGTTTCTGTACAAGAATGTTATGACTATTCATGAAAATTCAGCTTACACTCACAGAAAGAACTAGGCTGGTTCAACCTGGAGAAGAGATGGCTTCAGGGGAACCTGAATGTCAGAACCTACAAGGAGGGCATCAAAAAGGGCTCTTCACAGAGGTCCATTGTGGAAGGATGACATAGACATAAGTTGAAATAACAGAGATTCAGCCTAAATGTAAGGAAAAAAAAATTCACCATGAGGGCAACTAAACATTGGAACAGTTTTCCCAGAAAGGTTGGGAAGTCTCTGTCCTTGGAGAATCAGCTGGATAAAGCCCTGAGTATCCTGGGATGAGCTCATATTTTCCAATGATCTTTAATGCTATTTCTAATAGAAATACGGAATATGATATTGATCTATTTGTGTGGCTGTGCTTCATTTGTAGTTGTATGTAGATACACTGAATATAATATTCCTCTTTGTATCCATGGAGAAACATCAGTGACAGTGTATGGTCAAAAGAAGTTCTTATTCAGCTGATTTCATGTTTTCCACAATACCTAATACGATAGGGGACCAGGGCTGGGGAGTTTAAGTGCTCAAGTAACACAGATCATGAATAATGATATTAAGCATACCACATTAAGTATTTAAGCATTTTGACTTATTTGCAAGAAGAGAGGACATTTATTCGTTGCAAATATGATACTAATCAAAGATAATTTCAACATGTATTTACACATATTTTTTATGCTCTTATATACCTACACATACACCAACACAAAGCATATGACAAAGACATAAGATAATTGAAGCAACCATTTCATAACTTACAAAATAGTGACTTACAAGAGTCAGCCACAGGAAAATCAACATAAACATACAGCTAGAACTATTTATAAATATATATTTCAATCTGTCAGTGACTTCACTGGAGAGATTCAACATGAACATCATCTGCAGAAAGTGTCAGTACTGTTGAAAGTTATTTCATAAACCTGGTCATCACTTCCTGACAGGCTGCTAAGGAAAACCTCACTATCTTCTTTATACCTACTTATCCAAGTACCCAAGTTTTAGTGAAGAAAATAGTATCACCCTTTCTCTGTGACCATGTGTGAATAATTTCTATAGATATCTACAGGTATAGATCAACAAATAATAACTAGAAAACAGTAGGTTGAAAAGATTAAAAGGGCATGTTGGGACATAGCATGTGACAGTCTCCCAAGAACTGGTATTCTCCAGTAACCAGAGATCCTGTTGAATCTGTAAGAAATTATGAATGGAGAACACCAAGAGTTGGTCAAATCTGTCTAAGGCTACTGACACATACTGGAATCAACAACTGACTGCATCCGGAAAGGTGATGACTGAAAAGACTACAGGACTGTGCACATGTCTCATAAAAGAAGGGACTTTCAGGGACTTTCCAAACACCTACCTATGAGCCACTGGTCTAATAGATTTCAAACTTTTTAAATAGCTGAAGCCTGGGGCACCAGTCTACTGCCTTGCAGAAAATGTAGCAGGAGGCTAAAATTAGAGTTCTGGAATGATCTCAAATAAAGGTGGCAATGAAATTTAAAAATCTTGAATCCACCGTGATTGGTAATGCCTAAGAAAACATTTATGGAAATGTTACTTTCGTTCCAGATTTTCTTCAGAGGTTTATTAAATCTAACCACACCCACAAAGGACGATATTTTTCAACATCTTGACATTATATGTGTCATTTTCTCTTGTCCTAGATGTCTCATTTTACTTACTGATTCCATAAACAGGAGATGACCTCTCCTGTCAGTTAGAGACAAGTTATAACTTCTAAAGTCCCAGATAGGCACAAATTGCCATTTTGTTTTACTCTCTGATTTTATATTACTGCTTTGATTTGTAATGTACTGCAATTTCATTTGCAGTCTGTACTATCTTTCTAGGGAGATCAATTAAAGATAACCGGACAAACTCTTGATTATATTCAGAGAGTCAATTTTAATATTACTTACAAGAGGGGATTGTAATCTTATCAGAGATGTAAGCTCTCCAGTTTTGCTTTTGCTTACTAGGAGGTTTGAGCATTGTAATTCAAACCAATGTGATATGGAATATGAGCAAAGTCCAATTTATTGGTGTTCCATCATATAAGCTAAATAAATAACAGTGTAATGAAGAAAAATCAAAGCTACAAAAAATATTTCCATTAAGCTGCTCAGAAATGCGATGACATTTCTGATAGTATATTCTAAGAGGCACTGAATCTCAAAGCCAATGCAAAGAGTGAGAGAGAAATCAAAATAATACCAATTTCAGAGGAAAATACAGTATCTTACTGGATTCAGTATGACTTTATGTTGTCTTCATATTTAAAAAGTAACATAGTAGCCTTGAAAGAGAACAATGAGGTAGCTTGACTCCACTATCTACTGTCTTCACTGAACGTGGAAATGTCAAGTACTTTCTTTCCATACAGCATTTCATGAATAGTTAATATCAGTAACCTCCAACACAGGTTACAAGGTGGATGTGAGACTCTTGCCTTAGTGAAAATCAGACTTCATAACAAAATGTATAATTTTAGACATCTAACTTGAGACTTTTATAAATAAACTGTTGAGATATATAGATTATATTTCTGTCAAGTTTTCATTTTGCATACATCTCTTGGGGCACTGAAAATCCGAAGTCTTTGCTATTGAACAGATGTAGGCATTTTAGGTCTGCTGAAATGCATCAAATTCTGTTGCAAACACTGACAGTGGGGTTTAAATAGGATTCATATAATCATTTAGCAACTTTCAAAATATTTTAATAGTCATTATTTGCACATAAGTCTAGATAAAGAGGGCTGACAGAGAATGGAGTAATTTCTTGTACTCTGGAGGCCTCATCCATACAAATCTGGTCCCAGTGAAGTAAATGGAAGCACCCTGACATGTTAAGGTGGACCAGAGTGTAGTACTGTCTGAGGTTCAGCACAATTTTTTATTTCTCCTTGCTCTTCCCTGAGTGCAAGACACAGTTCAGCTGGTTTGGGAAGAAAAAAAAAAAAAAAAAAAAGCAATATTTAATTATCTGAACTTGGAAGATTAGGCAAGGAGTAAAAAACCACAGAATTTTGTGTACCTCTAGATACTTTTTTGTACGAATGTAAGTGACTTTGACCTTGGAGCAGAGAAGGCTAAGTGTCCTGGGCTTCATTAGGAGGAGTGCTGTGAGCAGGTCAAGGGATGTGAGCCTTCCACTCTGTTCAGCAGTGGTGGGGCCACACCTGGTGTATTGGGTCCAATTTTAATTTCCTTGGTACAGGAGACATATCAACATGCTGGAGTCATTCCGCTGAAGGGCCACAGAGATAATTAAGGTACTGGAGCATCCCTTACATTAGTAGAGCTGGGACTGTTGAGTCTGAAGGAGGCTCAAGGGGGAATCTCATCAAAGTGCATAAATATCTGAATGGAGACTGTAGAGAAGACAGAGCCAGGCTCTTTTCAGTGGAACAAGAACAACAGGTAACAGGTACAGATTGAAACACAGAAGGTTCCATCTGAACATCAGGAAACACTTTTACTCTGAGGACAATGGAGCACTGGAACAGGTTGCCCACAGAGTTTGTGTACTCTACATCCTTGAGGATATTCAAAAGACATCTGAACCTGGTCCTGGATAGTGTCCTCTAGGTGACCCTGCTTGAACTGGGTTGAACAAGATGACTTCTGGAGGGCCCTTCAACCCTTTGGTGATTCTGATTCTGTGACTCGGGTATCTCACATTCATATTGGAAAGTATCTGAAATATATAAGAGCTTTCAAGACCAGTTTTGGCAAATATGGGCTCATGAAACCAAGGGAGTGGGAGGAATGACAAGGGAGGGGTCACAGGAACTGGACTCACAGTTCAGCAGCACCATCCTTTGGTGGGCCTGTAATGCCCAAGTTCAGCTACATTCCAACTCACAGATGTAACTTGGTGTTTTGGGACTCTGTGATGCTGAGCACCACTTCCTTGAGCTGCATTGGCCTGGAAAACCTACTATATGCTGTAGGTCATAGGCAGCCTCGCATTTATCCTAGAAGACATCCACAGGGCCACCTAAATGCATGTTAATCTGTGGCAGCAAAATTTTTTATACAAGTCTTTGGGCCCCATTTTTAGAAGGATTTAGGGATCTTTTAGCTGATCAAACATACTCCCAGTGGCCCTAAGTGGATTTGACTAAGCTGCTATGTAGGCATCCAGGATCCACAACATAGAGATCCTGGGAAGAATGGGAGCAGGAAATGGAAGGACTAAGGAACTGAGATTGATAGCACCAAGACAGATAATTTGTCCCACTGTGGATCTCACATGAAAATACGCTTCTCAATCTCTCTTCCCATATGCAATACCTCTTTCATACACAGCTGGTGTCACTTGGCTGTTGTTTATGCAGATGTTCCAGCTGTTAGGGACTTTAATCTGGCCCTTCTGCTACAGCGTTTACAGGATAGAAAGTGTTAGTCACTTTATGTGAATCATATGTCATTTACAAACTAGATGTTCCCAGCTTCTGTAATAGTCCATCTTCAAGGCCTCAAGGCTGGAGCTAGTGCTCTGAGCAGCTAATCAGTAGGGAAAGTTGCAGCAGTGCTTTGGTTGCTTTGAAGCCGCCAGTTGCAAGAGACTGTACACATAACTGAATTAGACACCTGGGAAGTTAGTTTGTAGTTATTGCTGTAAAAACAGCAGCAGTGCTAATACGAAGATTCTAAGCACCAATCTGTTGTTTGGGGAGTCTGAATTATTTTGAAAGCCCTAGTAAATGACTGTCAAGGAGGCTTAGGGCTACAACTACAGCTTGTGATGGGATGTTTCACAGAAGTACTTCCTCAGGTCCAGGGATAGAGTAGTCACATCAGTATAGGTCCACTCCAGTAAGTGTATTTAACCTCTCAGAATGGGATGGTTACTTGGACAAAGAACACTGCTGAGATTGGTATAGCTGCTGAATGGAAGAAGCTTCAATTAGGAAAGAGAGCTATCTCTTCTGCTCACAGCAGCGCAGGGTAGATATCCCCAAAATCCTGTGTCTCTCAGTGACTTGTGAAAACTGGACTTCTGGTTACCAAGTTATTTTAGAGTGATATTTCACTTCTCTTTCTCAATTTCTAGAACAAAAATAGCGACTATTCCACCAGTAAAGAGGAGATGGCAATGACAGAGTTAAATTTGATACATTCAGGGCTATGTTCCCATGAGATATCTGTCTTACAGCAAGATTGTAAGTCTTTTACTTTCCCAAGCAACAAAACCAGAAACATCTTATTTAAAGCAACACTATTGAAAAAATAGTTTTCTCATTAGATAAAGTGTCAAACATTACCTTCTGATACTTGCATGTGTGTCTTAGTTTGGGCTGAAATAGAGTTAATATTCCTTTTCAGGGACTAGATGAGTGCTGTGTTTTGGATTTAGCTTTGGGTTTGGTATGGGAAGAATGCTGGTAGCACACTGATGTTTTCAGCTGCTGCCGAGACTTCAAGGACTCTCCGACTCTCCATGTCCTGCCCGTGCGCAAGGGCACAGGGAGCAGGGAGGGAGCACGGCCACAGCACCTGACCCTAACTGGCCAGTGAAATATTCCATATCATGGCACGTCATGCTCACTGTATATAGAGGAGGGGTGGTTGGGAAGGAGCTCTCTCGCTTCCAGGATTGCAACTGTGGGATCTTGGTATCTCGGGGTTGCTAGCCGGGAACAGGCTGGATATTGGTTAGCGGGTGGTGAGCAATTACGCTGTACATCGCCTGTTTATATATCTCTTTTTGTTTTCCCCCATCATCGTTATTGTTCTCATTTTATTGCCATTATTAAACTGTTCTTATCTCAGCCTGCGAGTCTCCCTTCACCCCTCTAATCCCTCCCCCATTCCCAGGTGGGGAGGGGGAAGGGAGGGTGATTAGCTGCGGTGGTTGGTTGCCGATCAGGCCCAAACCACAACAATGTGTTTCTCCTGTTTGTAGTAAAACTCTGAGATGCTGACCCCCAGTATCAAATTTTAAAGTTGTAGCAGTAGTTAATGAAAAAATATTCCAATATTTTTCTAACCTACAATAAAAAAAAAATGCCTACCTACATTCCATTTAGAAAATCTGACATATTTTAAACCAGACTTAAGGTAACACTAAATTCCCCATATTTATTTAGTAATATTAAATAAAATCTGCCATTCAGCAAGACTAGATATAAAACATAAGGCTTACTGACACTTTTTTCCTTCCTAAAATGAGACTTGTAATTCAATCATGTACTCATAGAGGGAGAAAATGGTGCATGTTCCAGCCAGAAGCCTCCATTGTCCACATGTGCATTCTCAGATCAAATAGATCTAATAATTCCTTGTTAAAGTCGTAATTTCCCATTAGATGAGCAACTGCGTCTGGTAAAAGGTAATGGTTACAGTGTGTTACACAATTAACACAGTGTGAAATGAACTGAAATATGTTTTATTAAGATGATTTTCAATGGAAATGGAGTATTTAGATTCTGTGTATCAAAAATACAGATCCAAATGTGGGCTGTGCTGAATGTTTTTACAAATCTGGCAGTGTGCTCACTCACAGCAACTCTTCTACTACATATTAATATTAGGATGTTGTCAAAAGCATATCAAACATTCTTTAGGGCTATGAAAGAGAAAACTTGCATTAGAAGAAAATTGAAGTTGTCTGGATATACATAAATGACAGAAAAGATTTCAGGCTTTGTAATGGTTTCTGCCACAAAATATACTAAAACTTGAGATAATCACAAAGACTGCAATGGATAATAGACAACAAGTTTAGTGTAACTAGAATGAATTCAGAAAAGAAAATTATATTGCTCTGAACAAAACCCTACAACCTAGCAAAACCGTAAGTGAGCAGTTTACCACATTTTCTACATGATATGTGCCAAATTGTCCCAGTATAACTCAAGTAGTCAGTGAACCACAATATCCAGCAGTTCATAGATACAGAAGTTGCTTATCAATTCATGCAGCTTCTGTCTGTCAATAAAGAGAGCAGGTCTGGTAACAGATATTTGATATGAAAAAAAAAAAAAATCTGGAAGTCCTCTCATGTAGTAGAGCATTTTTTACTACCTGTAGACTAAATGCAACTCTGTGGATTTTAAGGCAATTAGATCATTTAATATTTCAGTTGGGTAAGGACACATTGCCGGAAGCTGATAGAAGGTGCTCTGGAAGACAGTGTTGCAAGTTCTGTTCTTCAAGTGCATAAATCCTTAGGGCCAACTTTTTAAGATGTATGGCCAGTCCCTATGGGTAGGTAGTGACTCTTACATACCAGATCTAAGCTAGTCATCAAAGCAACCAAGACTCCAGAGCCATTTAGACAAGTCTGTATGTGACCTTGTCCCTGCTAACAATCCTTGCCTCTCAAATTGATTTATTGGTATAAGCCAGTCTGACCAGCTCAGAGGTCTGGGAAGGGTAGTGTACAAGTGCCAGACTCACACCATTTAGACAATTCCTGAGGTACTGTTGTGCTCAATGGAGCAAATATACAACCTTGAGGTGGCCTTCAGGAGACTTTTGGTGGCAAGAAGCCTCATGTTAGTCAGGTGTAAAGACATGGTTAAGCATCTTAGAAAAGGATTTCAGGAAAATACTGCCATATACTGTAGTAGGGAAAATCAGGCTGAATCTGGAATATGGGCAGTAGTGTTCTGCAGGGTCCCTTACTGCAACACAGTTAAGTTCAGCTTCCAGTCAGATCAGGCCATTTAATAATTCAGTTATACAGAAAAAAAAAAAATAATTAAATTAAAAAATGACACACTCAAATGTGTCTTCCTCTTGGGACAGGAAGACTTGTCAGGTGAAGGGGTACAGAAAATAGGTGTGGAAACCAAAAGAGGATCAAAACCAAAGGCCTATCTACACTATATAATGAAGCATAGTACAGAATTCCTCCTTGTAGCTACCAGAATAGGATGGCAGGTTTTATTATCTATTTTTCTATGTTGCTTTCATGCTGGATTTCTTTTTCACAATTATTCGGTTGCTCTTTTCTTGAGTGTTACTTTACTGTATACACCTATGCTTGTCCTTGAAGATTTCATTTTACAAGCCTACAAGGTATCAGGTGTTTGATGAGACCAGTTCAGAGTATACTTATGAGATACACATTTTGTCCTAGTAGTAGGGTGCATCAGCACTTGGATGGTTTTGAGATACTAGTCAGTATCTCCATATCTCCTTGTCCTCGTCCTCTTCCTTAACCTTCCTTTTTATCTTCCATAACACACACCTTCAAGTTCCCATCTCAGTTTAGCTAGTTTTTTGGGGTGGGGAATGTCTGTGTCTGTGGCTGCACAATGGCTGAGATCACAGATTCCATTATGAAATAGTAGGTAATAAATAGTAAGCAATAAATAAATAAACATATGACAAATGCCAAAAAGCAATATTTCCATGCCTCTTTTTGCAAGGAACTGAAGGAATACAGAGCCTTTTGTAGGACTGTTCCTGTTGCAGTATGAAGACCACACTCTTTATGTTTTCTGGGGGTGAGATGAAGAGGTATTTAGTTTTGAAGATGATGAAGACAAGACACAAAGTAATATATCCACTGACTAGATCTTGCCTCTCAAAAACACAGAAAGACTGATTCAGTTATCTTGTCCACCTCATTAAGAAGATTCAGTAATGTTAGTCTATGAGACAGAAATACCTTTATGCAGCCTGTGATGTCTTTGAATTTAGGTAGTATTCACTAAAATCCTGACAGAAAATCCAGTGGCACAAATGTGAACCTTGTCATCACATGAACAGTCAGGTATGCAATTGAGACTGCTCCAAAACTGAGTACTTCAAATAGTGTCAATGTTTTTACTTAAACAAAGAATTACAGGAAACACAGAACAAAAACTGACCCAATGTGAATACTTAGGAGACTTGAATCCCTCAGAGTGTAAATTTGACCTTGTAGCTATGACCTCTGTGAAAATCATGCAGTGTGAGTTGCCTGAACAGTGAAATGCTAAAGCATGATATCTCATTCCACAGCTGAAAATACACACAAAAGAAAATATCAGCTCTTAAATCAAACACTGCATCCATTTGCATTGCATATGTCCAGTTAGGTTACTTGAAATGATTGGCCGACAGACAGAGTTTACAGTCAAATCTCTTATAACCAGCAATTTATTTTCAGTCCACAGACCTTCTAAACTACTCTTTGTGATTCAGATTGTCCATACATGATTTTTTCAATACACTAAAGGCATTTGATAGTTCAAACTTACAAAGAAAAGATTGGCAATAATGATGCTTTTCAACAGCTCTTTTCACAAACTTCAAAACTGTGACCTGTAATTGTAGATGAAGAAATGTTGTCATCTCTTATCAGAATGGCTTTTCTTCAAGTCAAATATGTGCAGTAAAGGCCCTTACATAATCGTCTAGAGTAGTGGTGAAGAGTACAGAGGGAAGTGAGAGGATCTTCACACAAGGCATGCAGAAAAATCCATGGGTAGGAAAAGGAGGCATCTCTATTTTCCCTCCTTGAATGGCAGGAAGCAGCATGAGTGAGAAGACTGTATGAATACAAGAGCTGATGTGATGCCACATGGAATAGGCACTCAGCAGTCATCATCTCCTCCCCGCAGCGTAGTTCTTGGAAAGGCAATGTTCCACACTGGCCCCTAATCAGGCTGATTACAAGAGTAATAACAACAGAAATATAAATAATAAAAGAGTTGAAGAACCCACCTCTGACAGAATTTCTGCAGGAAATAAGCCAATTCGTGAGGCAACTGAGAATAACAGGTATTTTAATTCTAACGCTGAACACTGCAAATAAACTCTGAGTATATTGACTAATCAGTGAAAAAGTAAATAGACACTGCCCTCCATTGCAATGTAAATAGTCTTTCCTCTGTTTAATTAAGCTGCAGAGGTTAGGTTTATAGAAGGACAAATGCACCCTGAAGTTCATCAAGTTTGTGCTTATGACACTGAACCCAAAATTTCACAAAATTCTTGCTTAGCTGATGACTGTACAGTCACCTTGAACAGCCAGACCCCCTTCCCCAAAAGACTTCAGGCCAAAATTACCTTCATTCAGCTGCTGTCTATCAGGAGAGGAGGTAAAATCTACACTTCCCATAATTTTTAACAATAAAACTCCAGGACACTTGAAAGCTCCCACCCTGCTTAAGTACTGACCAAAGTGAATATCTGAATACCTGACATATGAATAAGCCTGAGACATTTCACTTATTGAATCCTTGGAGTTGTTCAATCTGATAGGCATTTTCATAGCACATAGAACAGAAAAGAAGAGGACACATAGTCTTAGAAAATGCAACTACACTGGGGAAGCTGACAGAGTAGAGAACTAAATTCACATTTTCCACTTTCTAGGCAGTTGTTATAACCAGATAGTTCTCATAGGAATGGTGAGGATAAACCCTCTATATTTTAAAAGGGAAATCTTTGTTCAATTCTTTGAAAGAAAGAAAAGACTGAGGGCTGATTCAACTTATATTGCAGTTGTCATGAGATCTGATTCAGAGAAAAAGATAAGACTGAGTGTTTGGAGACAACAGGCCAGGAGGAGAAGATACAGAAAACTTCCTTTACCAGCAATCTGCAGAAACAAGACCTGCGTTAAATGAAATCACGTCCTCAGTTCCAGTTGAGGCTCCACTGATTTGTTCATGTATTTTTTTACGACCAGGCTTGAACTGACTTCACTTACCCTGTGAAGTTACATTCCTCCACCCTAAAAGCTGTGCAACTCTATTACCTCAGTGATGGTCTCACATTTAAACACATCACAGAGGTTTATTTGCACAAGAGAATGTGTTAATGCAGCTATATGGCTTCCTCCTCATATCCATTTCAGTCAGAGCACTGACAAAGTCTATCTCTGCCTGCAAGTAACTAAATAGACCTGTAAATTAGCTTTCACATGAAGCTACTCCATGTGTTATGATAGCCACATTAGAACCAGAGGTGAGCGGAGCTGACAGCTAATACTAAAACAATGTAGAGTAGCTGTAGGTGAGTTTTGTCTTCCAAATATTTGTAGTTAAAATTTTATAAAGTATCAAATTCAGTTTAAAACTAAATGACAAAAATTTAATGATAATATTTATAATAGATAAAATCCTTGTTCTGATAAGAAGATAATATTAACATATAGTGTAACCTTGCATGTTTTCTCTTAGGTGTGTGGTAGCCATTAAAATGTAGGAGCTTCTCTTGGAGGTATACAAAAACCGTTTCCCCACACTAGAACCTCAGATCCAGGAAAAGACTGTATTTGTAACACATACATACTAACAAGCCAGAGGTAACAGCCACTTGTAATTCATTAAGAACTGTCAGCATAAATCCCGGAAAAACTACACATATCCTCCTCTGGAGAATTATTTCACTCATTAATGTGAGAAGGACTTAGGTCTTTATTGTCACTAGTTCCAAGATAAACTCTTTTTTGCCTTGACTTTACACACAAAAATCTACTTATGGTTTAAAGTTTATGACCTTCCTTCTTCCCAAAAGCAGATAAATTATAAAAATACCTCATTCCCGCAACATATGAAATTTATCTTTTCTGGTGAATAATCTGGTAAATCTTCTGTTTAGTTCACAATTAATCATCTTTTTTAAACTTATATGATCATAGTCTAAAAGGTAACTAAAAATACTATCTTGATTATTCTGGCAATGCTAAGAATCCACTTGTGTCATCTTGCAGTGATTTACAATATCATTAAAGACTATGAAGAGCTGATGTTGTAACTTTGAAAGGGAAAAGGGGAGGGGAGAGATATATTGTTGAATACCAAAATCATCTTGATAAATGGGGGGAATGGTCTAAAATCAATAATGGCAAATTCAATAGAGATATGTGCAGAGTACTACACTTGGGGCTTGCCTACACAAGCAGGTTAATACAGCAAACTAAAGCATGAATTTACAGTACACTTGCTACTGCCTAACTTTTCATGCTGACACTCTTGCTAAGCAGTAAGTATAGCTCTGTGTGGTGTTGTCTACTCCACACTTTGCACAGAGCCGACATTAGTACAGACTACAAGTATCCACAGGGGAATCTGGCATGAAGAAGCCAGTGTGCTATAAATCTGTACCCTATTCTACTGCAATTTACCAGTTTAAATACTCCCTAGACAGAAAAAAAAACAAATGCACAAATAGAAAATGTGGAATTACAGGTTAGACAACATTACTGCAGAAGCAAGTTGTAGTCAGCATAACCAGCATAGTCAGTGATAAACAACAAAAAATAGCTATGATATTGGTTTTACATGCAACACTGTTTCTAGTGCATAGAAAAAAACAGAAGAGTATTATTCATATTCTGCTTTGCTTACTGTTGGTAAGACAATCTCCAGAACAGTCAGTTTTCATTGGGGTTCCACACTTGAAAGGGTAGGCAGGTTTTAGAGTAGTTATAGGAATGCAGTCAAACATGCTATAGGAACTGAGCCTGCTTAGTCTAGAAAAACTATGGCTGATGGCTGAATGTAGTAACAGCCTTCAAAGACATCAAATAATGCTATAAAAGAACCTCTTGTTTATTTCTTCAGTCCAAGGGGATTTGGAAGGAAATAATTGTCTCGTTTGAAATGGTGATTTTTAATATTAGCAGTTTGGAAGCATTGAGGTATACCATCCTGAGGGGTACAGCAGTTCAACAGTGGGAGCAAGGAGAAATGGGTTTATTGCTTCAGTTTCTAACAACAAGATATGCCAGTTCTAAGAGCAATAACAAGACTGAGATTTAGAAAGAAAAAGAGAAAGTGAGAGAATTCAAGAGTAGCTTCCTTTGGAGAAAGGGCACAAGAATATATGGCTTGAGAAATAGTGGCTGAGTTTTGGGGCAAATTACCTTGAGAGAGCAAGGAATCAAGCACACTGGATGGAGAGTCCTAAAAACAATTCAAAGTTTAGACAAACATCTTTAAGTATGGTCTAAACATTCTTGAACTTTTTTCTGGTCAGAAGCTCAGAATTAGACAGCTTTGCAACTCCCTTTCCTTTCTCTCTAAATCTATCTATAACAGTCACACTAAAATGTAGACCTTCTAGTGGCCTGTACTTGACTCAAATACATTCTTTGCAATTAGATGCAGGACAGCGACACTTATTGATTGAAGCCAGAGAGCAAGTCACTAGGACTCTATGTCTGATCATTTACCACACAGCTTTCAGTGTCTCATCTAACTTATTTTTACCATCTTTTCTATATGTAAAAACAGATTATATCATACTTATAACTGAAAAAAAGTAATAAATAAATGTGTTGTTTACAATTATATATTAAATTATGCTTATATTTCTATTGTTTGTTTTATTATTCATTTGCATTAGATTATTTAATTGACATTCTGTGTGTCTCCTGGTTATGTATATATAATTTGCATCACTGAATAGGTTCTATACTGAATTTACAGCTTGAATGTTATAATGGTTTCAACACATATTAGGACCCAGCTAACCTAAAAAACAGAAGTCTTTGAGTTGACCGTATTTCTCTTCTACAGAGGCAGCAGATGAAGAAGATCTAAAATTGGGAGATGAAAAATCAGTACCTCGTAGGGAATAGGTAAAGAGTAAAATTCAAGTATGCCAACTGGATAAATTGAAAATTCTGGAAATTTGAAAATTCAAAACATGAAAGGGGAAATTATGATAACAGAAAGTTGATTACCTTCTCTTGGAAACTAGCCATCAGAAGTTCTAAGCCATATAAGAGTAGCAAAGTGAACACAATGTAAAGCCTTTTTAAAAATAATGTTAATAATATCTGGGGGTGAATGAGAGGAAGTGGAAGGAACAGAATAAGCCTACAAGCTGATGATTACAACTGCGTATTAGCCTGTTACCTAGGAACATACAAGAAATAGCATGAAACTAAATAGAAATAGTGTGTATTTACTAGAAATGGTATGAAGTTCTGTTATTGATTTGTTCTATCTTCAAGTAAATCACTTTGCCTTTTAGTGATATTTAGATACACACAACAGCTTTCTTTACATCAGTTCCCAGCCCTGTGAATAAAGTACCCACTTATGTTTTTATGGCATATTTAAATCTTTACCTGAGGATTAATTACAAGTACCACTGCCACTTGTTACTTAGTATTTCTAAATGAGTTAATGCAATCATCTCATTAGCTCAATTTTAGTGAAATAAGTAATTAAATATCTCATCCACTGCTATGCATAAAATGCATTAATGTGGAGCCATACTCACATGTAATCTGAAACAGGCAAAATTACTTAAAACAAAAAGTAGAGTTAAAAAACCCACATCAAACAGCAGTGAAAGCACACCAGAAATCAGTCAGAAAAGAACAACAAACTATTTCTTATATATGACATCACAGCAGTGATCTAGAAGTAGGCCTAAATAATTTACTAATGAAGTTCACAGATGATTCTTACATCTGTGAGCTGCAGAAAATAGTGGTATAGGGAAGCAGTTGCTAAGATATCTGAAGACTGCTATTTCAAAACTCAAATGGTAAACAAAAAAGAACACTGGATAATTAAGGCTTGCCATTTCTATTACAAGTAATAGTGGAGAGCTCATTAGAAGTAAATTTTTTGCAGTTTGAGACCTGAGAGAGTCAACTGTAACTATGAAAGTGGAAGAATTTCGTTAGAGAAAGGTGATAAGACCCCTTATTGAGATTCCACCTAAAATATTGCATTCATGTGTAGTGTTTAACTGTAAGAGACTGAGGAAAAGGGAGTTGTTCTGAAAAGACCAACACAGTTCTGGAATGGTTAATGAAAGGCAGCTTTACAGGTAATACTTGTGCAATTAACAAAAATCATCTAAGTGGAGAAAATTTGTAAGATTCCCATGAACAAATGAAAGGGATGCTTTTACCTCAATAGGAGGAAAAGCCTTCTTTCAGGGGTACAAATTCAGTAACAGTATAGTCTTCAGGGAAAGAAAAGTAGAAAATTGCTCAATGCTTGTAGAACAATGTTAGAAAAAGTTTGAGAAAATAATAGTTCATTGGAAAAGGGAGAGATTACTTCATAAAATATTTATCACTGCACTAGTTTTGATTAAAGAAATGGTGGCCAATAAGTCTCTGATACACAGAGGAGATATTATTATCCCATAATATGGAATGGTACCGGAAAATACTGGTAAGCTCTTGAAAACAACACAGTCCAAAGTTTGCATCAAGTAACAAATACAGATTGTTACTCCTGTTTTCCAAAGGACTACAGCTAACTTACTGAAGCTTATTGGGTAAAAGTTGTAATTTATTGTTCTTAAGTCATGGAAGATTCATTTGGGAAGCTCCTTGTTAAAGTCTCATTGACACAAAAGCTCTTTTGCTACTGATTGTCCACATTATTAACTGGGAATGACCTACAGGTCATTGGCAAAATGAAGACTGGTGCACTTAATGTCATATGCCTATATATCAGTTTACTTCATACAGTTTTTGAGCAAACTCCACACTTGGAGGATTAAAATGAATGATTCCTAGGTAAATGCCTTTCATATACCTCTAGATTTAAACAAAAACAAAAATGGAAACAAAACAAAAAGCAAAACCAAAAAAACCCAACCAAATAAAACTGTCATGGGTTCAAGATCACCACTGTCCCTCACCAGTCAAGCCTTATTATTTCTGCTTTATCGGCAATAAAGTCTGGATTCTAAATGTAACCAGTAGAATGGAGTCCAGAGTATTTGCCACTGGAGGGAGTATGTTGCAGTTGTTGAAATTTCCTTGCAAAAAATTCCAGCTTTATTCTCAAGACTTCCTCACTCTATGACTAATCAAAATACTCTACTCCCACCCAAGAAATTCAAAGATGTTTCATAAATTTGGCATAATATATTTCACCACAACTATAGCTATTGAATACTGTAAGAATTAATGACTTTTTATTCACGTTCCAGAAGTGACCTCATTTTTCCTCAGGTTATCTGTTTCTAAGTAGGCTTTTGCAGCTCATTTTAGATTCACTGTGACCTAGATGAGAAACTGAACATCTCATTATTTATGCCTCTGTCAACTCTGCTTTTAATTATTTTTTATCATGAACAGATTTGTACATAAACCATTGTTTTTTTCCCAGGAATTCAGTAGCCTTTCCATAAAATATTGGACAAAGTATCTGATTTGTTTTTTGAGGATTTCCACATCTTCACTTACATGTATGAACAGTTTCAACTTTATAAAATTTTTTTGGTCCCTCCAATTTTCTGTTAACAGGTAAAAGTTCATTTCACAGACCACTAAAGCCTTCCATCATAGCAATATCTCTACTTGCTACATGGCTGAGGTGCACTTCAAATCAGGAATAAATATCACACGTTCTATCTTCTCAAATCCTACCTTTAACAATGGGACTATAGCTTTCAGAATTAAAGTTCAAGTGAGTCATTGGTTTGCTCCTGATCTAAAGCACCTACAAAAAAAACTACATTAGTTTCTTTATCCCAAAGGTAAAATAAAATAAAGGGATTAAAATTATTTATATCACGCACAGGACATCAATCCAAGCAAAAGCAGACATCCACCAGCTGTGCCCTTCAAACAGAATAAAAAAAAAAATTATATACGTATTCAAATGAGAAAATAAACTTCTGTACAAAACAAAATGATCTCCTTGTTAGTTTGGGTAGTGATAGTACTTTAACTAATTAGCAGGAAATATAGAAAACAATTGAAAGATTTTATTTTTAGCCACAGGATGCATTAACCCTTTTGGAGGGATCACGCAACATGTATTAGATCATATTATCAGGTGTGTACTGCCTGAGGAAATAAAATATTCCAGCAGTTCTCCAATTTACTGTATCATTACAAATGACAGTTCTATTTTAATGAGTGCTCCTTTCACAAACAGCGAAAAGTGTTAAACTTATCCATAGATACTGACTTTCTCAAATTTATCTAGAAAATTAATTAATCTGTGAATTTTAACATAATTTCAGTAAGATACTATCTTCTCTTTTTTTTAAAAAAAAAAGGGGAAAAAAAAAAGAAAAATACTTTTTATTAGGCAATAGTCTGTGCTTCCACTGTCAAAATGTTTTCAGAAACAGTATTCATACTCATACACTAAAGTGGTAACAAAGTAACTCATCAGAGAACTTTAGTATAAATGATAATCAAGGTTTCTATTTTTTAATACATGCACAATATTAATAATTTGCTTCATTTCTTATTATTTGCAGACTGATACAGTGGAATCAGAAGTTTTGAAAAGGGTCAGGGATGCCTGTATTTCATTGATGTATATATGAGTATTTAAAATAGTACTTTTTTGAGAACTATGTATATTCTTAAAAGAAAACTAATTTCATAGACAATATGCCTCAAATTTACAAATACATGATTTACAAGAATTATGGAGTACACTGTTTCGAGAATTGGCAGCTTTTGACACGAAAACTCTTTCTGAATAGATATAGTATATGTTTCTGTATTATGCATCTCCTAGCACAACAGGTCCTTGATGTAGCCATTTGAGGTCCCTGTCAATGTTAGACACATAGTTAAGTACAATTCACTAGAGACAATATTATCTTCCATTCCTAGATGGAGTTGAATACAATTTGAATATCTCTGTCACAGAAGGACATGGAGGACCCATACAATGCTAAGACTGTGGTTCAGTGTCTTCTGGTGAAGAATAATTCTTCAGATCACATGCCTAAGCTTTAGGTCGGTTTTGCTGTAAAAGTAGCATTTTGTAATCCCTCTTTTCCTCCACAATACTCTAACACATCATTGTCAGAGTAGTTTATGATATTTCTAGAGGATTCCAAGTTACAGCATAGGATTCAGAATACATGAGGATGTAATGATTTAGTCACAGTAAAACTGCCATTTGACTAAATCCCTTGATTAGTATTATTTAAATCTCTAGGCTAACATGAACCAGAACACTACAAGATTTCCATTCTGCTCTCCTATAAATGCAGGTTGAATATTTCACTGTCAGTTAGTACAGTAAATTTCAGCAGTTTCTGACATCATACATTTTAAGGGAAACTTTGAAAGACAGATCTGTGTAAAGATGAATTTATTTGTTTGTTTGCTATCCATGGAAACTTGGGAAAGGGGGAGAAAGGAATAAAACTTCACAAGTGACTTCATAAGGAGGGAAGAAAGTATATTTTCTGTCCCTGAAGTATTTTGATAAAAATAACAAGTGAAAGTCTTCCAGCTTTCCATCACTGTTTAGAACTTTGATCAATGATTTTTGCAAAGCAAAACCACCTACCTGTTTCCTATATTCTGGATTCCTTTACTTAAAAGCACGGAAGCTGACACATAAATTCTATCACAGACCCACCCAAAGCAAGATTAATATATTGATCTTTGCTCAAGCACACGATCCATGTACTTTTGCAACAGGAATAATTAGTTTCATTGAAATATCCCTAGTTATGACTTCTTTATGTAGTGAAAATAAGGCACAAAACATGCTTTAAATGTGGTGGTTTTTTTTTAAAAAAAAAAAAAAAAAAAAAAAAAAGTGAACAAACCCAGTCTCTTCATTTCTTAAAAGTAAATAGCTCAATCTTCTTTAATCCTAAAAATATATCATTAGCAATATACATCTTTATTACGTCTAGCATTAGTGAACTATAGTGAGACAACATTTTCCTGGCCTAGCACTCCATTAAGGCATTGTTAATGTGTCAGCCCCAGATACCTATGCACACATTGTTTAACTGAATTAACACATTCATGTTCATTAAATTCCTTTTTCAAATGGCAAACCAAAGACATTCTTTAACAAAGTTAGCAAACACAAAATATTTCACAGAGATTGAATGAAATGCAATTAAGTAGCACCTAAGTAATGCATTATATATTTTGATATTAGATCGAAACCAGATCACCAAAAGAACTCTTCCAAGTTCAAACTCAAGAATGCTTATGAAGACTAGCAAGTCCTTCAAAGGCTTAAGACTAAAAAATAATATGACTGACTGTGACAGAGGCAGATAAAGTACCAACTACCACAACTAAAAGTATCAGAACAACTGTATGATGAATAATTCCTTTTTGTATTGATGTTAATTGAAAAGTGGATAAATATATATATGAACAGAATGTATATACTTCATATATTTATAGGAAATTTTAAAAAGAAAGAAAATAATGAAACTGTACCAGTAATAGTATTTCACATCCATTTTTCAGAAATATAAATGAGAACACAAAGCATGTAATGCTCAATCATAATACAGATTGCTGAGATTGCTAACATATTTAACACTGGAATTCTACATATTATTAAATGGACAATTGTATTGAACTCAATAATTAAATTCCTATTGACTTTAATAGAGCCAAGGTTTTACTCTTGGTCATAGCACAAATTATTTTGTGGTTCATATTCAGAACAGTTACTTTCCATAGAGCACAAAGAGGAAACTACCAATATAATCACAATTTGTGTCCTAGAAAAAAAAAAAGATGCATCTCAGTATATTCCTGAATGAGATCAGATCAGGACTGTATGGAATGGACAATTTCTTTCTCCAAATCTACACAGGTTCCAGAGTTTCAAGTTTGTCCCAGAAAATGTCATGTATCATGAAGAAATTTCCACAAACATATCTGTTTGAAGAAACCAAAACAATAATAATATGGAAATCTCCTCTCCTACTCTTACATCAGTGGGAAAATATTTACTTGTCAATAATGTTATCCATTTGCTCTGTTTCATTCTCTTTTAGGTTCTGCACGTTTCAGCAAGAGAGGTCCACAACTAGAAGTTGTTTCAAACATCTCACTTCTTAAAACATTAATGGAGTACTTATTGGAACTTTGGAGAAGCTGCTCATGAAACTGTGCATTTGGAAGCTGACCCATATCTTCATTTATAGTTATGACACAAGAGCACAGAACCTGGGGGTGAGGGTGGGAGAGGGGAGAAAACTTTGCCAGGAATGATAATTCTGAAAGATATGAGATGAAATACTGCGTTCTTCTTTGGGCAGCCCTCTTTTAGGCATGAACTTGTTATAGTTGCTGGTTATCTGGATGCTGGGGGTAAAATATGCCACTATAGACAAATATACATATATATAAAAGCTATGAGCATTTTGTTTATAGAAGAAAATTCCCTTGTACCATAAAAAGGAATCTCTTAATTCCATAAAGAGATATCAGTGCCTCGAAGGAGGCTAGAATTAAGGCAAAGACAGGCCTGTGTACACAGAGAGCGGCTCCATGTTTCCCCAGTTCTAAATGATAATGAATCATTTTAAACAATGTCCTGCTCCTGTAATTTCTTATCCAAGTGGGGGCTTCCACTCAAGTTAGCAAGACCCTTCTGTAATAATTTCTGCTTGCTAGGAATAGGGCCTAAAAAATTTTCATCTATTCTACATATGTCTGTATGTATTTGCACACACACACACACGTACATATACACGCATAAACATGCACACACACAAATTTATGAATATATGTATATATATGTACATATGCAAAGAGACAAGAATGAAAAACATGTCAGACTTGGAGTGTTATCCGCTTGTCAGAACCATTTAAACTACTATCTACACAGTACATATTGAAACTCAACTTTAAGATTTTTTATTTTTATGTACAGTTCATTTTTTTTTCTCTGGAAATAAAATATCTAAATACAGACAGACTGTAATGTTGTATATGTATAGCTTTCAACAATACTTTAGCTGAATAAATGTTTTGTACATAGTTCTGTCTTTTAATGGAGTTTACAGCTACATTGATAAAATGGATTCCTCATTTCCTTGATTGTTTTTAACCAATAACAAGCAGAGAGACAATTACAAGTTAATATTAATAAGCAGCTCAAATAACACTAGTTAAATTATGTACAATACAAACCATTCATACAAATGAAGACTAGAATATTGAATTTGTTACAATATTTTGTAATAAAGATAAGACAGCCACTTATAACTTACATGTTCTCCGCCAGGCATTTTTCTTCTTAGAGATCAGTTGGAGAGTTTTTAAGTAGCTTATCTGGCCTAAACTGAACCAGGTTTAAAGAATCAGAGCTTAAAGAGTCAGAGAAACATGAAACCAGAATGTCTGCCCACATGTAAATTCCAAATGTTTGCCCATCTTTACTAGTAACAGGCTCGCTCCATGGAAAAAGAGCCACCTAACACCACCTCGAATGTGCCTACTGTATGCTGGAAAAAAGTCACGATGCTTTGCTGTGTTCATATAATAAGGAATACTGAACTCTAGACACACATTTTTCCCATTTTAACAAGTATTTACTCCTACAGTATTATTTACCAGTACAGCTACTCCAAGCAGTAGAATGCATGAGTGAGGATTATTGATTGGCGTATACTCAAAGGACTTTCAAAGAGATTTCCATAACAGTCTGCATTAGAAACCATTCTCTGTCTAGTTAATCCATTTTTCTTGATGATAGGTTATCCTGAAACCTTAGATATCAGACAGTGAACGCTCTCTTAACAGGAATCTCAACAGATGTGAGCTGAAAAGAGTGTCTCTGTGTATGTGTATGGTTTTATTTCAAATCCATAGTGATTTATGACTAGACTGATACATGGAGCTGTCTGGGCAAAAATTACATTAGATTGTTTTCCACTAACATATTTGCAGCCATTTGACATCATCATCAGCAGGTAGACACATTCCAGGCAATAGATGTGGCCTTCCTCCTTGAGGTTACAGCCCTGTCATATGACCTTTTTTATTCCCCAGGCTTCAGTCTCAGACACATGTCGGTCCTCACCCTGATGGGAAGTAGGGTGTGTCACTGTGGTAGTTGTAATCAGGACACACCTTCTGTACTAGTTTATAATCTGTACTATAAAAGGAAATGTAAATACAGATTACTTTAAAGGGCTTAGAACAGAGCCATGACACATGGCTCTGGGTCTGCTCCTGATAACAGGTTTTTGAAGGGTCATAGTTGCAGAGTGTGTTCTTGGTAGCCTTGTCAACTTTTTCATACTCAATTCGACAGTTAAAGGACTTGGAATCTTTGGCATCAATCACCGTCTGTTGTGCCAAGTCAAATTCAACTATTTTTGTAGGGGGCACTAGGCTCACAGATACATTCCCTTGACCAGTGGAGTTATGCCTGAAGTAAACACTAAACGTCCCATTGCCATGGTCAACGATTTTCCCTGTTATTAACAGATTTAGCTTCACAGTCTTGATGTTGGAATGAAAATCGCCCCAGCCGAACATTTTCTTAAATTTCCCAGTCTTGACGATGGGCCGTCTCTTTGCTCTGGGCCGAGGCTCTTGCAGGTCTGTGGAGTTCCTCAGCCAGTCCCAGAGATCTTGCTCAGAATAAGTTTCTGGGGCATCATATCGCAGGTCCAAATCTGTATCATTTTCCTTTCCATGAAAAGTCTGTGACAGCAGTCGGCTGATGGACAAGTCTTTGCTACTTTCTGTCCATATATGTTTTAGTGTGGATTTGGAGCTTCCTGATTTTAGAAGTTCTGTTTTTCCTCCATTTGTTAAGTTTGCACAGGTAACCTGAAAAAGAAAGAAGGGAAGAAGAAAAGATATATTGAGATATGTAATACAAAACCCATCATTCCCACCTGAGACCAAAATTATCATGTTTCAGAGTCACAGGGAATTTTTTGGTTTTAGAAATTAAATTATAACTCTGTACTCAGTAAAACAAACCAGAAGTGTCTATTTTCCTCTTCTTTCCAAGTAGTTATTACTTAATTCTTCTTTGCCAGGCTTTTACACTGGCCTTTAGATTCAATCCCAGACATTCACACTATTCTTCAGCATGAAATCTACTTCTGTTACTATGCCTGTAAGTGATGAGTATGTAATGAAGTACTGCACAAACTATGGTACACAGCCATGTCATCCTCCAGTCTGTATGTTGCTTTCACTGATCATTTCTCATCTCAGAGTGAAGTACTCTTGCTTGAATGTTCTCTCTGCAAAGTGACTCTGTCTTCCACCATCAGAGACACATTCATTTATTTTTGCTGCCCCTGGAGTCCACTGTCAGGGTGCTGTCATGGTGGTGCCAGCCTGACCACGCTCAGAGTCCATGTCATTATAAATCTAATAATAATAACTTAATTTCCCTACTCCTTTTATGAGTACACATTGGTCTGTGTTCTTGACTGTGAGCTTCATTCACAACTACAATATAAATAATAGAATAATTAAAATTTTAATGAGTTTTACGTCAACAGCTATATATACTGTGTGCTGTACCTCAATTAATGCAAGAGGAGTCACCGTCTTTTCTTATAGTCCTTTACAGATTAGCTATTGGTTTGTCTTTGTATCTAGTATGGCATGCATTTCCTGGTCCTCACTTCACTTCTTTTTTCACACCTTCTTCCCCAAACCAAAAAGTGATATGTGCAAAACAGAAAGCATTTGTGTGTTTAGAAGAAAAATAGGGCCACTAATTTAAAAATAGTAATAAAAATATCCTGCAAAATCACATTTTTAAAAAAGACAAACTCCTGCACCAAGTTCCTACAAAATCATGAACTTCAGAGACAGTTTATCACAGAATTTAGTGTCAGAGCAATTTGTCTTATTTATATTTTTTCTCTTTGCCTTAACCATGTGAAAAACAGAGAACAGATGCAGCCTCACAGCTGTCTAATGTGCAGCACTGGTAGAGAGCTCTGACAGAGCATAGCAGGGAGGGCTGGAATTGGCAGGGGACAGTGGATGGATGGAAAGGGACTGACAACATCCTTAGTCTCGTTCTCCCTAAAAGCTCACACCAGCCACACTGCCACATTTTTTAACATTTGAACTGCTCTGAAGAGGCCATCGAGTTTCTTATTTCCCTTTTAATGTCTACATAGGAGATTCTAAATATGCTTGTTTGATTCCTCTGTGTTCTGGTACCAATTTATCTGCTTCTATCATACTTGCAGTTATATCTTTCTCTTCACTTAAAAATGAATTGAGTGTATTCTCAACCCACGAAACCCATTGGAAACCAGCTAGTATTTAAATCATGTCTCCTCCCTACTGGAATAACTGGAGGTATATGTCACGGAAGATATCTATCACAGCATGGCCTTTTCACTTCCTAACAATCATGGAATTGAAGCATGCTTTCATTAACTTCAATACTTTTTCAAGGTCAGTTGAAGGCACATGCATAAAATCAGTCTAAATTGTCTTAATACATTGATCGGATAGGATGCATGCTGCCAGCCTTTTACAGTAAACAAATAGGTAAATAAATCAGTCACATCTCACACTGTACCTCCCCAGTGCATTTCAGGGTGGTGGGTCAGTAAGGGTAATAGATAAGATATGGGCTTTATTTAGGATTTTGCCAAAGAAATTACTTCCTCCTCTTTTGAATGGAAGGAAAGATTAAAACACAGACTAGCATTTTGATAGCCAGTTTGTAGCTGCATCATAGCATCAACACAGTAAGCCAGGAGAGAAGCTGTAATGAAATGCACTGATGGTGTACTGGTTAATGAAGCAGCAATGAAGATGTCACAGGGAGAGAGAAAGAGACTCAGAATATAATTTTGCTGTAGCATATCAGGAAGGAGTGCAAAATAAAAAAAAAAGAAATGTGGTTAAAAAGAAAAATGTGCCTGTCTAGCATGAATCTGTCACCCTGCTATGAATCTAAGCAGTTAGCTAGCAGACTTAGTATACCTGCAATCTGTAGGTAGGATACAGATTGCTTACCATGCTATATTTTTCTTTGCTCACAGCTTGTTTTTCCTTTGTTTTGCTTTCTGCATCCAATGATTTACATTTCATTGCATTACACTACAAGATCCATGTAACCAGATATAATGGTAAAAAACCTTTTAAAGAGAAGGTCTTTTTTTTCAGATATATAAAACTGAACACCCAGGAAAATAAGGAGGTATTTTCTGAAATGGTTGCTGACTGATCCAATAGAAGGGTTTTTTTGAAAACCAATGTATTTCGTGGAAATAGATGATTCAGATTTCATGTATGCTATATTACTTCATACCTGATCTAACAAATACAGTTAATTGTTACTGTCATTGATTTTGTAATACCTGAAAGACTTCTGGTGATGCAGTTAGCCCCAAGACCTCTGTTTGTGATTTTCAGTGTGGGTAACTGGCTGCATTCATGATTAAAGGCCTGAACCTGTCCTCCCTAGTGTGCGTAAGCACTAGAAAAAACATCCTACAAGGGTTAATAAAAAAGCTTTAGAATTCACTGTTCTTCACTAACATGTTCCAGCCAATTGTTTTTTCATATACTGTTAGTATACTATGTGCTATAGAAAGTACCTATATGTATCCTCAGAGACTCACACACCCAGTAATACAGAGCATTGCTGTGTAATAGAATTTCTGCAAATGCAGCAGTTGTTTTCACATGAACCAATCCACAATTTTCTTCCATCTCTCTCATTTCCAACCACAAGGCTGCAATAATACAGGAAATATCATGCAAATCCATGAGATTTTGCACTTAGTAGTGTAAAAACTTGATTACTAAAACATAGACCTATTTTAGTGATGCATGAAAAAAGAGTCAATTTTAAATTGCTAATGGAGAGCTAAAACACTGAGCAGCCCAAATTCTATGGTGTTTTTTTGTTCTCTTCCTTGAGTATATTTGCATATAATTCAGAAACTTGCATATTCTACCTTATCAATTAGTTCACTATAACCAGAGTTGCTTTCTTTTCCACAGTTAAGTGCCACTCCTAGGTGAAACATTGAAAAGTCAGGCCCACATGTACTGGACCTGGCTAGGATAGAATAAATTTTCTTCACAGCAGCTCATATGGTGCTGTGGTTTATATTTTTGACCCAAACACTGGTAACACACTAATGTTCTAGCTCTTGTTGAACAGTGTTTGGGCAGCATCAAAGCCTTCTCTGTTTCTCTCTCAGCGCCTCAAGTGAATAGATTGGAGGGGTACACAATACATTGGGAGGGAACACAACTGAGCAGATGACCTGAACTAACCAAAGAGATTTTCCAGACCATATGACATCATTCTTAGCAATGAAAAGTTTTAGAGGGGGGTTAGCCTTCTTTTTCTCAGGAACTGGGGGGGCATCACTCTACCTGTGGGAAGTGGTGAGTGTTGCCTTTGCATCACTTCTTTTATTTTGTCTTCTCTCTTCTTCCACCTACGCTTCACTTATTAATTTCTTTTTTATCTTGGCCCCCAAGTTTTCTTGCTTTTCTTCTTCCTTTTCTCTTCCCCTGTCCCACAGGGAAAAGTGGGTAAGTGAGCAAGCAGCTGTGTGGTGCTTAGTAGCTCACTGGAGTCAACCTACAATACCACTACAGTGCATATAGCAATGTTACAAAAGGGCCAAGAAGGGGGGATTTCCTCCATGATTGTATAGCTAGAAGTGTTTTTAGAACAATTATGATGTCAGAAGTGTCCACACAGAACAATAGTAAGGAGCAAAAGATTTAGAAATGCTTATCCAATACCACAAATGTCAGTGGAAAAGCACTCAGTAAGCACAACAGACTGACCTTTGGTTCCAGTCTTGTACTTTTAATGGAAAGTACAAATTTCCACTACCTAGTAAAGTTTACTGATATCATAAAGGTACAAGGACCTGACTGCCAGGTAACCCTTTTCCAACAAATAATGACAAATTGTTATTCTATTTCTTCTGCTGCTTCTAGGAAGGAGCAAATATAATGTTTTCCATGGGCAAAATATCCCAAAGAGTCATTTAAAAAGACACAGGAATTGATCTGTAATTCAGTTTTTACTCCATTAAAATAGAATACTCCATTCATTTTGTATCCTTGTGTTTGAGGGTGAAGAATTTTTTTATGATGATGTTCAACATTAAATGTATTTTAATGAATATGTGTAGTTCATTTAGGACTTCCTAAAGGATCGGAAGGTTATTTGCCTCAGAAATTTAGGAGTTCTCTTACAAGACTCTGAGTTCTAAATGCTTTGTCAGGTCAAACCTGAACATTTGGAGCAGAGGAAAAGTTGGAAAAGGATCTTGGGAAGCCAGGAAGGCCTTCAGTGGTGAGGTATGCCCTCTTCTCCATGTAAAAACAAACATAGTAACATTAATTTAAGACTGATCAATTTGAGATTTTAAAAAAATAGTCATTCAAAGAGGTACAGAATGTGTCTTGATTTCTCACTCTTTTATTCTAGCTCTATTACAGTTCATTACCTATAATTACAGTATTGGTTTAGAAATTATGTATTTATTCCTCTGAATGTATGACTACTTGAGGGCAAATGAAAATGTAAACAAACAATCTAATACTCAAGGTAGAAAATCTCTCTCTTCAGGTAAATAACTAATCAAAACCAAGATCATTTTTGCTGGCATAGTACTGTAAGTATTTGGCAGCACTGTCTTTGAATAAGCTCTGAATAAACGAATTAAGAATTTTCTTTCCTTGGTCAGTTATCTCAGATACAGCGTAGATAGGAGAGTACTGATGGACATGACTATGAGCTGGACCACTGTCAAGGCAGGACAGCACTCAAAAAATTTTAGCCAATTTCCTCATATTAATCCTGTTTATGCAATGGGTGGAGGGAAATCTGAATCTAGTTTACTGTTTGATTTTGATCAATTTTTCTTCTCATAACTGTCTACAGACTGTACAAAGTTACTAGTGGCATGGAAATATTTTATTCAGTGAATAATTTCCAGACAGTTCAAAGCCAATATTCTACAGAAATTTGACCATAAACAAAGAAATTGATAATGAAAGTTAATGGAGATATGATTATGGCAGAGGGGAGTAAAACAATGAAGGACTTGTACCTGTTATAAACTGACACTTTGGAAAAGGAAGACAATAATGAAAAAACACGTACATTAATATTTCACAGAAAGAGACCTCTGATTTTAACTTATAAGCCTTTTTGCTACATGTAGTGAAAAGAATAAAGATATGGATTGGTTGATCAAAAAAAATGCAAACTTGGATGAATTTGACAAATGGAACAGTAAATCTTGATCTACTGTGACAAATGAGAACAGCAAACTGGCTATGCAGGATCAAACCAAAGACTTATTTACAAAAACATTTTGTCTCCAATAGCAGCTATAAGAGATGCTTGAAGAGCAAGAAGATGGCAAGCATACGATAGTCCCCTAATTTCTTCCAATCTGTCAAATACTGCAAGTTTCCTCTGCTAGATATTGTTTCTGTATAAGTTTTCTGTTTCAGTAACTCTCAGTAGACTGCTCTTCTGTGCATTTGTCCACTCTGATGCTTTGTAAAATTTAACCTCCATAACAACCTTCAGCAATGAGTTCCACATCTCTGTCTTACTATTTGTTTTAAACTTGGCTCCTGCCACCTTCTTTGGAGAACCCTTCATTTTCCAGATGGAACATTCAGTCTCTGACCAAATTTCCCATGCTCTTCCTTACTTTTCCTTGCTGCTACACTTTACATATTCTTTCTACATATATCAGTGAGTGGAAAAATTGATGATTTCTGGATATATAAAGAAGCTTAGTTTTAATCCACCAGTACATACCTCAGTTATGTCTACTCATAGTAATAAATAAATACTGATCACTTTTCCAGCCTTGAGTACCAGCCTCCTGGGTCACAGGAATAATCCCTTGTAGGGAAGCCATTCTATACCTATATCTTTGAATTTCCTTTTTGTCTTTCTCTGAAGCCTCCTCAGTTCAACTATCAGTTCTACCTTTAAGATGAAGAAACTAGACTGGTACATGGTATTCAAGATATGGCAGAGCCGTGGTCTTGTATGGTAGCAAATGTCCTTCTATTATTTGTTCACTCTTTTTTCTCCACTAATTCATAATATTTTATTTGGTTTTGATCAGTAACGAGCACTGAAATGTTTGCATGGAACTGTCATAACCCTAAAATCTCAGTCCTATTTCTATACAAAGCTAGGATTTTCTTTTTTCCCCATGTGTTTCACGTTACATTTACTACCAGAGAATTTAATTACTTAATTTCCTGCCTATTTACTAATTCTGATAAGGTCTTTTTGCCATTCCTCACTGCTGGTTCTTATCTTTTCTACTCTGAAATATTTTGTCACCAACAAACTTTCTTATTGACCTTTCCCAGGTCATTTAAAAATATACTGAACAGCAGAGGTCCTTGCACAAAACCCTAAAGAATTCGCATGGTGATCTCCTTTCATTATTGACCACAGAAAAAGAAGCATCTGACGTTTTCAACAATATTTTGTAAAGTAACCACTTGGGATCATTCACTTAAGCATAAAGAAATTGAATTCTGTCACACAAAAACCAGAGGAAAGGTGTATCTTTTTTTTACTCTCTTTAAGTTAGGAAATTGAACATAGTATACAATGTTACTGCAATTTTTGTGTAGATCTACCTTAGAATTCATATAAATCAACTTAATACTATCAGCTGTGTTCAGCTCAGCTTTAAATTCTGTATTTTTCTTGGTTTAATCTATGACCTATTGTGCTTGTTCCAAATGGCCCTTGTTAGAAAGAAAATGTGGTTACCTGAGCTTTTTTCCTCATTCACACAATAAAAGTTTTGCAAGACCAAAAGCTGATATAAATTCAGCTGATGACAGCTAATATAAATTCAGTGAAATTTAACATCATTGGAATTAGAGTGCCTATATCAGTTGATATCTGTTTGAGATCTGACTAAGAATCAAAGACTAATTAAAAAATTTGTACCCACAGAAAAATTAGGGCAATAATATAACAGTAGAGACACTGCTTTGTTTAGAGACATTATAATTCTTAACAGTTGTTGATCATCAAATATTACGATATTTCAGTGGGCTGCTCTAGAAAAGAAAAATAACTATCAAATGTTAGTTTTACAGTGCTCTTCTACACAATGTAAGTTGCTTGTCATAAATAAGCCTGAAAACTAGGAAGCCTCAAATAATTTTCAGGAAATGCAAAGGTGATAAAGCACTTTCAATGCTTGATTTCCAATGAGAAGTTTTCAGAATTACCATGTCAAATTTTGCTTTAGTGTCTCATTTCCTCTCCCTTGCATTCATGTTGACTGTGGACTAAGCTGCGACACTGCCACAAGTCCTGTGAATGGTAACAGACTGATGAAAGAAAGTGGCAGCCTGACCCCACATGTTAGGAAAGAGTCAGAACACATTCTCTGTCAGCCCAGTCCGTGATCTAGGGTGAGAATCACCTCAATGATCACCTCATTCACCTGGAGTTCAGGTTTGGATCTAAACTATTCCTTTAGCCATATTCCATAATCAAGAGAGAGAGAAAACCAGAATGAACTACTTCCTCTATCTCCATAAGGTATTGATGAACCTTCAAGGACTGAATAAATGCTTTTCCTCTAGATGTCTAAAGGTGAGCAAGAAAGATCTGACCTATGGTGCATAGTTTGCCCTGGCGGGAACACCAGGGAGAGAACACAAAGGCTGTAGGTTGGAAGGAGCACAATGATTGCTCTAGCTAAATGCTTTCTGAAATTTTCTAGTTACGTTCAAGGCAACTGGTCCCTATACATCTGTAAGCATGCTCCAGCTAGTGCTGTGTTACTCATACAGTAAGGCATGCAGACTTGCTAGTATTGCTCCTCTTTTTAGATATAGGAAATTTCCTATCTGGAGATTTCCTTTCAGAAAAAGTGTAGGTTTTCACTATCCTGTTATCTTTTGGGTTTGATTTAATCATACAGATAATTTTCCCAGGTATTTAGAATTTGAAAAACTACTCTTGAGCCTATTTTGTTCACTAGTGACTACAAATAATGTTTCATAATCAAGCTTTTAAAAAGTATTTAGTCATCTAAAGATAGATAGGCCCTTGAAATCAATCAGATTTAGATTGTAATTATGGAGACATTTTTTCTGGTAACAATGCCCTAACTGATAGTTTTATCTTTCTCCTTTTTTCGTCTGCTTCACTCTGCAAAAGCTGCCCTCTCATCTGTGGCAGTACAGCCATGTGTAAGAACTCATGACTTTTTTCTTCCTTTCACAAACTTCCAGAGTGGAAATCAGACTCAGAATTAAACATCCTGGCTCTGCTAAGTGCCTGGAGAAGACTGGGAACTTTGAACCAGGAATCAAAACCACAGATCCATGGCAAGAAAAAATGAAAAGCCAGTCCAAATAAATGTTCCACTCTTTTTCTGGAAAGCAGGGGTGCAAACAGGCATTGCTGTCACTCTTGTCTCTCAAAGAAGGAATCTCATTGGTTTTCCTTCAAAGATGTAGCTCCTACAGAAAAAAGAAGTAATTGACATTGTTTATTTAATTTAAGAGGTTGACAATATTAGCAAGTCAAACCAAAGGTCCATCTAGACCTGTACCATGTATCCAACAATGGCTAAAAGTTGTTTTTTGTTGAAGAATCCAAAATCAGGGAAAGAATATACTACTTCTACCAGAGAATCTTTCCCATCCTCAAGCCTTTTAAGATCAAGGACTTTTTAAGCTGGATTTATGGCTATGAATTTAATAACTTTCAACAAATATCACTTATAGGAACTTGCCTGTTTGTCTCTGATACTTCCAGTATCTGAAACATCCTGCAACCAGCAGTTCCACCTCTTAACTTCAGACTGTCTGAGTAATCGTTTCCTCCCATTTGTTTTGAACAAGTCACCTCTTAGCTTCATTTGATGCCACCTAAATTCTTGTCCAGTAGGCCACAGAAAAATCTAGCAAGGCAGAAGTATTTTTCCTGTGGGGTTTAGGCAGAAGCTTGGTGCCTGAATGCTCAGGCCAGGCAAAGCTCTAAAAGTTTATGGCTGGCACTAGAGGAGCCTCCAGGACAAAGAAAGGAGGTGTTGTCTGAGTTACAGATACTTCCAGAACTACACAGCTCCAAAGGTTGCAGTCAAGGGGCAGCGTAAAACTGTGGGTTTGGAATACATAGGAAGTGTATGGACTCTCTTGGCAAAAATTATAGGCCAAATTCTAAACCATCATTGAAGTCAATTGTAAAATTCCTGGGGGAGCAGAAGGATGAACATAGTGTGGTATTATGTAGCTTAATTTCATTTTCTTGCCTGGTTAAGGCAGAATGGAAGGTGTTTGGTTTGTAAAATATAATTTCTCTTTCAATTTAGAAAACCTTATACTATCCTGTATAATAGTCTGTGAACTCAAGGACCAAATGACTTACAATACACTGTGAAAATCTTCACATTACAATTTTACAGCTTTCTGCTTTTTGCCTTAGAAGTGCAGGAATTCAGACCAAATATTTCTAATGGTAGAGATGCAAGAGAATTTATAAAGATTTGGAAAAGGATTGAAATATAACTGTATGAAATATCCTATTAACTCTTGCCCTACGTTTTACATTTTTAGAAAGAATTTAAACTAAACTCTTGAAGCCTGCTGCCTATGTTGTCATTAAAGATTTTTCACTTCAGTGGATTATGACTTTTGAAAATTCACCCCATCTCCGTTCAGCAGGGGATTAAACTTCCATGGAATAAATTAAAGTGGGTTAAAAATGTCTAACAGTGTTTTAAGACCTCTGTATTATGCCAGTATCACAGAGTGCTGCTAACTTTGAAATGAAAGTCTAGCTAGGTAAATAAATTTTGCCAAGGATCTATTGTTCTCGTTCCACATTCCTATAAGCCTTCTTTTATTAATACTGGCTTGCCATTTTCTGCATACATGTAGAAAGTAATATTAAATAAAATTAGATTTTATATGAAAGGCCACAGAGCAACATTTTAATCAAAATTTGCACTGTAGTTTGCTTTATGTATTACATACTGAAGAAAATGTCCATTTTCATATGGGTAGACATATCTTCTGAGGAAGGTGAAAAAGACTATAATGTGTGATATCCCAGTACTATATAATGGACAAAGTCACTGTGCATTATTAGCATGCTCTATTAGTATTACTCAATTTTACATACAGTTTCCAATCATCCACTTCTAACATAAAAGTTTAATAAAATTAAAATACTGCCACATTTTACCCAAATAGTTTGGTGCTCATGTGTTTGATACCATAGTTTTCCAGAGAAAAGCATTAGAATGTTGATACAGCTAAGTCACTTTCCGCATGGATATTCATGGGTGCATCGTAGAAATCTGAATTTTAACAAAGTTGTCTTTTGAGAAGATTTAACTCCCACTGGTGTTGGCAAAGTGTACATTTCCACACAAAGAATTTGTATGTCTGTATGAGATACTCATGAAATACAGAAAAAGTCTTGCACAAGTATAAGAAATTCTATTGCAAAAATATAGATTCCTTTCATTAAAATTGACTGTTCTTCATTATGAGTTATTCATTTACTACAAACAGCTGAATACTTCAGAAAAGGCATTTTAAAAGCACAAAGGAAGCCATTCTAAGGTTCACTCAGAGTATGGCATATCCCTGCTAACTTCTATGCCTTCATCTTCACCTTATGCCCTTGCCAGATCTGCATACTGACTTCTCAGAAGTCTTGTGATCACAAAGAAGAAGGTTTTCTTCTATTTGAATTTCAGCCAGAAGCAGCAATATATTCCCTTTCTAACTGTGTTTGTTTAATAGGCATTGATCGTTCATTCATTCAGTCAATGGATATCAAAATCTATTAATCCATGTCTGAGAAAAGAGGTGTGTTTCTTTAATGTTGTTCTGGTAAGGAAGGGGAAGATTAAACAGCTATTCTATCTCAAGGGTACTCAATTTTTATTGAGATTTTCTCAGTGGTTTTGTCAAGGTCTGCTAATTCTTACAGGGGTCTGCTCAGCAGTTAAGCAGAATGTGGGCACCTGCTCTGCTGGGTAAGCCAAGTGCTGCACATTGTTTTCCAGGCTATGACATACACAAACGTGTTGCAATGCTCCCAAAGTCCAGAGATGTCAAAGAAATACAGAGTGTCCTATTGGAAACTAGGAGACAACCACATGTTACATATTTACAAGATCCAGGCAAAATTTATTCTTGATCCGAATCTGAAAAGGACTCTACCACCAGTTTACATTTTTTCAGTTGGGATACAGTGAGACCAAATAGCCTCAGAAAAAGTCCTACCCCATTTGCTTACATAGCTGGTCTTTCTGTGACTCTGGACACAGGTATCATAAGAGGCCTGTTGTGCCATTAAGAGGAATATAGTTACAAAGTACTACAAGGGGATACTGTACACCAATTACTCTACCTCTTGTAAACTAGTGATATCCATTCAGTATGGTACTTCGTTGTAATGATTATCCCTGAACCTGTACAGACCAGTTTTTTAGGTCTATGGTACCTTTCTGAGTCGATCCAAACAGGCATTGGGAGGGAACCTAGCACAGGCAAGCAAAACAGAATAGAATACCCAATCAACATTGTCTGTGCCCGACAGTAGTCTTGTATTTTCTTGCTACAATAGTATCACACCTAATTAAAAGTGAAAATTAATAGCCAGCAGGATTAATCAAATTCCATATGCAAATATCTTGCTCATGAGAGCCATGGTCCAATTGCTAGTACTATCACTAAGGTCATTAATTTAAATTGAGATGAGTTAAGAGTCCTTTGGGCATTGACACATAAGTTGAAGGAGGTTATTCATTGCTAAGTTCTTCACACTGAAATTAAAAACTTAGGAAGAAAATATGTGAATGTTGCTTCAGCACACCGATTTCTAGGATAATGAGCAGTGCTGTGAGCTTGTCTGTAGAGGACCATGAGTTCCCCCCTGTAACTCACCATAGTTCTGATACACTGATTTAAATTCATATTAAGATGTACTGAAGCAAGATGAATACAAGATAGTTCAAGGTCTAGTAAACTGACATCTTTGGGATTATTTTATGCCTGCTGACTTCTACTGAGCACCTTCAAACTACAAAAAGATTTTCTTTTTTTACCAAAATTTGAGTACCGGTTTCATAAACCTTCCAGAGACTTTTCCAGTCTTCAGGAAAGGTTCAAACATTTCCAATTAGCAAGAAGTATTAACTCAACTTATAAACAGAAATACTGGATCCCTAATGCACTGGTTATTCTGGTGCGAATAGACTGTATTCTCAGTTTAACATCTCTCAGCCCACCTCAGAACTAGGTCCAGTGTCTTGATCCATAACTGCATTTCTAGGCAGGGTGACTAGGAGAAATGTAGTCTTTAAAGGTAAATTATAATGGAGTGCTATACACCTATGAACTTTCTTCAAATGTTGATGGCTGAAATATTTTAAGTTCCATAGTAACAGAATGACTGCAGAGTAATAAAGTAGTGATGGCATTATATTACTTTTCCTACATAAAGAATAAAAACATAAAATTTATTACTCTGACCTTGTATCACAAGGACTTCTCAGGCATGTAAAAAAATTCAACTGGCCTATCAAAATGGACTTAGACTAAAGTGAAACCTGCAAAGCATGAATCCTAGAAGATTTTGAAATTCAAAGAAAACACTGGAGTCTGAAAAATTAAGCTGGAATCTTCACAAGTTTGGGCTTTAGTTTTTACTCAACAGCATGCTTTCATATTCTTAAAGTGTATGGGTTCAGGGAGCACCAGGCATTATTAGTCCCAAATCTGCATGAGTTAGGAAATGCAGTGGTACTGAAAATGCACAGAGAAACAGGAACTTTTCATACCAAGTTCCAGAGAGCCTTCATCTTTCTTGACTGATACTTGGAGTCCATTCAGCTTTGACCTCAGACTGTTCCGAGCGTCACCACCTTGACCACACTGAATTATTTGGGTCAATTCTATCTGCAGTTCCATTCGTACAGCCTCCTGCATGAACAGGATTTCAATGGAGTGATTCAGACAGAAATTAAGTTCTTTGCCTTTCAAAGAAAACACATTTCTTCAAAGACAGGTCAAGATAACTGTATATTAATATAGTCCTATTTCTTCCCAAAAAAGCAAATAACTTTCTTGCATTGTCTCATCCTCTATATCTGTGTGGCTGAGCAGCAGCACAAAACAATTTAACCTTAGCAAGCAAATTTCATTTGTTACCTGCCAAATGCTGATACAAAAGATAACTGAAAAAGCAATAAAATCCTCATTTTAAGGCAATAGGTAACATGCCATTGCTATAATATACTTACTAAATAACATTCAATGAACTCATAAAAGCATTTAATTTAAATATAAGTGCTTAGCAGTGCTATTTTTCAGGGATTAAATTACACTTTTGCTTGTGTTTCTTTTAAATGCATTTGCAGAATAGTCATCCTTTCAAAACCCACAGTTAGTTTTATATATTATTACTATTACCGCAATGCTCATGGACCACCCTGTGGTCAGGGTTAGAGTGTACTAGAAACTAAACATATATGGCCACTGGCCTAGAGAGCTTTCTCACTGAAACAGATTTGGCAAAGGCAAAGCTAAAAGAAGAAGTATGGGTGATGTTCTAATTCAGTCACAGAACTAAGAGTTAGTACAGATCTCTGGACTTTTCTTTCCAATGTCATATCCAAGTATCCCCCCAAAAGTTTGATTCCAATAATTGGTTGAGACACAAAATGCCACTAGCTGTTTTAAAAAGGATGCAGGTTCAAGGAAACAAAGTCAGCTCCGAAGTGAGTTGTGTTATTGAACTCACTAAGTCCATGTCCTCAAAGAGCATGAAACCCACTTGTAGAGGTCCCAGTTTTCTCCAGGAGCCAAGACACTTGCCCTCAGTAGTGAGAAATGTTTGATTTGGTCCTCTGACAAAAACAATAGTAAAAGTAAACATACAAATATAATCTGTCTTCCAAAATATGAATTCCTCAATTTCCCTTTTATCCTTCAGCTATCAGTCACCAGCAGCTCTGGGTGGTCCATAAGCAGCCTAGTGAACAACAAGAATATTTTCCAACGTTTTAAATTTACTTTAAAAAATTCTAATGCTAAAATTTTTAGAAACTTACTCGAAGCCAGCAACATCTCACTCACTTCATTCAAGTTATTAGCTTTTCAGAGTGTTTTCTTTCTTAGCATGTTGTATAGATAACTAAGACAAGGGACTCTAGGGTAGCAAGAAAAGTCCACCTGGTACTTGTTACAAGTTCCTTTAAGCATTTTATCCCACTGAAAATGTTTTATGCATTCATCTTATGTATTTTATTGCTAAAATATGGAAACATTTTCATCTAGTGGAATACAGTAATATCCTCAATTAATTAATAGAATAGATTTTCTGATAATTTCAGAGCAGTTTTCCCATGGAGAACAACTTATACACAGATTTGGTCTAAAAGACATCATGTTTACAAGAAAGACATTCTATCACTCACCAATTACAGGATAGTATGAGAACATCAAGCTTTGGAATTTAGTTTTTGTATATCATGATAGTAACCCTAACCAAATGCCTGAAGCCTAAGACAACCCAAAACACTAACTCCTCATTTTAAGCCCCTAACATTCAACCACTCATGTAACCCTAACTCTAACCCATTTGGTGCCCAAGAAGGAGAAGGTCAGGGGTTGTATGTATAATGCACATAACTTAGCTATGATATGCTTTCTCTAAAACTACTCATGCATTTTCAAATATAATCATATACTTTCATTAATACAGAATCAGATCCTTTTCCAGCTTCATTGGCTACAACTTAACTATTTTTTCAGCAGACCCATGTCAGATTAATCCACCTGAGGATTGACCACATATATTTAAAATTATGAAAAATCTGTCGGGTTTAATTTGCAGGTTCTTCTTCTTTCAGAGCACTTAAAATAATCTTCAGCTATATTTGTGGTCCAAAATATGATTTGATATCACTCAGAATGAAAGATTTTCAAATATATCAACAGAATACAAAAAGCTCAGGCAAAGAGACTGCAATTTTCCAGCTTGTCATTCAGACTGAAACTGGCAGCAGTTTTTGTTAGGGGGAATGGCAGTAAGGGCTGCATGGCAGTCTCTGTGCCTGTTCAATTACTGCTCATTCTAATCAGATTGCCATCAAGGGATCAGTAGGTGTTTGGTGTTTATGATGTGAGATATCTGCTAGGAATTGGATTTTGATCATCATTTCATTTTACATCTGTTTCCCACTAACCAATGGAACAAAAGAGTGTTAATCACTCTTGACCTTTCCTGGATTTGAACTAGTAACTTAATTGCTAATCCCTACTGAGGGACTCTGAAGTACACTATAGAGCCCCTGAGGGAGGCAGCTTGACCCACCCTGTTCAACACTGGTCTTAACCAACAACATCATCAAGAATATGCTCAGACTTGGCAAGGTTAATTATGGCTTTGGCCATGGTTTCCAGATGAAGTAGAGATGAAACTGTCTAACTAGAAATATTAAAAATATCTGCCAAGCTCTAGGTGATTGTATAAGAATCAAAAAGTATCTCCAGCCAAGAAGATATTGCAGACTCATGCTACTGCACTCAGTTTGCTTCTAAGAAATGCCCAACTTCTGGCAATTAGAATTCTTAAGGGACTGGGTGAAAATCTGTTAGTTTTGGCTTGTCTCAAAATCTTCCCCCAGATGGTAATTTAATTCCAAACCAGCTGAGATTCACTTTGTGTTGAATTTAATTGTAAAAAAGGATCATACAGCAAAGAAATGAACAAAAGATTTTCCCCTTCTCAAATTTCAAGCTACAGCAAGAGCATTTTCTTCTACTTTTTTTTTCTGCATATGATTAGCTTATTCTAAGTTCCTTATCTCCAGATCTAATCTTTTTCTTTGGCTATTTTCAAATTTACATTCAATTATATTTCAGACTAACATTTACTAACTGAGAGAGAAGAAACATAGAGGCAATATGGTCTACCATGAACTCAGGTCATATTGCAAATCTTAAAACTGGAACAACATAGGGTTCTACCTGCACATTGTCTACCAGATTAAAACGGCATTAAACTGACATTAATTTTCCTGTAAATGCCAGTGCCTTATACTGTTGCAGTTTGTCATATAGGTTCATGCTTCTTACACTTGTATGTCAATACATACTGCTTTTTTACAAGATTTAAAATCATATTTGCAACTAAACTTAGAACCACATTTCTTCTTTAAACTTGCCTGTTAAAGACCTCTCTATGTAGGTTACATTTACTTTTATGTAATATTTAGAACACATCATCACTGCAAACTGGAATGCAGAGTCTATTGCCCTGATATTGTACTGATTAATATCTCAGAATATCTCAGAAATACTAGCAAGGTCTCGCAAAGCAGCCAAACTGTGTGGACATGATGCTGCGCAGAAGCTAATTTGACCCACCTATTAGCAGAGCTTATTAACTTGGGCATTGTGCTGAGCTGATGTAGCTCTGTGCTTTCTGGTTCAGGAGATAGCTTGCACAGTTCTGCCTCAGAGGTCTGCACTGTATTTGTTGCACTGTATTGACAGAGCCCTAATTTTCTTCATTTTTATCCACTGAAAAATTAAAATTTTCCAAAGTAAATACAGATCACAGTAATTGTATGTGTTCATTGGAGCATGTAATTTCCTGTATGAACTGAGTTCAGTTTTCATGAATCCAGTCGCACAATGACTCTGGCATGCACTAGGTAGTTCACACAGAGGGACACATGAAAAGTACCTCCCAGTTTGATGGGGTACCTGCTTTTCAGGTTGCCTCTCAAGGGACAAAAAGAGAGCACTGGTTTTCTAGTATACAAATAAAAGCAATTCCTAGTACAAGCTGACTGTACTTTAGTGGAGTTACTCCAGAACTACACTGGCATGATGGAAATTCTAATCTGTTCCACACGGTTACTGAATAACCCAGTCAATATCAATTTACTGAAATGAGTAATTAACGTTTGTCAGGACTGAGAACATTTTGCCTTTCCTGATGCCTTGGTCATACTGGGGCAGGCCTACACAGGTCACAAAAATTATTTTTGAAATAATATTTTGGGCAATTTAAACCAAGAAAGGAAAAAACTCTCATGCCAGTCTTGCCCTAAGATCTCAGCAAGACACACGCGAGTCCCCACAGAAAGCTGACTGCAAAAGTGTGTTTTGTACTGTGTTGAAAATATATCTTGACTAGGAATTTTCAAACTTCCATATAGCAAATCACACACTGATCTCTCTTAAGCACTTCAAAGGACCAGAAAAACACAGGAAGAGCCATGAAAAGGCTCAGGACTTTTGAATCATTCCCAGCCCTCTTTCTGTTGTTGCATCTCCTCCAGGAAGGCAGCTTGCCAGCTTCCATAAACAACCCCCCCACCCCACCCTGCACAAGGGGACTGAGGTATTGGATGGACTCAGTCAACAGGAACTTGCGGCCGGTTTGCCAGGCCACCTGTTCTAGGGGGGACTGAGCCACGGAGAGGGGTTGAACTCAATTTCTTTAGCAATTCTCTTTACACAGATTCCCAGCATTTATCATATCTTTGCCTCCTGGAGAAACTTTCTTTGTGTCGAGCAGAGAGAGGGAACAATGGAGCAGAATGCATGTTTCCCCATCCCCATACCAGATAGACACTGGAAACTCGTAAATAACTGCTACAAATCTTACAGTGGAAATACAGTTTTTCTGGGAAGAAGATGAAGAAACTTCTGGCAGATTAAAAAAAAAAAATCCTCATTCTTTTCTGTGAAAATTAATTAAAACTTCAGGGGACTGAAATAGTAAAACAGCTACAGTTACTCCAGGGGGAAGTTTCTATCCATTGTTGTCTCATTTTTACCACACTAAGGCTCAGATGTTTGCAGGGACTTTAAACCACTCACCAGCAAAACCTCTTCTTAGCTATTAACATAGTCAAAAGACAGTGATCTCAGCAACAAATCAACAGCAAATTTTGCCACAGACAAATACATATGAAAGCCACATTTTTCCTTTACTTTGCAACATAGAAAACAATAAATAGTTCTTTCCATATTTGAGGGAAATATTTAAATGATTCATTACTAGTATTGACCATTTATAAAATGTAACATGAAAAACATTTATCAGCATAAATTTTGTTATACTGTGATAACATAATATAAAAATATTATCCAGTACAAATACAACATTTTTCCCTAAAGATGTCAAAGAACTTTACCATAGAATCATCTGCCTACTACATAGAATTATTATAATTATTAAAAATTACAAAACCAAAATACTGAAAGTTACGTAACTTCCTCAAGGGAACCCAAAATTGCTCTGAATGCTACTTCGACTACAAAATAGTAGCATCACCAAAAATCAAACCAAGAGTCAAGGACAGTTAAGTTGTGTTTTTGGTGAGGGTATTAATGCGAATGTGGTCCTAGCAGAAAATAAGAGACAATAGAATCTGTTTAAGTGAAATCGATTTTAAGCTAATAAATATCTGCTTTGATCAGAAATTCAGGAAATAATTGCAAGATTAAAAATAGAAAGTAGAAATAACTAATAGCATATTTTGAAAGTAAATGTGTATATTGAAAGCCAAATGATGCCATTTTTTTCCCTAATAAACTACCTGAATTGGGCATAATGAAAAATGAGACAGGACAGACAAGAATACAAAGCTTCCCACTACTGGTCCATCATTGGCAAAGTTGCAGAGAAAAAATGAAGGTTTATAGTTAGTGTGGACCCGTGTGACACTTTCTGGAGAAGCAAGCTTTTTATTCAGAAAAGGAACAGATGTTTTGGCAGATAGCATAGAAAGAATCCTGTCAGAGACTATAAACTAGGCTTGAAGGGGGGAAAAAAAAGAGTGTGGAAAAAATGTGAAGTATAAAACAAAAGAACCAAAATGACATGGATAAAATAGAAATGTAGAAAAAAGACAAGGGCTTTGTTAAAATTGAAAAGAGAAAGTAAATGTGCTAAACTCCTTGTAACTTTGGAAGAAGTTTTAAGGAAAAAAAAAAAAAAGAAACTTATCTCTCTTCTCCTGACACAGCTCATTGCAGCCTAAGGCTGGGAGATTAATTTTATAACTGCAGACAGAAATCAAATAAAAGGAAGAGTCAATGCCCTTTTTAAGCGTCAGTAGAGAAAGATCACAAGTACACAGCCAATATTAAAATGCAGCCAAGGTTTATGGCCAACATTTAAGTAGATTTGTGCTGGAAGAACAAAAAATAACCAACTGTGTAAATGGAGATGGGCATACTACCATCACCTGTCCCGGCACTTAGAAGTTTTCTTCTTTTATTTGTTTGTGATAAAGAAGCTCTTTCTGAACCAAACAAATGTGTTTAAGAAGATTTTAAACTCAAATTCACCACCTAATTCCTGTGAATACCCTCAGTCTTGATGAAGAGCTTTGTCAAGAAATTCTCAGCTTAATCTATTTTGAAATCTGCTGCTGCTGGACAACATTTAAAAATATCCTCTTTAACTTCTAAGAATAGCCTTTTCTGAAAAATGTGAAGGAAGCTGGTATCAGGGTAGCAAAGCCAGTTAGCCAGGGCTTGGTCCTACCATCTGCTAAGAGCAAAGTACCAGCTGAAGATACTACGGCACATTTTGGTACAAATATCTAAGCTGCAAAGAAACGTGGCCATATGCAAGGTGCACTCCCAGCTGTGTGTCTACTGTGATTACACTGACACTTAAACAAGTAGTCATAAAGGATTCAGATACTGTATGTCAGCTGCTCCATAGTAAGAGCCCACATGCCTGTCCTTAGCGTGCAGTAAATTCAGGGTAGGCCAAGACCATTCATGTATAAACAGCAACAAAAATTTATCACAGGGACAAAGCAAGAGCATGGATTTTTATTACAGAATATTCAAGATCACATCCTAACTTCCACTGCAATAAGCTTTCTACATCCCAAAATAACACTAGCTGGCCAACAGGGATGCAGCTTAAGGTACAGTTCCTGAAGATATCTTAAAATCAAACGCTAAATTCGGTGTTTAAATGTTCTTGAAAACAGCTGTTTCTATGAGGAGAGACCCATACAGTAACACTGACTAGAGAAAGAATTAGAAATCTAGTATCACAATGAAGTGCTACACACTTTTGTCTTTTAGATAATAACCCCTATATTAAGTCATTAAAGAGGTGGCATTTCTTGCATAACGAGAAATAGAATATATCTGGAAAAACAAGAAATCATGAGAAAATTTACAGTCAAAGGAATATACAAGGAAGAACAGCAAGGAAATTAATACAAAGCCCTAGTAAAGCTGACAGGAAGAAATAGGAAGGTACATCTGGATAGAAAATTGACCATACAAACACTTTTCTGTATTCCATATATATTTCCATCAGTGGCTTCCATTTAAAATGTTCTCAGTCTCCAGTCAAAACCAGATTTTCCTGTCTGATGGACATGAAAGCTCAAATTCACATCTTCAAATTAACTATGTTCTTTTTGCTTCATACATCAACTATTATGTGCAACATTATTTCTGGAATTGTATCTTAGCTTACAATTTGATGATTATGGTACATCAGGGAGAAAAGAATGCACCTTGTTCTGTCACAGCTACATTTTTATTGACTCCACAGTACTGAATGGGGAAATTTCTTTTTGTCAGCAAACTAAACAGGTCTGACTTGGAAGATTTAAAGGGTGCAGATCTGACATCAGCAATCAGTTGATGTTTGCAATGACAATGGAATGGCAAAAAGTATCTGCTTAGTTTAGCAAGCTACTGCAACTATTTTAGTAGCAGAAGCAGAAATGTTTACACCAGAAACATTAAGAGATGGCAGGGTAGCAGACTTTTAACAGCTTTTTCTCTGGGAAGAATGTGCTTCTTCATGAATGGGGAGACTTTCTTCACTCTCACCACCAACCCAGAACAGTATTTCCAGCCTGTTATTCATCACTAAGAAACAGCACAAACTAATCTCTCCAATGGTTCCCACTGACTCTGTAGATTTCAGGTTTTACAATATATGATTAATCTTCCCTGGGAAAGTTTACAGCCTCCCAGTTTAGTCCTTCAAATTCCAGAATCATGCAACAGGAAATGAAGCAAGATCTTTCAGCTTACCCTCTCAAAAATTCTCTGAGACATCTAGCAAGATCTTTCCTCCTCCTCCCCCAGACTCCTCAAAATCTCCTTTGACTATGAAAACTGAGTTTGTGTCTTCTGAGAAATAAATTCTTCACTAGTGAAGTCTGATTAAAACTAAATCTACATTGCTCTGTAAAGAGGAAACAATTGAAATAATTTCTTACTGAATGGAAAATCCACAAGTCCAAAATGCCAGAGGACAGATGGATTGATCAAAAAGACAACGAAGTCTTTCCATTAACTTTGATAGACTTTGGTGTTATGTCATTAATCAACACTGTTAAGAGCCGTGGTTCTCGTAGAGAGGTTTTGTACTAGAAAAACAAAGAATACAGTCTTGACATTTTCAATAGACAAGAAAAACTCAGGGGATGTACTCACAGCCATAAGACATTTGCTAGATTATAATAACCAGATTTATATTTAACTAGAGCATACTGATGAAAAATTAAGTATGGAATTAATGGCATTTTGTTCATCACCAACATTTTTGACTGATTGTTGTCCTGAGTGTTGGTAAACACATATTTACTTTCACCTTAGAAATAAATACTGTGGCTATAATAACCACAGATCCACATGTATTCCTTTGAAGAATTATTAGCCCATTAATTTTTATATGGACATTCTTTATGTATCAAGATATTATTAAAAAAAATAAAATGACAAAGACAATAGAGATTTTTGTATCACAGATTTTGTGGGGTTTTATAACATGTTGAAATAATTTATATTCAATAGCTGTATTTATGTATCCTTGATGTTGCTTGTTTTGTTTCCTGCTATTACATATTTTGTAGAAAAATCAGTTATATGCCTGCCATTCTTTCATCTAGATCATCCTCCTGATTAATGTTTATTTGCGTGCAACTATGGGGGATTAGTCATTTTTATATTTTTTTCTCTTGTTCCTCTTACATTTTCCTACATGGTATGTACAAACCAATTCACTGAACCATCTTCTTGCACTATCCCAGGCAAGTATGAACTGTTTTGCTTACTTGTATTAGAATGCCAAATTCTTCACAGCTACAAATCATTACTCCTCATCGTTTTACTTACCCATGCTTCTCTTTCTTTGTATTGCTCTAATAAATGAAAATTATAATTATGCTGATCCTTTTAAAATGGCTGAAGTCATTTACCTTAATTTGTGTTTGCCATTACCTTATTCTCCAGGACTCTTTCATCTCCTTAAGCTAATTATCTTCCCTTACCCAAATAAACTGAACTTTTCAGTAGTTGCTGCAGCTGACACGGACCAATATTTAAACCAAACTGGCTCCAACTGTACTGTGGATCTGATGGGTGCAGAGCCTTCTTGATATCACTAAAACCTCAGAATATATTGCAAGGGATCATCAGCTCTGAAAAGGAGGTCCCAGAACCATATACATGCAGAGAGATGTTGGCTGGCTAGAAAAGCTTTTAAAAGTCTGGCCTGTCTTTTAAACTGTGTTATAGATAAAGCTTCTTAAAATCATCAACATTTACATCCCTGTCTCCTTCTCCCTAGTTAACTTTTCATCTAATTGAGGGAGACCACTATTTAAACCATTAAACATCTTCCTTTCTTGTGTGAGTTCTGCCTATAACCAAATCATACCTTTCTTAAAGTGAATGTTTAGATGTCACTAGCCCCAAGAGCAGAAGTGATGCTTAAATATTAGTAATTTCCTGTCTCACAGTTTCTAGTCACTATTTTTAAGTCCATAAACATCCTTCCTCTGTTATAACATGATTTTTCCTATACCAGCTCGAGTTCTTGTGTTTCTCATCTCCAAGACAGACCCTGCCCCCAGAGCTTTGTTAGTCTTTAGACATTCTAATATCCTGATCATCTGTTCAGGTATGGTCTTGATTTCCCCCAGTATTTCTTCTTCCTCTCATAGGAAATTTATATCCATTTCCAGCATCTGTCACCCACTCTCTTGTGAATGTTAAGGCAAATCATTAATCTAATGTCCAGAAGTTCTATCCATTAATTATGCTAGTTTCTTACTCCTGCTACCTTTATGGGCTTCTCATGTAAAGTACTTTAAACTATTTCACAAAACAGCTCAGTATGTCTTCTCCTATATTGACTCTTTCTATAGTCTTAGGCTTCCCACAAAGAACACATATTTGCCACTTTCTTCTATAAAAGCTAAAAAAGAAATCCATTGTGTGCACTAGTTTTTCCCAGATCTCCCATTAACTACATGGTCTCAACTGTGGCATGTACTAATTGCCTTGATCATCTGTATTAAACCCTTGATTTTCAGGGAACCTCTTTATTTTTTTTACAAGTATTTTGATATAACCAGTCTTGTAACAGAACTTTTAATGGTGAAGATTATTTAAAACTTAAAGTAACCATCTAAAGCTTTTGAAAAAATTTAATGGGATGGCATTAGTATCTGTCCAACAAAAATGGACAGAAGTGAGTTTCTGTCACTATGACTACTCACACTGTATTTTTGTGTGCAAATGCATGCATTGGTATGTATATTATTTTTAACTTCTGTTATTGACCTCATTCAGACAAAAGATTCTTAGTTTTCCACATTAGAAAAGAGGGACAGACTGGACCAGTGACACAACTTCTTGACACCAGCCAGTACTTCCAATTTACCTGTAAAAACTTGCCTCTTTTCTCACACGCCTCTAGAAATTGAGATCACTTAATCTGATTTGTAAACAAGTTAATGTCCTATGTGATACACCAGTCTAAATTTTGTAGATGTTTCTGTATAGCATCTTTAATGAATGGCCATTCATATTCACTCACAAAGACAAAGGTCTTGTCCAGTCTGTCATAATCCACCTCAAATCTCCACCATCATAACATCTGTTCCTCTGGTGAACCCTGATCCCCTCACACAGAATTCAATGGAACAAAAGTGTCAGCCTCTCTGACCAACAGCTGTTTATTATTTTCTAAAGAATCTGATATAAGCTATTTGCCTTCATCTTCAAATTCCTCCCCATTTTTATCCTACCTATCATCTCCAGTGAACTTTGTCTCCAGTTAGACCATAATATTGGCTTCCATCACCCATTTGTCAGATATTTTTAAACAAGCTCCTCTGTGATTTTTTTCCAAGCATCTGCCACACAACCTCATTATCTTCCTTCAAATCCCTCATTAAAACTCTCTTGCTGTGATGCCTACCAAAAAAAAAAAAAAAAAAAAAAAAAAAAAGAGAAAATGTTTAAACTAATAATGCACTGAGTTGCTTTCTCTCATACTGACCAACATTGCTCTCATTGTTTCCTTGTGCTGTTCCTTTAGCTGTCTGGATCCATGTGTTGTCTCTTATCTTGTATTTCAATCATAACCTCCCTATGTGGTCCTGGTTTATGACTTAGAGCTCTTTGGTGCTGATAATATAAATAATAATCAGAAGAAAAGGCTTTTCCTTCTCATTATACTTTGCTAGCTCCTGAAAACATGTTCACACTTCCCTTTTGTGTTAGTTTCTAGCAAGTAATTATAGAAAGCACTATAATATAATCTGAGTCCTCTCTCCCTTTTCAGAAGGTAACACACAAGTAAAGGACTAATTCATCCTCTATTCAGAAAAACTATTTGAAAAGGAGGACTATGGTTAAGAGGGAAAAGCTCATGTTTCAGCACATTTTTTTCCATGGAGGACAGAGAAGTTCAACCACATTTTCTCTCCATCCTGTTCCTGTCCCTTAGGACAGAACAAATAGAATTCTTTTCAAGGAAAGGATGAGGTCTTTCCTGTGGATTAGATTTCCTCTCTTCCTTCCCTGACTGTCACTGCTTTCTGGGTACAGTCCAAATCCTGCTGCTTTTGAAGGCACACACTCTTGTTCTGGCACTTCCCATGGAAAGGGAAGTGTTTTCCTTCAGGAAGGAAAATAATTTTTTTTCCACTAATGATGGAGAACAGAATGAAAAGCAAATGTTTTTCTCATCACACACTTCACAGCCTCTCAGCTAAACATTATTTCCATGCTCAGGTCTTAAAGTTATTTGTAATCCTCCATAATACACACATGCAAAGCAGCTCTGTACTTGCACTAAAAGGAGCCCTTCCTGTGAATGTACCTCCTTTGCATGGATCTCAGAGTGACAGTGAGGGCTGATGTTCCCAGTTTGGCTTTGAAATCCTGTACATATATAATATGTCCTTAGACACTGTATTTTTCCTTTTATGCTTTATCTCTTTCTGTCCTTTTTACCAGATTAACCTAACATTCATGCATTACTCAGGGAATGACCCCTGTTCACAAGGAGGGTAGTTATGTCTCCAGTCATAATCTGACAGATTATCGCTGAGGATACTACACAGAGAGGTAGAAATTACTTTAGACAGAAGTACAATTCATTAACGTGTTCAGCTGATAAAAGCCTATCACCTAGAGAATAAATTTAGCACCTAACAAGAGATACATCTGTGAAAAAAATGTATAAATTTATACACCAATCCAATTATCCACAGACATCAATAAATCATACAGCAAGTACTTATGTCTTCATGTAAGCAGTCAGTTTTGACATCTGTATGTTTTATATAGACAAACCCACATGAAGTTACGGACTCTGTTGCTCAAGTGAGATAAGACTTCAGGAAAACTTGATACTAAATTTCTCATCTGTGTTTCCATTTTGAAAACAAAGAAAACTAATAATGCAAACTGATAAATTATATCAGTTATGTTCATGAAAGACTAAACTCTGTGTCCTATCTTTTTAACCAACCTAAGTTATGGGAAAATGGTTTAATTATGAGAATTTAACCAGTCATAGAAATTTAGTGGTTCATTAATCCCATAACACAACCATGGCAGGTAAACCTGGTACTGCAGCTCAAGCACTAGGCAGAGCCAGGGGCTATGCTAGCACAGAAGCAGTTTGGAGACAACATGGAGCAGGTGTAATCTTCATCTCTTCAAGCATTTCAGAATTGCAACTGTGGAGTTTCTTTGTGCTCCTAGGGGAGTGAGGCAGCTCCATGCTGTTAGCCTAATCTCACTCTACAAAGACAGCAAATGCAAATGTACTGTCCCCCTTTTGATTTCATGTTGACAACATTGTGCCAAGCCTGATCAACCAGTCTGCATTTAATTGTAAATTATTATCCCAAGAGAAATTCAACTCTTTACAACTTTCACATCAGAAACCTATTGGAAAAATAATAATGAATAATGCAGCCTATCAGGAAGCTGTCTTTCCTGTAGTCATTGCCTGTTAGTGCCTTACTAGCAGCTATGCAACTCTGATGGATACATGTTATAAAGGAATGGACTTTCACTCCATGCAAAGTATACAAAATAGTTTGTGCTTTATAAACACAGAAGCAGCTCAGCTTTGAAAACTCACAGTTAAAGGACTTTCTTTTCACACATATAATGCCATTAAACTTTTTGACTTAGTCTATGTGGTTGCAGAAAGCTACCCAAAGCGAACAAGCTAACAGTCCCATCTTAAAATGTTGAGTCACCTTAAGAAGAAACTCACATGCTCTTGGAAAAAAAAAAAAAAGAAAAAAAAAAAAAAAAGCAACAAACAAACAAACAAAAAACACCAAAAAAAAAAAAACAAACAAACAAAAAAAAAAAAAAAAAACAAAAACACAAGAAGCCACACAACAACAAGCCATAATCTTCCAGAATTTCTCTTTAACATTTTCTGATTTTCTTCAGTGGGTTCTGATCACTTTCCTAATATCACTTTCAATGTGTCTTGTATCAATATCAATTTCAATCTCTCTCCAAATTCAAGCAGACATCTTCACCTGATATTATGTTCTGATTTAGCAAGAAATGACCTTGAAAGACAGAATGAAGGGTAATTTAAGTGAGCTGAAGAAATGTAACATAACAGCAGATTAAGACATTATACCTTGTTTTAGATTATTTGTGTAATAATATATACTAAAAAAAAAAAAAAAAAAAAAAACAACTTCATCAAAAAAGTAAAAGCAATAATGTGATCATGTAACAAATGTAGTTAAGGAGCAGAATCAATTACCTGATCTGCAGTCTATGGACCCAATTTAAAGTTATGCACCATTTACAAAGAACTTTTGAATAATTCACTCAGGGGAAAAAGGTTCAAAAAGTGCTGTCCAATAAAGCACAAATCTTTACAGTTCATTTAAGCTATGTTTCTTTATGCACAAGTGGCCATATCTCCATTATGCATCGAAGGGTGCACAATTACAAAACAAGGTGGACTGTGACAGAAAGGGACATGACCTGTTCCAGTACACAAAACATATGCATTACCAGTGCTCATTTAGTTGAGGAAAAGTAAAATATGTATAAAATGTCAAAGTGCCTGATGTAGCCTTAACTTAAAATAAATGCTTGTTACCTTTGAGGGTTTTATTCTGAGCCTTTCTGCAATAGAATTAAAGGATCAAGAGGAAAAGAAAAAAATGTAGCCACTTAGAGAAAGTGCCCAAGACAATATATTTATGCTAAACCTGAGACGTGCAATTTGCAGGTTTTATAGCCCTACATTTTTTACAAACATCTGCCACTGATCTGCAAAGTACATAAATCATCACCAATAAAAGCTTTCAGTTACTCAGATTATGAAGTAAGTAATAAGTAGCAAACCTATAGATAACTAGACAATACAAATCCAGTGAGACAGTTAAACAAATTGGCCAAAAGCAACTGAAGATATTTTCTAAAGCCCAGATAAAAATAAAAATTTTGTGAACAAAGCATTGTCAGAATCTTACATCACACCATGTACTACAGTGCATGAACCACTGGGTAGAGAGGAGACTGAATCAGCTGAAAGATCCCCTAACCATGGCATCTTTAGGATTTTTCAAGGAAAAGTGTAGTAAGATTATATTATATATTTGTCAATGGTCTAAGCACTGTTAGAACTTACTGCCCCAATCTGTTGTCTACATTTCAAGAGAAAGGTTGATAAACTGTAGTCAGTTCAGAGATGAGCCTTGAGCATGCTTAGCAGATCAAAAGATCTGTTCATAGCTAAATACTCCAAGAACTCAATACTTTTACAGAAGATTAGGAATGGTTTCATCTACAGCTTAAAAGAACGCATATGGGAAACAGAACTTTAATAATGGCTTCTTTGATCTACAGCATAGCACAGTTTTAAGGAGACATCCCAAAAATCTTCAGAAAAAAAAAAACACAGGTAATAATATGATTCAAAACCATTAGCTTTGGAAAAGACTAAGAATTAGAAATGTGGAACATCTGATTTTATGGAGGCCAAATGTTCCCCATACAAAAAAAAGCAGTGTTGTGCGCATGTCACAGCCTTCTTGGAGAAAGAATTATAGAGAGAAATACAGAAGAATCTACATTAGGAATGCAAGAAAGACTACAAGACATGAAATGGGAACAGTTAAATATGTTACCTACAGAAATATCTTTGAAACCATTAGGTGACAAACAGGTAATTCAAATTACAAGGAGATAGCTCAGTAGTGACTTCACCAATATATCCACTTTCAATGAAGAAAAATAAAGATTATTAGATGATGAATGCTCTGAATATCTTCAACAGCTTTAGGACATCTTACAGTTTCTAAAGTTTTAGCACAAGAAATTAAGAAGTAAAAAAGAAATGGAAAGAATATAAGTGTTTCATGATAGTGAAACTAGATTAATTTGACAGACTTTGTGAAGTGCCTTTTGAGTACTGTCACAGATATCCATAAATAACACAGATGGAGTTAATATCAGTTAGACTGATCATGCACTCACTAAGTCAAGAGAGAAATCTTTGTTTCTTGACATCAGAAACCTAGATGGAGGAAATTGCAACTGTCTTGTAAGAGAAATATAAGAAAAAAAAATGACATCATAAAGAAAATACAAAATATATGAGTACAAATATAAGACACTGTCTTTTGATAATCCAAATTCTACGTGAAAATGTGATGTATTAATTCAGAAAAAAACATCTGGAGTATGCTATATTTAATTGCAGATGTGTTGATACCAAAAGGAAAGACATCAGAAAAATAAAGGGCAGTACAAAAACACAGCTTCCAGAAATATATCCACATACAAAGACTGTAAAGGAGCAACTTCAAACTAATATGCATCGTGGACAGTGTGCCAGTGTAATCAGTGTGATAATGAGGAATATGAATAGGCTGAAGGAGAAGCTGCAAGTCTACAAAGACAATACAAAACTTCAGGAAGAGAATGAATCAGAATAAATTTATTAAAAATTTGAGTAGTCTACATGACTTCAGGACATATTTAACTGCATGTAGAATACTACAACCACTCTTGTACTCCTCAGTACAGGAAAGATGGCAGCAAACTGGAGGCAATCCATTGGAGCGCTATGAAGATGGCTAAGGAACTAAAACATATGACATACGGGGCTGAAGAAACTGGGTTCAGTCTGGAGATAAGTCTAAGAAAGGACTAATTGTCAGATTTCTACTGCCTAAAAGGAGCTATAGAGACAATGGAGACAGGCTTTTCTAGGAAATTTTATGCAAAGACAAGAAGTAACAATCACAGAGAAATTCCTGTTGAACATGAGAAAAAAATTCCTCACCATGAATGCAGTCAAACACTAGGACAGGTTCTTGAGAGACTGTAGCATCTTAATTTACAACACTGGACTAAACACAGCCCAGATCAACCCAAATAACTTCAAAGTTAGCTCTGCTATAAGCAAGAGGTTGGGATAAATTACTTCCAGAAGTCAAAAACAAAAGAGCAAACTGGTTATGCAAGCCCTCATTCAGATCAGAAATAAGAGTAACAAATTACAAAGTTAAATACAGGTCGAAAACCATTAGATACATTAAAAAATAGTTTCAAAATATGAGAAAAGATGGTTAATTGATATTGAGAAATAGAATTTTAGTAATACTTAAGGTGATATGCTGAGAGGCAGAGGTGATTATTATCTGATTATTAGCTAAGAATTATAAGGAAGTTGGTGTAAAAAGGGTGACCATTACTGTTCCATGAAATCTGTAGCTATAAGGGCTAGCATTTTAGTACCCAATGACATTAGGAATTTTGCTTCCCAAAAATATCTTTTGAAGCTATTTCATACCTTTCCTTTGAGCATGAGCCCTGAGAGGTTGGAGAGGGAAGGATTGTTTAGTGAGAAGTATTCCCCCACCGGAAAATGGATGTTTATATCCATTATTGCTTTTCTGTATGAGTTCATTCAAGTATAAATTTGTTTTTCAATTTTACCAATTCCCCTCCCCAGTTTCCATAAGGGCATTTGGTGTGCCAAATGAAATATATTACATTCTGGGAATTTCAAATACAATATTCAGGGCTGTCAATGGTTCATTTGGAGGAGATACTTACTGTAGCGTGATGGTAAGCACTGGCAAATTGTAGATTTGTTCATCAGGCAAGAGTGGGCCTATTCAGGGTATTATAATTTGTAGAGAATTTGCTTCTGAATTTGAGTTTAGGGAGGCTGAGACTGTGCAAGAATTTTACAAGAGTATCAATACATGAAGGAAAGAATATCAATAATGAGAAAGTCTAATAAAATATAAAAATGGAAATCATTTTATTACAAGGAATGCAACTACAGAAATATGGCAGGAGTACTTAGACAAGCTCCATAAAGAGAATGAAAAGGCAAACAACAAATGGCCAGTTTCCAGGCAGCTGAGCCAAAGTTTAAAGAGATTCAAGAGGCAATCAGAACTCTTAGGAATAACAAGCACCAGGTGTCGACAGTGTTGCTGCTGAAATGTTAAAAACAAGAAGCTACAATCTTAGAGACCTAATTCAATAATTCATTTAATATGGAGGTCTGTGAAAATGCTACAGGAACTGAAGAAAACTGGCATATTTCTAATTTCAAAAAGGAAGACAAAATGTAAAGAGACAGTCTGCTTTCTCTACTTTGATTTACAGAATCCTAGCTTTAAGACTTTTATATAGATTTTGCCCTTACAGGCAAAAAACAATAGGAGAATGCAAGTGTTTCCAGGATTATACAACATTTCATAAATCTCATCTCTATGTATCAGACATTTTCAATGCTTCACTGACAAAGAAAAATTGTAATATGATCAGCATACATATTTTAAATAGATTTTAAAACTGTGTGATAGCATTTTCCAACATGGTCTTTGTATTTCAGTGAAAGAGCTGTCTAATAAAATTATTAGGGCAGAACAATTGTGTGTATATGATTGAAAAGTAGGCTATGGCATGGGAAATTCCTATTTGCCAGTAATATGGGATTATGAAAGGCAAAACTATGTGTGGAAAATGTCTGGTAGGAACCTGTAGGAAATTTATAAATAATGTAGGGTAGAAAAAAAAAAAAAAAAAAAAAAGGTCTTAAACAAATTCAGTAGCAAAGCATACAATCAGAATTCTGGGAAGACATTCCAGTCACAAATCTCTTGGAAAACCATCCTTATACTGCTATTGCATAACCACATGCAATGTTGACCAAGAAGGAGGTAGAAAAACATGGCAAGTGTTGTTAGGAATCTTTAATGTCAAGGTGATGAAATAGGAGAAATGAGAATCTGATCTTGATTCGTAACAGTGATTCTCCAGTCTTATATACAGATGGCCTTCATCGAAATTGATAGTTTCATGAGTATAATTTCAATGGTGAGTCAAGCTGAGTATAAACTCAGTATTGAGTTGTATTTATTCATTGACCTAGAACTTCTTTTGTTGTGGTTGTTATTTATGGCCTGCTCTTGGAGTCATATCTTGTTTTAGGTATGTTTCTGAATTATTCCCAGACTTGATACTGTACTTCATTACATTAAAATTTTGCTGATGCCTGATTTTAATATTCATATGCAAGATGCAACTGTAATTTGTCCTTATTTTGTTTTGATTTAATTCACATTACCTACCGTTTTGCCTTCCCTTTTGCTTTCAATGATCATTTCATGCCTCTCTTCCTTATCTAGTAATTATCGCTCTAGGCAGTTGTTAGATCCAGTTAGATTGAGTTCTTTTGTTACTAGTTTTGATTTGATGATTCATATTGTTATCTCAAAAGCAGCAGAAGAGGCACCTGATACTCTTATTGGAGATTAGCAAATCTTGCTACAGAAAATTTATTATTGTTCCTTTTTCATAAACAACCTCTAATAGGAAAAAAGCTGCAAATTGATATGTCTGAGTCAAAAGAAGGGTAAATAGGTCGTTGACCTTGGAAAAGAATCACATGTAGAAATCAGGGCTATCATGTAGCATTTCATTATTATGAGATTTTCTTCAAGAGGCAAAGTTTGCCCTTGCTCTCATTTCACAGATCATCAATAGCTTTTTAATCAATAAAAGTTAACTGAAGAGAGTATCATTTATCTAGGGCTATATAATGATCTTTACAAATGTTTCCCCGAATACAGTGTCATAACACAAAGATCAGTGTGCTGGTTCTTTTATTTGTTATTTCTGCTTACCTTAATTTCTGGCTACTGTGTTATGAAAATTACAACTGAATATTACATCTGAGGAAATAATTCAGATATCTTTTGAAATAACTGAATAAAACTCAGCCCTTTTTAGTCTTTCTTAAAACAAATACTGAATGTATAGATTGACTTACAGAATACCATAAAGATCAACAAGTCTAGTCTTTGTTGGGCCGAGAGGAAAAAAAAAAACTGAACTCAGTTATATACCAGTAAGATTTCTCTAATCCTTCAGCGTTCAAATTGGAAATTGCTCAATTAAATCTCTTGCTTTAAAATTATACATTTTCAGAAATATTGTTTTAAATGCACATCTAAAAACATAAATTGCATTATACAGACAAAAATCAACTGTACCTGCAAATGAACAGTGACATTTATAAACAATGATTAAATGTATTTCTTCAGAGAAGCAACTCAAGGGAAACAGGAAGTTCTGTTTAAAGGAGCTATTCCTGAATAAACCAAGAAAAGGAGTGTGATTTACAGGATACTTGTTCAAACTACTAGAGTATAGTGATGATCCTGACAGGAGTTTAATGCTTTAAACAAAATCCCTATGTTCATCCGATGATTTGTTTTGTTTTGGTTTGATTTAAAGAGTAAAATCTTCCCTCTAACCAAAGCCTAGACATTCAAAGGTGTAATCTGAATCTGTAAACAAACACAATATAAATTATGCAGAGGTATTGTTAGATCACCTAAACAAATAACACCATTACTGCACTATTATTCTAATCTGAATTTTAGGAAAGACTACCTAGTTTTCACAGCATCTGGAAACACTGAGCACTCAATTTAAAAACAAACAAACAAACAAACAAACAAACAAAAACAACAAAAAACAAACCTACAAAAAAACCCGCTAAATAGATTATAACTATGTAATTTCACTATATTGTCAAATATTTGTGCTTGGGTAGTAACTTTAGTGGTGCCTAAGGACAATTGTAGCTGAATTATGAAGAGTAATTGTTTGTTTGTCAGAGTTTGAATTTTGAGATCCTCCTATATTCTACACATTTAGATTCTGACTGCCTCTTTGTTGTCTGCTGTATTCTTTCTTTATACTTATTTTTTACTCATATCTCCACATCATAAGATCAGATCACTGGAGCTATGACTTCCCCAGAGAGACAGAAACAGAAGATATCTCATGAATATACTTGCATAACAATGTACACATATCTACACAAATGTAAATCAAATTAAATCAGTATAATGCATAAACAATATTGTTTCTGAGTCAATATTGTACCTGATGTCAAACAAATATGCCTAAGAAGAAATAACATCATTGGTTTAGAAACTACATAACAGGCTCTGCATTTAGGGAGACTGAGAAATTAAGAAAGGCTCACCTGCTTTGGAAAGGCTCCAAACTTTGATTTAGATTGTCATCAAAGGGTCAGCTGAACTTCCAATGAAAATTCCTCAGTTCCAAACTTTTTGCGAGACTCCTTTGACTGACAAAAGAATGACACAATACCCTATTCTCTATGAGCCTGGCCAGCTTTGCAGACCACTACAACATTTAGATGTCCTGAAGTTCTTGGACTTGTTTAGCATGTCAAGGGAGCAGTGCCAGGACTCTCCTGAGCACAAGATGTAATTTTTGGCTATGGCTGTCATAGGGGATATTGGAGTAAAAAAATAAAAACGCAAATATTTTCCATATTGCCTTGTAAGCACTGTTTACAATCTAGTCATATAAGACTTCTACTAAAATAACAGAAAACACACATATGATTGGCTTCCACACCCCTTACAGATTTCAGCTGGGTTTTCACTCTGAAGTGGTAGGGCTTTCGACAGTGATATTCAGTTTGGTGTTTCAAAGCTATCAATACAATGGAAATGCTTGCACAAATCCCAGGAAAGAGAAACTACAAGATGCTGAAAGCTGAATTCTTAATCATTTATAATGCCCTTTCCTAATCCTAGAATGGAACACATTCAAGTTAACTATGTAAAATTTAGCATTTCACTATTCAGTAGTCTATCAGGGTACAGCTCTTTTCTACTTCTAAATCTGATATAGAGGTTAAATTTGTTGCATGTTAAATATAACTGTGTGATGAGGTGATACAAATAATTATATAGTACTGATTGCAACTATACTCTACAATTGTAACACAAATTTCCTGCTGCACATTGTAAATAACCAAAAATCTTTAGTGAATTTCATTTCACAACACCTCTGAGACCTATAAAGTGTTCTTACCTGGTTTTTTTACAGCTGGGAATGAAGTGCCAAGTTTGTCAAGCTATTGAGGCATCAGAAGAAGTAGATTCTAGCTTCCCAGAATTTTTTAAATTTTCAAAAGTATTTGTGCATCAAGATTTGAAGAAGAGGTATATTCAGAAAGCAAAAGAAAATGAGCATTTACACTTCTGATCATCCCGCTGTACTAAACCATATCTTTAAGCACATAAAAGCCTATGTCTTTTTAGTTCAAAGTAATTTGGTCAAGACTTCATGGAAGGAAATGCTCACTAAACAAAAGATAGATGTGATATCTTGTATGTCTGGTTGTTGTACTTTTCCTGAAATTCCTTTCTCTCACAGAGTTTGGAAATGCACAGTTTGCCTATACAAAGGCACACTCACTCAGGAACGATGTAAACAGGAACACTGAGCTAACTGAAGATTGGCAAATGTATCTGAAACACTGCAAAAGTGTCAAACATACATTATGTGTTTAAACATAGTCATCTAGTGTCATTTTAGATAACCTAAGTTATCCAAGATATCAGAAAACCTAAGGCAACAAAAATTACTCTAAGCAACTAAGTTTAGATGTATGAATTTGTCTCAGGGTGACTACCTGCACATCAAGACCCATTTATCCCACACTGTCCTGCTGATGCATTTCATCTAACTAAAGCTACCTGGGCTGTGAGTTTCAGCTGAAACATAAACATTTTGAAAAATCACAACTAACTGTGAGCTTATAAGACTTCCATCCTGTTTCCTGTGATTCTTGTCAATTCAAATGCTGTTTATTGTAATTTGGGTCTTGATCTTGCAATTAACTATGACAGACTGTATTTCCATTCCTATGGAGAACTGCAGCAGCTCTGCACTGGTCTAGGGATTCAGTAACAGACCTGGTCTTCTTAGGCATAGTTACAAATTATTTTGGGTCAGGAACAGATGACACTTATGGGTATTTAGATTTAATACATAATAAATCAACAGTTCTAAAGTTTTGCCGAAACAGAAACTATGTTTCTTCTTGAGAATTTGGTCTCTAAAATGGAGAAATTTATCTTGGAAATCCATTCAGTGCCATCTTACGTCATTATTTTATCTGGAGAAATTAATTTTATAATCTCCTGGATGCTGTCTCAATTGTATAACAATTGTAGATAGATTCCTCTCAGTTTGTGACGCCAGATAAGCAGTGCACACTTCAACTTGCAGCTACACAGTTTACCTGGTAGTTACAGTATCACATACTTTAAAAGGTACTTTAAAAAAACAAAAACAAAAACAAAACAAAACAAAACAAAAAAAAAAAAAAAAAACAAAAAAAAAAAAAACAAAAAAAAAAAAACAAACAAACAAACAAAAAAAAAAAAACTAGGCTGACCTATTAGCAAAAGTCTGAACATATATCTGCCAATGCATCTATATTATGAACTCTCAAAAGCTCTTCTCTAGATGATATCAAGAGCAAACTCTGGCATGGAATATATTGCAGCTAAAGGTGAACCACAGTGGTAAAATGAAACTGCAGTAAACCACAGAAATTTATGCTGAATGCCTTTCTTAGCCAGACTCGCCAATAGGCCAGCTGTAGGGAACACCATCGTGGTTTCAGCTCAGAGGGACAGTGAGCACCACAAAGCTCCTCACTCCCCCTCTTACCCCCCAGTGTTGAGAAGAAGAGAATAAAGTAAAATGTTTCGTGGTTTGAGCTCAGAGGTCAACTTAACACCAGGCAGTCACTCAGTTCCCCTTTCCCCCCACAACGCTGAGAAGGAATAAATAAGCCAGGCTTGGGATTCAAGATAGAACAGGGAAGGATAAATCACCCATTACAGTCACAGACAAAAGACAGACTTGTTAGGGGAAGAAAAAAACACAAATTTAATACAGACACTAACAACAACATTTAACAGACGGAGTAGGACAGTGAGAAGAATTACAACATCTTGAAAACACCTCCCCCCACCCCTCCCTTCTTCCCGGGCTCAGCTCTGCTCCCAATATCTCTACCTCCTCCCCACAGTGGCACAGGGTCACAGAACAGGGGGTGCAGTTAGTGCTGCTGCTTCTTCCATCTTCAGGGTGAGGCGGAACTTCTGAAACTTCCCCCTTTCTCCATCATGGTCCCTCTCTCACAGGAGACAATCCTCCACAGCTTTTCTCCAACTGGAGTCCCTCCTACAGGCTACAGCCCTTCCAGAGCTGCTCCAAGCATGGGACACCCCCACATGCTGCAATCCTCCCAGCACTGAACTACAACAGCCGGGGCTGCTTCTTCCCACAGGGTCCCCGCTGGCTTCAGGTGCAGCCACCTTAATTGTCCCACGTGGGGCCCCCCATAGACCATAAATCAGTGTCTGCTCCACTGTAGACATCCATGGGTGGCAGGGGCAGGCCACCTTGCCGTCTCAACATGTTCTGTATGGAGTTCCCTCATCTTGCACCAATGTCACCTAGGAGGCAGTAAAACAGGGTGCGGGAAGAAGAGTTCTGGGGACAGTGGCCATGTCATAATATGGATCTTCTGCATTTTCTCCACCATTTCCTCTTAGTTTACACACCTATGTGAAATTTTCATCTATCTTCAGTTATTTCTAGCATAATTAGCCTTCCCTTCTGCGTAGGCTTCAATTCTAAATCCTGAGACTCTAGTTCAGGTACCACCTTTGTTCACCAAAGATCTTCTGAGAACCACAATAGGCTGTGCTAGTGGGGAATTCTTTCCGGGGGCACCTGTTGATCAAGATCTTCTCTCATCTAAATAGCAATTGAAACACCTTCTTGCCCTGTTTCATAAGAGAGTATTATTTCCCTTCCTTGCCCTTAATAGGTCTATGTGGGTTACTTAAAGCTATGCACTGATCGAGTTATGCAGCTGATGCTTTCTTGTTAGCCTTTTCTGCTCAGAATATAAAGAAAATGAGCAACAGAAAAGGACAGACGAGATAGTTTACTCTCCTAATGGAAGTTCTGCAGCGTATTATCTGGAAAACATCAGCAAAGAACAAACTCACCTGACTCACAATTCACCATGCTTTTATAGAGAAACAAGAACAGCAGGGCAGGTTAGTAATGATAACAGCCTGCAGAAGAACAGGGTGCCAGGAAGATACAGTCACAAATTTGGCAGAAGAAAGAAGATATAAAGCATGATCAAAGGAACTGAGAAATATCAAGAAATCTAAAGCAAATTTTCAGTCCTAACTAAGTATAATGGATGAGCTGAGAGTCACATCATACTCAGAATACAGAAATGTTTTATAAAAGACTTGGCTTGAGGTATTTGCAAGATGAGGAGCTGAGTAAGGCCTTGATGGCAGCTATCAGAGGTTCATTGTTGCACTGACGGATGGGATGGAAGACAAAAGAGACAGGGTAAGAAGGGGAGGTACCTGCTCCAATAGGTAAAGCTCCAGAGTGGTTTTGAAGAGACCTACCTGATCACATACCTAGCTCTGCTGCTAATTTTGTTTCTTTGTGATCATTTCCCTTCCTGTCTTTCCTGCCGTCTATTTTGGACTGTATGTTGTTTAAGATAACAGCTGTTCTTATACAGTTCCTAGAACAACGGTGCTCTGATCTCACGGGAGTCTTCTAGACAGTCCTAGAATACAAATAATAAATAATCTTAATTTACCAACTATTTATTGAGTTCTCTCAGGTATTATAACTAATTACTGCCATTTTCCCTTAAAGAAATAATCTGTCACTATGCTGCCGATAAAAGAGCTTTTCAAACAATGGATTTAAAATCTATCTATTCAGAGAATTTGTTCTTATTTCTTTTCTATACCTTTATTCAAATTGTTTGCTTCCTTCTGGGACAGCTCTAAACTCTCTAAATAGTGTGAACTAAACAAGTATTGAGCAGGTTCAGATTCTGTACCATATAAAGATGCAGAGAGATATTTTTTACTTCTAAAGACATTGTGTACATAAAAAGTCCACATTCCACTCATAAGTCATTAATAAAAGAGCTGAGCTATGCAGGATATGACTAGATAACCACATAATTTTACAATGATATATTAACAGTAACACTTTTCTATTTCTTAACTTTGTGATTACAGTCCAGTAATTCTGTGTAATTCATTTCTACCTAATCTGTCTTTTAGTTGTGTACGATATAGTTTAAGTATACTTTGGTAGGCATATGCACGTTTTTAGGAGTGGTTGCATATTTCAAATGTATTGGTTTGAGAGCCTAAATTCAGATATTCAAGGACTTGTTTTCCAGCAGTACTCACCACAGATAGATGGCTAAAAAGTAGTTCTCCCTCCTAGTAGAAATAATACCCTAAGTGAACAAGGAGAAAAGTTGTATCTCTTGTCTACATATGTCAAACATGGACTGCATCAATGCAAAACCATAGAAACCAGTCTTAAGTTTCAGCTCTTCAAATATAATGTCATGTGATGTGGCAGAAAAGGAAATGCTGTGAATAAATTATTTCATTATTGATTTATTTTGTGGAGATTTGAAATCTCATTCTATCTATATGCAACAGTTTGAAACAGATATTCTGATATCAAGTTGCTGGTGTATCTGCTGTAACTGGAATGAAAACTTTGGCTGATTTTCATAATTAAAAATTCATTTAGGATAAGGGTTTAAGGAAAAGGCCTTAGTGTAACAAACGTTGATGACATTTCTAGTTGGAATTTTAGAATGTTATCTATTTTTATAGACAACTCTATTATAGTCCCAGATGGTAAACCAGATCAACCTACGGAGGATGCTAAAAAAAAGAAAGATATTGATAAGATAATTGAAGTACTTCATTTACCCTATTTCACAAGTATCATTAGTCTTAGGCACTATAATTGGATACTAAGCTAATGTCAGAGGACTAAAAAACACACATTACCTAGCATATACTTTGATGAGCATGAACACATGGGCAATAACCACAGGTCAGGTGATAAGGTGTGTGGTTTCACTGCCTGTTTTAGTCCCTGGACTATCAAGCAACGGATGATCCCTAAAGCTACACGCATTCATCCCATATAAGAATATTCTTGGTGTGCAAGGCAGTATGTAGCAGTGGACTGAATTTCAGGGATTAGGAAACTAATTCCAGCTTGGCTAACTGAGGTGTGTAGCCTTCATCATTTCATTGTACAACTGGCTTTTCTCTTTTGGCCTTATGCGGTCTAGACTTCAAGCTCTGTGTTGCAGGTACTGCCTCTTACTCCTTATGTACACAGCTCCTAGTTCAATGTGGTCTCGATCTCATTTGAAGACCCTGTGTACTTCTAAAACTAAAAACATATGGAATCAGTAGCTCCATCAAAGCAAATTACAATACCTCCAGCATCAGGTTACATACAGACAGACCTGGGAACCTCATTCATTTCCCAAGATCACATGGAGACAAGACCCCATAAACGTGCTGAAACCCTGTCCAGCCCCTGGAAGAAGCATCTGGTTCATTCACAGCTTTTTTTTACCACTGATGTCCACATGAATAAAATTAAAGGGAGAAAAAAAGAAATAGGAAAAGAAAGAAAATGGACAAGGAGACTGGAAAGATAGGTGTGTGGGGGTCTTTCAGTGTCCAGGACTATAGACACTGGGAGGATGGTACAAGAATGTTCTTGATAAAAAAGTTCAAGCAACTCCAACAATAAAAACGAGGGCCATAGTACTCCTCATGCAACACTTTCTTTGGCTTCATAAGATGTCTGATGGCCCAGACTTCTATGCTTTAATCTTGCCTTAGGGAGATGATGTTATTATGCACAGACTCAGTATTAGTTTGTTTTCAGCTGATCAGTTTTTGAAGTAAGCTCAGAATCAAATTGCATCAAATTAACCAGTTCCACAACAGTGCTCCAATCTCCTGAACTCCTGTTGATTGCAGTGAGTCTGCAAGCATCAAAACAGGACTTGGAGCTTCTAATTACCTTTGAGAATCTAAGCTGATTCCTCTGGATCAGTTTAGTGTAGTTCCCATACACTCCTTCTGCTCATAAATCTGACTTTTATCCTATTCAACAACACAAATTAAAAGGATAGAGACAGATTTGCACTTTCAGCAATCAGTTTCTGATATCAGCATGACAATTTGTGCTTTTGATTCTGTGCTTGCTATTACAGGAATCTGCAATTATGTCTATCTATGAAAAACTAGGACCAAAAGTCAGCAGGTTTTCCATGACAATAATATTATTAAAATTTGTATGGATTCAGAATTTTAATGGGTCTGTCCAAGTAGTACAAAAATATCCAGTTTAACAGGGACAATAACTGATAAAAGTAGATATATATTCTTAAAGGCCTAATGACCATATTCAATTTGTATTGGACTTGTACAATATATAACTGTGCTTCAGTGATGCAAGACTAGTAGAGTATAAAACAAACAAAATACCAAAAATAAACCCTACCACTTGAGCATGAAGTTTGCTTAAAATGTCCTTTTTTCTCATTTGTACAAAATCTGTCACCAGATGGAATGCTTTCTTCACTACAATGCTCAAAGGTACTCATTAAGTCCAGGAAAAAAAAGAGTTCAGATAAAATCTGTACATAACCTTTGCCCACAACACTTCTGAGGTTCAGACCTATACAGAGAATTTGGGAGGAGAGCTTGTTTGAATTGATGGCTGGTGTTTTTGTGATTGTGCTACTCTGTGTAAGGTTGGCTGGCTGGCTGGCTGTTTATTTAACACAAACAACAGTGCCTTAGTAGTCATGTAGTTTGCAATAATTTGTTTGTCTTCAGAATATTTTAAAATTAAAAGAGTGTCATTTATCCTATTGCACAGCTGGTAGATGGAGGCACACATGACTCAATTCTGACTTGTGTTCAGTACAGACTTAGAATTTAGATTCTGTCACTGAGTGCAGAATCACAGAGCATCATCACCGGGACCACCCAGACTGATTAAAAATGGCAGAATTGCATTCAGATTTATTAAGACTGAAACTTGGAATGTAGAGTTCAGCAGTGTTTTAAAGGAGAAAAGAACCTTCTTCATAACCCTGAGTAAACTGCTTCAAATGAGCACATAAAGCCCACTCACTAATACCCTTTCAGACCTGGTCTAGTTGGGTCTTTGTATCTCTGTTCTACAACAGGTATCTAAATTTTCTCATCAGTAAAAATTTCCCTCTCCACCCCTGGAGCAGGAAGGAAGTTGGACAGGGACTATAAGAAGCTGGTCTCTGCTTCCAAGCACAGCATCTCAGAGTTATTCCTGGACTGGTGCAGGTACTTAAAATTATAATCTAGAGCAAAATTACTTCTCTGAGTGTACATGGGAGATTGTAGAAACAAATCCTAAATTCCTGAGTCCTTATCCTATACCTTTGGCTTGTGATGCCTTTCCTGATTGGCTCTAAATCAGTTTGAAAGGCTGGTCTCAGGTGGTGTCCAGCTTAATTCTGCAGAGGGTTTAAAATTAAAGGAGCCTGATCTAAGATGTACTGAAAACACTGGGAATTGATTCCCTACAGATATCAGTGACCTTAATATTGTAGAGCAAATATGCATACAAAGCCTACTTAGAAAAATAAGAAAGTCCTGTCCAGATTTTCCAGATGTATGTGCTCCATGTACCATTCAAGGCTGTAGAGTTAAAAACAAAACAAAACAAACAACAACAAAAAAACCCTACCAACCTCTCTCATTTTATTAGGAGATTTGTACAGGTCTTGTTATAATTTCAATTTCCCATTCAGGTTGATTTATGGATTTCCCCCCTTGTTTATGGCTTTTTTAATACTCCACTTTATAGAAGCCATGAATACATCAGGATTTGCACCAATGACCTCATATAAGTAGTTCAACATCAGCTCACAAAACAGCAGTCTGATTTAACAAGATTTTTTCTTCAGATTCTCTCAATCTGCTTTGCAACAATCACAGAAGGTAGGGTCAGAAAGAAGGCTTAACCTAGAATCTTTTGCAGAGACTTTAGCAATGTCATGTTCAGAACTGTTTTCCTGATCCCTATTATGTTGTTATCCCAGCAGAGGGAAGAAACAGTTTAAAACATGTCACAGTAGGAGCTGTCTTAATATTAAGTATAAGGTCATTTATGGCAGATGTGAAATATTCCAGCTTTGTTGTAGGGTTTGAAGGCTTGTACAGAGTTGTTAAATAAAACAACATGATTTCACTTTCTTCTGTTTTTAGAAAAATAAAATGAACATGAAGTGATCACTGCGTGCCCATGTTAACACAGAGTCAAAGCCTGTGAATGTATCATAATGGTAGATGCTGTAATGAATAGCTCAGAAAAAGGCCCGGTTGTTGGACTTTTTCTTTAATTGGGTCATAGTAGGTCACGCCTAAATCTCCAGGCAAATCAACAAGAACTATTTTTACACAGATGCAAAGTAGCAATATAAAGATTCAAATATGATCTAATTAATTTTCTAACAGCCAATGTATTTTTCTGCCAGAGCACAGATTAACACAATTTTATCTTTCAAATTTGAGAATCAGAAACCATAAAAATATAAATCATTAGAAAAACCTTCAAATTATGAAATGGAAGTCCTCAATAAGAATAATCGCAAACAGTTCACAGGCTTCTTAAGCTAGAGGGACAAAAATACCTTTAACCTTTTAAAACTTTGAGTTATAATTATCTGATGGGTTTTTTTCCATAAACTGGTATGATTTTTACAAGGATCATTCAGAGAATCTTATGATCTATTTATAAAATTATTTAGGTTTCCACAACAAACCTTTTCTGGTTTTTAATGTTTTGAGTCTCATGTTGAAAAATTTGCAAATTAATATATGTCACTACTTATGTGATAACAGTACAGAGACATATCAGCGATATAGAATTATTTCCCTATGTACAACAGATGCCAATTTTTATGTTTTGTTCCTGGTTACTACAGAAGGAAAAATGCCAGTCCTGTGTATGACAGCAAGCAATGTGGCTTCTAGTCCTCAGCAGTAAATATACCTGGAATATGGACAGAAGTGGCACTCAGCCTGAACATCAATCACCATTTTGATAGTTTGAAGTGCATCTGGTCCTTTGGAGTATATTTGCTGTGATTACCCAGTTCAAGTCTTTTCCAACTATTGTATGTGTCATCAAATGACAGTAATGAAAATAACTGCAGCCATTATTATAGGGTTTAGGACTTTGCCATCTGTTGAATATTAGCCTTAACCTTCCCCGCAACTGGCATACTGTTGTGCCAAAAACAACACATAAGCAGTGTCACCATACTACACTTGTATACAATCATATAGCTCTTTTGTTTCCACATATCCCAAGGAACACCACAAAACAGTGTTAATAGAGCCAGTAATCATCAAGAAAACAGCTCAGACAATAAATGTAATACAAGCACTGACACCCAAACACTATGGTGTGTAGAGCTGGGGACTGCAGTTGGTATTCACCATTGCAATACATATGCATGCACAAAAAGCTAATGCAACTGTGTTAAGCGTATATTAAGATCTGGTAATCTCAAACCCAGATCCTAACAGATTTTTTACTTTGCAATCAAGATCTGTAAGCAGCCTTAGGTGAAGGGTAATGTAGGGTATTAACATAATACCCTGTAGGACAAGTAAATAGTGTATTCTTTGAGCTAGCCTCATAAAATATCAGTATTTTCCCTTATATACAACAGGACATCAGAAGTGTCGCAGCATCTGAATGCCAGAAATGACTGCCCAGACCTCAGACCTGTAGAATTTCTCTTGTTTTCTGAAGACTCAAGTCCCCTTGAAGATAAAAAGGGAGAAAAATATTCTGGTATCAGAAATTCCCTGAGCTTAGAGAGCTCATCTCTCACAAGACTGATGGAGCAGCCTGTATCATCCATAGCAATATGTACATTCCCACTGCACCTGCCATGTAAGAGATCATTCTAAACAAAATTCTCACTTATGCATTATCACTTTCTATACTACAGATGATTAAGATGATTTTGTAAAATTCACATGATACTTGTTGGCAAATGCTAGGTTTTAATGGTGAGTACTTCAAAGACAGCATGTGACCATTAGTTTAAAAAAAAAAAAAAAAAAGTCAAGAAAAAACACTGCACTGAATAATTTCAACAAGAAATCCAGTCAGCAGAAAAGAGCTCTATCAAATATAACAAACCAACCATCAAGGATCTTGTGAGTATTCATTGCTCAGGTTGGACTGACTAGGAAGGGAAAGCAAGAGATAGATTGTTATATGAGGATGAAAATATCTTTGGGAACATTCATATTAATCATTTCCTGCACAATTTTCTGCGTGGAATATATCATCTGCATTGCATTTATTTTCAGAAGTTATTATTTTGGAAAAGTTGGGACACTATGGTATCATTCTCCAGTCCATAAAAAGCAGCTGAATGAAGGATAATGTCTCTATCATCTTCAACCAAGGAAGCCATCTTAAGTAAGGGTGTCACAGTAGTGAATTTCACTGAAGGGTGAACACAGACAAGTGTGAAGGATGTTTTTTTCAAAATTTTTAGTAGCAAAATTTCTCCTTTCTCACTTCTTAAAAGTTATGTGAGCTATGAACATGCATAGCAAAAGAGGAACCACCTACAACCACAAACAATACTAAGAAAATCAAACACACTTCCACAACCTCCAGGGAGACCACAGAATACAAAATGCAGTCCAATGTTTTCTGACAAACCACCTCCAATTCCATATTCAACTAATCAGAGTTGTTAGTGTTATATTAAAATAAAACTGTAATAGCTTAAAATCCATAACCTTATCAAGAACCTATTATTACTTGAACTTCCAAAAAAGGCAAAAGAATATGGTACTCTAGCAAACACTCTAACCTTAAACACTTAGTATTGTTCTTGTAGAAACAAACCAAATCTTACTATTAGTGCCACAGTTTTCAGCTGTTGAGTAGAGGTATTAAGAACTCTAATTGTTGTCCCTCTTTTTGAAGACTGCTGATCTAGCAGCACATTGACTGCTCAGAGAGAAAAGAGGTTTAGAGCAACAGAAATGAGCTTCTGTAGATCTAATTCAGTTTCCTTAATTCTAGACTCTAGATGACTCTCAAGTCAACTTTATAACCTTGAGTTCTTAAATTACATAAACTGAGAAACAGAAGAAAGATGCATTAAAACATGTGTGGAACCATAGCCAAGATTTTCTTTTGATTTTCCACCCAGTTCCTTCTCAGCTTGCCAATAAGTCTGTACATTTCATTAGTATTTTCCCTGTCATCATTATCTGAGTTTTTAATTTTTAAACTAGATGAAAAGTGTAGAAGGTAGGAGAGATTAGCTTGTTTCTTTCAGTCCCACCATTTTTGGAACACATGATTTTCTAAAATATGGGAGGTGATTCCTCTGTCAGGGAGGTTATAGAAGAATACAAGTGAGCCTAGGACATCTAGAAGATCTGATAACTGGAGGAGTAAAGTGGTCAGCCACCAATATGATGAAGGTTCATTTTCAGTTCCTTCTCATACTCTCACCACATAAATGCATTATGAGATATTAGCTCTCTTGGGTTTCACTCTCTCTCCATCTATCTCACTGTTTTTAATCAGAAGTTCAACCCTAGAGGAAAGAAATCTTCTCAGTTAGGCTTACTGAAATGTTCACATTACTGTTTAAAAGTTTGGCTTTGATAAATTGATATGTTTTTTAAGACATACCGTTTCATCAAAATATGCCTGAGCAGTGTAATTCTTCAGAATCAGCTGGATCAGAAAAAAATGCAGAATAAACTCAGACCCTGTAATGGAGGCAGAGATACATACAACTCACACTTCACCATAGCTCTGTGGGAAATGTAATCAGGCTAAGTGCTGTAAAATGTAGCTGCAATTATTTGCAGATGAAAAATTCCAGCTACAGTTATTTCTTGAATCAAAATTTAGGATGAAGAATTAGAGGTCACTCTGTTAAACTAAGACCATTTAGTGTAATGTTTCTCAGGGTTGTCTTGCTCAGGCTTTTTGTAGTTGCTTTTATAGGATAGAGTAAAAATAAATTCTAACATTCTGCACACAACTTCTTCATATTCAAATGCAAAGCCATGGACAATTCAAAATGCTGCCAAGCAAAATAATGCTACAGGCCATCTTCACTGATAGAAGCACAGCTGGATTGAGAATCTTCGTTGAAATCTCCACTAGAGCATGGGAGTACAAAGATTGGAGAAATGGCCACATAAATGTGCAATAGGCAATCTGCTGTGATTTCTAAGGATACAAAATTGGACTAAATTAGAGAAAATTATAAATCCAGACTATTTAGCCATCTGTGGAGTCAAAATGCAAAGCACTGGATTAGACAAAATGTCTAATAGTTTCATTAGACTTTGAAGTTGATTTACGGTTCACTATTTCCCCCATCCATCTGGGAATAACCTGGAGACAAAAGCCTTTATCTCATGTGGAAGGACACTAGGCTGTATCATCAGCAGCTCTAAGTACAGAGAGCATGTTAGGTGAAGGGGAAATGTGATAGTAACTACAAAGTAGATAAGAAGCCAACTAGAGGGAAGTCTGGGGAATACATAAAATATATATATATATATATATATATATATTTATATTGCTACTCTGAAGAGGAGCATAAACTGTATTTTTGGGACTACTGCATAAACACATATGCAAAATTCAGCTTAGTGTTTGTTTCAACTCTCAGCTGGTTACTAGCCATAAGATTAATCCCCCTATTACAGATACAGACTTTCTGAAGACCACAAAATAGCTCCTGTTAACTGAGCCTGATTGACATCCAGACCCTCATTCTGATCTAATACTGAAATATATGTTTCTTCATTTCACACTGAAAACAGTTTTGCAAACATAAAAAAAGATGAAATACTGGCTTCACTGTTACTTCTTGAAACAGAATCAAAGCTTCTATCAAAAGAATTACTGTGATCCCCATCTGTTAAAAGTGAGCCAAAAGCCTATAAAATAAGCTGCATCCAACAAATATGCCATAGAGTAGGACTATGTCACACATAAAAGTCTGAAAATCGTATTAGCACAAATTCAATGGCCATGGAAACTAGACATACCTGCAGCAAGTCACAAAAATTATCCTGAATTACTTAGTAAACACAGTTATTTAAAAAATATAAATAAGCATGTTTCTTTCTTAAATCTGTGAAAGATCTTGAGGCCCTAATAGACATAGTGAATCAATCAATACATCTATACAGTCAGAAGGTATATTAGTTATTACTCATTTGTTATGATGTAGCATTCTCTAAAGCCAAATTAAGAGAACAGGAGTGAGATATTAAGAAAGGGCTGGCTAGTAGATTGACACATGGCATTGTGCTATATTAGATCAATTAAACCATTCAGATAGTCCTTTGAGGATAAATGGGTAGATGCTCAAAGAAAATATCTGCACAATCTGATGAAGACATTGAAAGAGCAATTCATCATTGCCTTCAATAAGAATGGCAATAAAGACTGAGCAAATGACAGATGTTCTATACAAAGTCAGTCATTGTAAAGGAATGCAAGAGATAAGACACTTTAACTGTTTACAGTAATGACTGAAAAAACACCAGGCCAAAATTCCATGATTATAGACATAATATTCCTCTAGAAAGAAAATCTCCTGCTGTTAGGTTAATCTGCTCTGCCAAATTTCCCTGAGCACACTGCCTTGCCACAAATAGACTTCAAATGAAGTTACTTTTTACCAGCAACAAAACTTGTAGCAATTACTTACTACAAGTCACTTTTGGATTCAAGAGGAATGTATTCAAGCACAAGAGCCTTGGCACCACTGAAAGTGGATGGAAAGAGTGAAGAACATGCGTCACTTATTTACCAACTTAATTTTAAAAGTTGCTGTAAGTAAGTTTGCAGAAGTTTAAGTAGTCTCAGGTTCCCATTAATTCTACAAGTGATTCTCAAGAAGACATTAAACCACCCATGTCTGCTGAACTACTCTTGCATTGTTCCTTTTCATCATGTCACATCTGCTCCTCTCTCTTCCCCAACTGTGCTCTAAAACTGTGAGTTCTATGTCCCTTGAGAGCCAATAAATTATTCACAGGGGATCACAAGGTCTGAAGGGGTCATTTCATAATGTTTCAACCAATCCAAGATTGCCCTGCTTTCAAAAAGAATGATCCCACCTTCCCATGGCCTCAGATTGTGATTTCCTCCTTTTCAGCAGCTCTAACACTAAACAGAGTAATGAAACAAATCACATCAGTTTACTGACCCAAAAGAAAACTTCCAGTCTTTGAAGGGTTAGTCATCAGTGTAAGCCACTACACAATCACACGCTCACTAGTGGCAGCACAACAAACAGGCAAGGCTGGAGGGAAGGATAGGACCACCCTTTTCTTCATGCTGGTCATACACTAGCATAAGCTGAACATACCACTACTGTCTTAGAAGCAACACTGTTATTTAGCAGCACTTTAATTCTCCCCAGAGCAGGAAAGTGAAAAGCTACAGTTAATTAGTAGCTGCAAGTGTTTACACTAGCCAGGGGACTACTGAACACTTGTAATTTCTGGCAGAAGCTCAGATTCTACAGGACCAAGTGCATATTTACAACATCAGCCAATTATTAGAATTGATTGCCATTCCCCAACCCTGAGGAACTGAGCTGCTGACAAACACCCAGATCACACAGGTGCAGGGGAGTCCAAAAGGGTCTCACAACTTCAGAAAGCTTCAAATAAGGGTTCTTCCCTCAGGCAAAATCAGCTCTTCTTTCCAGGGAGGAGGACCCAGAAAGAGGCAGAAGTTGAGTGCTCCTGCAGGCTGTGGAATATTAGCGATTTTCCATCTCTGAATAGTTCTGGCAAAAGTTGCTAATAGTTTGCACCTAAAGGTCTGTTGCTGTTTCAGCAGTCAGTGACACCTCATAGAAAAACTTAGATGGCCTTCAGTAGCAACACTCAGAGCAATGAAGAGCTGTATGTAAAATAAGTATAAAAGACTATTCCTCTTTCTGGCAGGGGAAGCTATTAGGACCCTGTGGGCCATACATCAACTCTGCAACAGGAGGAAAACTACCCTGGCTCACCATTAGCCATTCAACCTCTTTACACAGCTATGGATTCAGGCTTTCCAGGTAAAATTGCAGGGCTTGAAGGAAAGTGAGGATCACAGGTGTGGAAAGCAATAAGATCTTTGCATGTTTCACTGAAGACAGCCAAATCCCAAATCTTGGCTATGGAAAAGGTTGCTGGAACTAAGTCAGAGGGGAAGTCAAACAAAATATCCAAAATCAGTGAATGTCTGTACACCCCCACTTGAACACCACCAAGCCAGTGTCAAGAAAGCTTTCAGTTCATCACTGTTGGGATTTTTCTCAATTTTGCTAAACATCATCATCTTCCAAAACTAACTCTCCTTCTCCTTGCAAAAGAACATGAAAATGTTTTCCTTCCTCTAATTATCCTAGCAATTAAAAGGTAAAATATTGAAATTAACTAGAGAACATTTTGTTCTTTCTATATTCCCTAATATTTCCTTGCTTTTCACTTGTTCAGCTCCATTTTCATGGGCATGTAAGCTAATTCTTCAAAGGTACTCATCAGCAAAGACTCTTTTATGTGCCAAGGTTTTCAAAATCTTATTTCCCAGAAACTTTATAGATGTGTGTTATAACACTTGCCAATATCACCTCAAATGAGACTTTTGGTAAAGATGGACCTCAATTAATATTTAAATGGAGTATTACACAGTGAAGTTGTAGATATTAGTCTGCAAAGTACTCTGCAACAGTTGGGACTTACCAGAGAAAAGGTTTTTTTTTCTAGCCAAGCCAGCAGCTGATATTTCCATATTCCAGATTTCTCCTAACTGTGCATTGTGTTGGCAGAATGACAGTCTAACTGCAGTGCTATCATCAACATGGAGTACAAAAGGGGAGTCAGCTTGGTATGTTAGAGACAACCAATGGAATGAAGTATAAGCAATTAATTTTGGAGTGCTGCATTTACTGAATTTGCTCATTGGTTAAATATAAAATGATTGTGGGTTTTTTTATTATTAACTGATGCCTTTATTTTTTTAGGTATGCTTAAGGAAGGTCTGTGTAGAATCTTTTATTAGTCCATATATCTTTATCATATATCTCATATCAACAATGTGAAATTCAGGATTTTCATTATATTAAATCTCATTGCAGAAGAAATTATTTACTTTGGAGGCAGACCTTTTGGTCAATTGGTCATCATTTCCATCACCCATCAGGAAGATTCAGTCACCTTACTTGTCCTAGCTCTGTCCCCGTATCATAAAAATTCCATTCTGTATACTCTGCAAGAGGCAGTCCTTCAGTTCCAAATTGATGGAGAGAGATCTGTTCTGGGAAGGTAACACTCTATGTCTGTTTTAGATATTTCTAGGCATCTGGTCACTGTCTATATGGGCAGATGCTACAGAGCCAGATGTACCTTTAGATTTAACACAGTATGAGACAGACAGGACATCTTATGATTCACACCAGTACCTGTCCTCTGCAGCAACCTGCACTGCACCATAACTCAATGATCACAAGCAGAGCTATTTCAGTAGTAGACAAAAATTAGTAAGAGTCCCAAAAGAAGATGACCTGTGGTAGTAAGTCCCAGTAGAGACACACAGATTTAATGTCTTTATCAATTCCAAATGCCACATTGAGAGTCAATCTTAATTTTTTCACTGAAATATGACATTACCACAAGCAGGGGACTTTCTAGGCAAAGTTGTTTCTCAGTCTACACCACTTTTGTCTCACCACATTTACAGCACGTTAGCAACTAAAAATCTTTTACTCTCAGAAGTGGAATATATTTAATTTTGAAAAGTACATATTTGTTTGTATTTCTGTTGTAGAACCATGAGGCAACAGTGCAATTTCCAAAAAGCAGGAATTGGAGAGTGCAGGCTCAAAGGTGTAGACCTCCAATGTAGATTAGCAGGGACAGATGTTAGGTCAGCTATGGCCAGACTGAGCAGTAAAGATCATCTGCTCTAAGCAACAATGGAGAAATACTGCAGGAATAGCATCTTCAGAGATAAAATGGCAGCTTTTCAGAAGCTGTGTTCAGATTTACTGGTCTGTAAGGGGAAGGCTCTCCCCTGTCTCCAGGTTAAAGTACTGTGGAGAATATCTCCATAAATCCTGCTTTCTTATGCTTTATATTGAGATAACGGAAACTTATTTTTATTTCTGTTCACCGTTAGTTAACTTGAAAGGTATTTTATAAATCAGAAGTTTCTGACAGTCAAAGAATCCATTTCCTTTATGGTTTGTTTTCACTTGCTGCAAGACTTTCTTGTGAAAACTCTATTTCAAGATTATCTCACATTCTTAATTTTGTAAACATGAAAAGAAAAGCATACACAGAATATTAATAAAGCCCTAATTCTGTCTTTAAGGTCAAACAAAAATTTTGAAGTTGATGTATCTGACAAAGGATTACGACTACAAGAGTCATATCTGCATCTTAAAAGCAGATTTGAGAAATGCCAAATAATTCCAGTTTTAACCACAAAGACAAGAGGAAACACCTTTACACTGAACATCTCAGTTGTTTTCAATAATCTACTCAAGATAATTTTCCAGGGTAGATAGTGAGTATACAATGAGTATAACAGTTTCAACTACATTGCCATAAGTGTTGTGTTACCATAAATTATGTCAAATACTAGTCAGCAACAACTGAGAATACACAAAAGATTATCAGCATAGAATAGCAAAGACAACTTCCTATCCCTCCCTCAGCACAGCATATAAGAACAACAACCTGCCTTGCCTACTTGTGACATTCAACAGCTTTAGTAGAGGTATATAACAGTGCATTAATATCTCACTATCTCTTTTTGGCTTCATTCTGGCGGGGCGATGGAAACCTGCATGATTCCACCATGTATTCTATTGCTCCAGATGATTGTATAGGATCAAGATGTCCTCCCTCAGGGAAGGAGAAGCCAGCTCATTAAAGCAGAGTATCACTGGATGGCCCATTCATCTGGCACCATTGAAGTCCCCTGACAAACAAAAGTGTCCAGCAACAACTGATATTTGGAACTAAGAGTACAGAACATTATTTCTTGTCTACTGAGCCCTAGAGAAACAATTCCCAAAAATTTGGCGGCCAAATCTCATTGGAGAAATTCGACATTTGTGCCTTACAGCACATTAGTGTGGGCTCTGCAGTCCACTTTTATTTTTCAGTTTCCTCATTGAGACTACTGTCCTGGGGAGCAAAGAACAGGCTTATTTCTCTGAGCCTAGCTGATAGCATAGTACCACCATATTGATTAGTGAAGGAAGAACTCATGTTTGGTCCTGCTGCTGGCTTCTTTTAGGGGAAGGATGCATTAGTACTAATGCGCTAATCTCCTTTGGAAAGGAAACAGGAGATAAGAGCCTCCTCCCAAGGAGAAAACATTGAAAAGGTCATATTTTTATAGCAAACTGAAGAGCAAATATAAGCAGAGACAATTTTGTGCCAAATCCTATTTTGAGTGCTGCTTTTTTGTTTTTCTGAAGCAAAAATATTGTCTGAGCTGATTTTTTTCATTTTTGTGCTCAGTCCATGATTTACCACCTTTCATGATGAATAAAGTAAAATGTGTCTATTTTTCGTGTAACACTGCCTTTTGTACTTTAAAGAAAATGTCCTTGTCATTATTTGCATACTGTTTAGTCCAAAAGGAGCTATTTGGCAAGCTTCAGATGCTGTATATATGTAGTCAAAGAAGAAGATTTCATACTTGGCTGAGTTTGGAAATAGCAGATAAGAAACAAATGCATTAACACATAAAACCAACATATTCTAGAACATAAGTCATAGCCACATCTATGGGCCTATGTGACACATGATATTTATAATAATTCTGATTTAATGTTCCAATACAATATGGCTATAAGAACGCTTAAGGTATTAGAAAGTCAAGACTTCAGGTACTGATCCAGTTCTGTGAAGTCAACAAGAAGTCTTTGGGTATTGAATTAGGTACTAAACACATAGAAAATGCTTCTTGACTTCCTGGGAATTGCTGAAATGTATGTAACACATTCAAAATAATTTCCTTGTCTCTTCAGCACTTTTGATTAAACCTTACTATTATGCAAACACAGATGTAGTTAGGTTATTGATTACACTGTAACTAGTTATTAAAAAAACTCCAATACCATCCCGTTTTCTTTAAAATATTATAACACACATAAGAATTTACTATTTTTTGCTTTTTTACATGTTTACATTTTTAAAGGAAGGAAAGCACCTTCTTCAACAACAACAACAACAAAAATATATATATAAAAAAAAGCACCCTTTAAAATAATATTTTTGCAACGTTAGGTTAAGAAATTCACACTCACCAAAATGTCAAGCAATTCATATTTATGATTCCTGTGGTAAATTCAACATCCACAGTCCATGTAGGCCTGAAAATAGCTGCCAAAGGAAGTGTTGGAAAATTCTCTACAAGGTGAAAGGGGACTAAGTTAAAATTCTTGTGAGAATCATCACTGAATTCCTTGTCTCCTTTGTGTATGTACATTCTTATCATGACATTGCACAGACATAATTTTTTGCATTTCATACTACACTTCCACTACATTTGTAACACCAGAATATTTCACTGTGAATGTTAAGCACTAGGATACTAATATCTTGGTCTTATGGAAAAGGCTTACAAGAGCAGAAGCTGAGCCTTATTAATTTATTGTCATGAAGAAGGGGATAGTGTGAATCAGAACTGACACTAACTCCTTCTATTTTCTCCGCTACTTTTTGATTGCAATCATTGTGGTCTCCATGGATGTCATATCCATAACAGGCACACCAGCATTTGAAGCAGTTTACTGAGGCTGGAAAACAATTCTGATAAAAATGTGCTGCTGCCAGAACATGGCATGTTAAAGCATCTGAAAATATTGCCAAGGTTGGCATTTTGCCTATGTTGCCCAGGGCCATAGAAGATTGACACAAACTAAAAATAGTTGAAAAGATCAAATGTGTTTGTTTTCATGAGGCATTTTTCTTTTAAAATACAACTTGCCTGTCAGACCACAAGCGCCTAATATGACAAGGTAGTGATGAGTTCAGGAATGGTGCTGGGGATCATATGGGTTTTATATGGTTTGAAAGCACTCTACAGTACTGGACTTACAGCAAATGTTGATACGTAAAATGTTATGTACAAGGTGGAATTTTAAAACGAGCCAAAAGAGTCAGAAAAGCAAATTTTGGTGAAATTCATACAAATCATCTAGAAATTGATGAAGAAAACTGAAAACAGATAGGGGATTAGTATTTGATCAAGTTTTTGATCTAGTGCTGTGGCCTTCCTAAACCCACAGAAAATTCAAAACTCAAGACACACACAATCTTAATATTTGGTACACAATTCTTCCTGGTTTTGCAAAGACCTTCAGTTTTTTGAAAAGTTGAAACTGGATTTGCCCCATGTGTTGCAGAACTGTCTGGATGGGTGCAGACAGACATACACAAAATTACTAATTTCCTTTTGATTTTTTAAATAATTTTGCTTCTAGTTTTTTGTGCTTTCTTTCTGTAAGTCATCATGAACCAAAGTTATTCAGGCAAAAATGTGTGCAGAATGCTAATTTCTAAATCAATCACAATTGCCTAATCAGTCAGATGTAACAGGCTCACAACCAATATCAAACACCTACAGAGGATTTTTCAGAATGTAAAGATTACTTTTTCCATTGATTATTCTAGGATACGAAGGAAAGATAAGCATGGGACAGCATTCTAGTGATCATTTTATAAATAGAAATAGATATTTGCTCTGAGTTCAGATGATTACTAATTGTGAACTGTTTACAAACTTCAGAACATAATGTAGTCTTGGAGAAGAAAGAACACAGGCTGTACACATAAAGCTGTAGGTTGGTCAGTCTTCCAATATTTACCACCTCTGCCAGTTTCTTGCCCAGATTTTTACTTAAATCCCTTTAAACCAGAAGAACATTTTTAGGTTCCTTCTAGTGGATTTTCATGGAGCTGCCAGAACCTCCTTTCAGATTTTGTACATGAAGATGCTGTAATTGCTTCAAACTAAAATCTGAAGATCTCTGGCACCTGAAGGAACTAAAAGGCTAGCAAAACTTTGAGACTTCAGAGAGGTAGAACCAAGACCAAATTTCCTATCAATTCCAGCTAAATTTTATGTGGAATGCAAAATGAGGTGTGTAGACTACATAATCTGTCTCGGTGGAAGTATATTGGTGTTTGAGAAGCAAGAAAAGCATTCTCACTAGAAAGCTGTTTCTAGCAACCAGTTATAACAGGAGCAGCACTGCCTCTGAGGGACATGATTTTCAAAGCCACTGCCATTCAGCTGTGGAAGATTGTGGGTTCAATTTATTTAAAAATCTGATACAGACGAAGTACTGGGTTTCTCAAGAGAAGTAAATAAGAAAACTATTTTGGCAAGATGAATTTTTCTGAAGAACCAATAAAACTTCATTCCACAAACTTCTCTCAAATGCTGATCCACACATTTCTAGTTACTGGTTGTTGGACAGCTGCCGAGTCATCACAGTGATTGACATCTTTTTTCTTTCCCCATATACTTTTGTCTTTAAAAAATGCTTATTTGGTGCATCACTAGCAGTTTTCAAAACACTGGTTACTCTGCCCTGTAGACCTCTGAATGGAATTGGATTCTCCTGGCTGGCCCATAGAGGCAGATTTTCCAATTCTTATTTCTGCAATATCGGTTCTCTCTGTCTCTTCCAGAACAATAGTGGGGTGGTTGCTACAAAGTACAGACAACATTGAACTTTCAGATTTACAGCTCTCTTCCCTGCTACTTGCAGATATTGTGGCATAGAGTAATGATAAATAATGCCTCTTGATGCTGTAGTATAAATAGTTCTCCAAAACTCTTAATTCAGTTAGCCTTTTCTCTTTTTCCCTTCCTTCCAGGAAGGAATATGTGCTCTTCTGAGGAACACATTTGACATGTCCATCAAGTTTTCTTCTTCATTACGCTAGCAGTAGTGGAGCTTGTCTCTGTTGGTGGCTGCAATTGCATCTGCATGTTATTGGCCTATTACTTATAGAGATTGTTGGCATATGTGGATGACTTTCACTACTAAATGTTTCATACTGAAAGTTGGCCATATGGGAAATATCTTTGTGATTACTGGGAAAGAGGTTAAAGATATCAATGCAATTTCATTGTCTCCATTGAGGGATTCAAAGGTTGTAAATGACCTTTTTTGTGTCTCAGTATCTACATAGCTAGAAATATATATAGAGCGAGCAGCCGTCGCCAGTCTCATACATTCAGAGACATTCTGATCCAATTAGACTGTCACTGATGGATTCATGTTTGTAATACATTTTTGTCCCAAATTTGTACCTTGGACAAAAAACTAATTCCTACTTCTCTAGTCCTGATCCTCGTTTCACCAAATCTTCATAACTAAAAACATAAAAGCACAATAAATGCATATTATTAGTGAAACAAAGGATACAGTAGTACTTTTAACTTCTTCCAAATTATTGCACAGCTGCCACTAAAATAAGAGGAAAGCTATTCCAAGGGACATTTTCACTTTCCATGTGCTAAGAGGGAAGTTATTAAAATGTTCTCTATCATGAAAATTTGTAGTATATCTGATTTTATGCCCTCTCTTTAAATTAATGGAGTTTTCTTACTAAAACAGGTGTTTTGATTACAACGTGAATCAGAACAAAATTTGTCTCAAGTCATGTTCATGAACAGCACTTAACAAAAAGGTTTTTAGGGCTGATGTCTCTACTTTCTGTCAAAAGACAAATATTAATACACAGCAGATCTTTCTAGCAGTTACACATTCAGACATGTTCCAGTTTTCAAGCACATTTTCACAAGCAGCAGACTTTATCTATCTACTCTTACACAGGACCCCAGACAAGTGTGATATCTACCTTGGAGTCACTTACAAAAACTTACTGCAGCGGAGGGCTCAGACCTAAGACCTAAAAGCTACAAAAGCTTTGTAAAGTAAGCAGCTATCACCTGAATCATCATAACACTCAACATGCACACTCTAAGACTACCTCAAATCCAACATAATGACACTGAGCTTAGACTTTCCTTTGAGTTTTAATGTAAATCCCATTATCTTGCAATTGGGGTAGATTAAGAAGATACATGCCAGCTGTGTCTGTTGATCAGATGACTTTTATGGCTTTTGATCACTAAAGCATGTAGGATCAGGACCAGGTCCCCAGGACTCAGTACAAAGCCTGTAGATAACTGCCAGAGCTTTACTATCGACTTACATAGGACCTAACTGAATAAGCATAATGAACTACAAGATTAACATGACATAGTTTTTCAAATTAAGATATTTCTGTTGTCTTGTTCTTTTGTTATATCAAAAGTCCATCAGATGAGTTTATTAACACTAATGTAATGGTTATTCTCTCACAACATTTCAGGCCCTCAAATTCAGCCTGAGACCAAAAAGACTCATAGTGTGCATCTTACAAATTACACCAGAATCAGATTTTACATGCTGCGATTACTGCTACATCCTGCCTTGCTACACATTCTGTCTTTAATACTCACACAGCACAGGGCCAGGTGATCTTTTGTCTCCATTATACTATGCCTCCAAGTATGTTCCCTGAGATATCACTCTCAGACACTGGAAAAGGGAATTTTCAAAGGCTTTTGAGGAAATTTGGGACCCTCATAGAAAAGTTTTTCTGGTGTTGTTGGCAAATCTAATGTGTACTCCCATAGCTGCAGGCACTAAAGGTAAAACTCGGTCTAATCAGTAAATAGACATGTCTATTAAAATATATTTTTGCTGAATTCATCATGGATAAAGTAGTCACCAGTTCTCCTGAGAGGAGTTGTTTGGTCTCTTGAGAAAGGGACAGTTTATAGAGTTATTTTTCATTTGAAGTGTTGAGCAATGCAACCGTTCCTCCTTATAACTTGTTGTTGCTGTTGTGGCAAGTCCTTAACTCTTTGCTTTTGTAATCAATGAATACAGTCATGCACCAGTGCTCTACTTAACTGGGTTCTTTGCAAATCTCTATTATCTAACAGAAAAAGAATAAAATATGAGAACATTTTATCCTGGTTTATCATGGCCCTTTAACAGCATTGGAAGTGTTCCATCAAGAAAGTGCAGTCACATTATTTGCTGTAGGATGGATTAATCAACGAAAGAAAATTCCTTTAAAGGTATTAACCTTTGCAAAATATTGCAAATGACTGTAATGACAATTTGCATGCCTTATGTATTAGACAATGTATAAAGTGCCTGATCTAGCAAAAAATATTCATAGCCTTATGGACCATGCAAGCTCTGAATGCTGATTCCACAGCAAGTGAGTTGACATATTCAGATGATAGGTCAAACGGCAGCAGAAAGCAAATACCTCAAGAACAAGTTGTGAATGGACTCCCTGTGTCCATCTGCCACCACCCCTGGTCTCCAGACAGTCTGCCTGCTGAGAGTCATGTGAATTATAAGACTCCCATTTCCCTGCTCCCCTCCTCTCCTCTTTCATTCTTTTCTTCTGTTCCTCAGGACTGTATACAACACACTGCTTCTTACAACTCATCTTCACAACTATCTTCTGCTTCCTTTCTCCTTAAATATGCATAGTCAACAATAAACAAATCCACTGGAACAGTAATAACCTGGGTTTCAAAGCTAAATCACCAACTCAGGATAATTCATGCTGATTCCTGTTTGTCCCCAGTGACAATAACTGCATATTTCTCCATACCAAATAAGTTTTAAATGTCTGGACTTTTTATTATCATTATTCAGGTAATCAAAAGAGATCAACTTTGCCTAACTGTTCATTCTCATCCACTTAAACTATTTTGTGAGACTGACACAACCTTTATCCTTATAGCACGTTTCCTGTACAGTATCTATAGCAGCACCCCATTTATATTTAGCAGTAGGAAGCAGGAAAACTTTGAAAAGATTTGAAAGTAGTTCGTACTGGCTTACAGAAATGTCCCTTATCCACATGCTCATCTGGTGTGTGTATGAATGGTCCAAACCTACTGTGTCTATAGAAGTGGAATAAAAAATGAGGCTTAGGGTACATCATCCTTTGAGATGGATTACATTTATTTTTTTAAAATTTGCATTTCATGTAGTATTTCCCCATTTCTGCTCTGTCCTGGGAAAAAAAGAAAAAAAAAAAAAAAAAAGGAAAAGAGAAAGCAGTAAAAAGTAAAGGAATACAAAGCAGCACAGCTCATGAGAAATATTAAATATTTGCCCTAGGTTCAGTTCCAATTTTTGGTGGAGGTTGATTCATATCTAGCTCTGTTTGTCAAAGCTTGGTTCTTATAGGGAGAATTTCTAAAAATAGGTGCAAGAAAATACTACTTTTTCTTTCTCTAAATGCACACAAACATTTAATTTACATGTTCCAACTAGCTACTGTGCATGCACATGCCTCGTTATTGCAGCCAATCGCATCTGTACAGGTAATATTAAAAATCTGGTCATGTACATGGGATGTTTTAAATCAGACACTTAATTATTTTTAGGAGTGGGGTCCTTTTTCTAAGATGAAAGGAAATATTTAAGTTAGTCAAGATATCTTATTACTTCTCTATAATATACAGAGTTTTAGGGAAAAATTAGGTTTATTAAGTCAGACTCACAATGCAGGCTTTCAACACTGCCATTTCCAATAAGTACACATTTGTTTAATATTAAAGTTCCCCTTTCAAAACAAAGTAGTTAAGCCTACCCTCACATTTATACATCTGCAGTTTGTTTGATAACTTACAACATAATTACAGGCTGTCCTCCCACTAAATGCTGTATTCAGACTTATGAAACAAGGTGGTAAAATATGCACTGGAGTCTGAGTACTAAGCCCGTAATTTACCACAAGCACTAGGAAGAAAAGAAACAGAGGGGAACCCTGCTATTTAAATTGCTCAGTTATCACGTTTCCCTCCCCCACACATACAGTAGCATATAACCCATTCATATTTCAATTTTACATTTCCCAAACTGTCATCTTCTCATGTTTCAAGTTCATTTGAAATGCAATCTGTTTATCAGAGCAGCAGTGAATGCTTTTGCACATCAAGAGAGAGCTCTCTCTCCCCTCTAACAAATAAGTCTGTGGCAAACAGGTTGGTGAAATATAGCAGGCGTTGCAGGGTTAAGAAAAGTGCCCGGAGAGTTATGGAGGGGAGAGATGTTCAGCCCCTTTCTCACCTCCTGTGTTCAAGCAGTGAGAGTGTATCCTCCCTCTCTGTTGGAGATGCAGCAAAAATAACTAAGTAAATTCCCAGGTAGAACTGGAACATGTGAAAAATGAGAGATTGACCTCATTTCAGCCAAGTTCCTCACAGAGGGTGCCCCAGACCAGGGGATGCACTGAAGAGGCCAGCTATCCAGCACCCTGTGATGTTCACTGGGGGATGCCTTGTCACACCTATCCTTTCTCGGGTAGCGAGCAGGGTTCTCATGGTACCTGGGCTCTGCCCTGACTTTCTGTCCAGCCCTGACTTGCAGGGCCCTTGGGTTAGAAAGTTCTTGTGCTCCCCTTTCCTCAGCAACTGCAAGCCATTAGCCAGGAACAGTGCTTTCAGGCAATCACATTCTCTTTCTTTTTTTTTTTTTTTTGCGTCCATTTTACTATCCCATCATACTTCACCAGCAATCACAGGTTCTAAATTGTGATTTTCTGCGATATGTGCATGTAAAGCTTGCCTTTCAGCAATGTTCTCAGAACAACTCCCTTCTGTAAATATGAGAGTTCACTTGGTGCTGCTCCAGACAGCATTTGTCTCAGTCACTACCTATGACTATAGCAAATTATCCAAGTTTTAAAAACTGAAATTCACATCTTCACATATACAATCTACTAAACACATCCTGTACTATAAAAAATAATGGCTATTAAAAGCATACTTATTTTTCACCTTTTTTTTTAACTTCTTTGCTACCCCCCAAATCTGCACTATACATATCAGTGAAAACATAGACACTTTTGATTCCATTTTAAAATCTCTAAGCTACATTTGGCAGGTTACAAACATGAAAGAAGAGTTCATCTGCTGTGAGAAAACAAGTAACACTGGGATAACATCTTAAATGTCAGTATGTGACTTTTGTAACAGTGGCAAATTTATCATGGAAGGGAGGGAGATAATATATTGAAAGATAGGTGCTTTGGTGTCATTTGTTTGCTAAAACATCTCCATAAAGTGAGCCTAAGGAACTTAGGTCCATCCCTACTCATTCTGGAGGATTGTGAAATGTCAAGAAAATTAGAAAACCTTATTCCAACCCATTTGCTCACTAAGCTTCCTCTTAGTTCTCATACTGCTTTACTCAAGGACACCCACATCAGGTTTTTCATGAGCTTTCAGGAACAAAGGATGTTTTTCTCAGGCTAGAATCCAGACTGGTTTTGTCAACATGCTAGACAAGCAGAAAAAAATGGTAAAGACACAAACTACCAGGAAGCTACTGAAATCTGTTGAAATTTTGTCTCCACCCCTTACATGCAAATTTGCAGCCTTACTGAGAATCTACCTTCTATGTAAGCTAAACTACAGTCTTATCTGACAACGTCTGAAATATCATGGGAACCTTTAAAGCACAATTTGAAAAGTTAACAGCTTTTCTGCTCTGACCTGTATGGATACATCTAAAATGTGACTAGGACATGAGGCTCCCAATAGGTGTCCCTATTTCACTACAGTCCTTTCAGTTGAGCCAGGGCTTGTGTAGAACATTCAAGTCTCATCACCTCCTCCAGAAAAGAGATTAAAAGGTGATAATGGAAGAGACAGCTATAAAAATAGAGACAGAGAAAAAGGAAAACCAGAGGAGTCCATGCTACTCTGTTTCTTCTGATATTTTTTGCAAGTTGTTATTCAAACTGTGTTGTAGATCTGAGAAATTCAGTGCAAGTGTTTCAATATTAGCAGAAAAATATGGCACTACCATAAAAGAAAGGATGTGAGAGAATCTGGCAAAGTGCTTGATTCTTAAAAAACAAATCAGACTCATTTTTAAAATAAAGATCCTATATAAAATACAATACAATTTACATACCTGTAGCTCAGTTATGTGTCAAAGCTGGCCACTTGCATGTCTGAGTGCCTATATAATCTGAATCATAGCAGGTATGATTTATTCTTCTTTCCCTAAGCCTTTCCCCAGAAAAAATGCCTCCTCAGACATATTGTACAATACTCCAGTTGTCATGCTCTTCTTTCCCCATCTATCAATTACCCAGAAAATAATCTTCATGGTGAATCATAAGCTGTGATATATTAAACCCACCTGAAAGAGAGACATTCTCTGTGACACAGAATTGTATTCAAGCACCTAATTCCTTTAGGTTTTGTATCATTACCTAATTAACATCTGTCTGTAGTTCAGATAGTATCAATTAAAATAAGAATGTGATGCTGTCCATAAAAGGAAAAGAAGCAGATTATAAGCAACTTCTGAAAAGACATTTCACATCTGTGAACTGACCCACCTGGCATAAAAACAAGAACAGGAAGGCACACACAACGCTATTTTATGGTCTGCCTAATTATCCAACTGTACCTTTTGTTCCATGTAATTAAGGCTTTTACAAGGGATGGTTAGGTTCACAGGAAGATCTACTGAACAGTGTGTTTTGATCATGGGCAGTGTTTTTATTTTTTTTTTTTTTCCTTCCTGCCAGTAATAGGAATCAGCTGCTGACAGATGTACTATGATTCAGAGTTAAATTACAAGGTGTCTGGGCACTATATTGCCTGTTGTTTCTTCAGAGTCCAACAGCAATGATCTTTGGCATCAGAGCTCTCTTGTTTTCACAGCTAATGCACTGATTTGGTGTTTACTCACACTACTCTGTTTCATGATGGCATCTTAAGTGCTCCATCATGGTGAGCTCCATGAAAAATTGTGATATGACAACAAAAGTGAAGCTAAATTCCCTCTACAGTTCTTTGACCTGGGAACCTGAAGTGAAAGGTCTGGTCTTCTTATAGCCCTCTTCATTGCTCCCAGACTGAAGTGCCAGTTGTAGCACTCAGCCATTAGTTGGGCTTTGGACATATCCCTTCTCTCCAGATACATCTCTTTGTCAGAGAGAGGGCACAAAAGCTCCTACAAACTAGAGAGTTTATTAAATTATTTACATCTAATGATAAAAGCAAGTGGATGCTGTCTCCACAGAAAAGCCATGTGTAAGGCAGGAGAGATCAACAAATTCTGCTGTAAAGACTGGTAGTGACAGGGACACAGTTACCTCTTAGCACCCTGAGTCTACCCCTTGACCCAGAGTAGGTTGGGAAACCAAGGTCCTGTGTGACCTCTGATGTAAGGAAAGGTTGCTCCAGTGCTGGGGAGAAAGCAGGATTAAAATCATACACAGCCAAGGTTCAGAAATTTAGTAAGCTGCTAACTCTTTGGCAAACCTGATTCAAGTTTAGGGAAACCCCACTTCCAGGGAATTATATATCACTTGTCCTATTTAAAGCCCTCCCTTTTGCCACTAGGAAAGATTTCCTTCTATTAATGTCATTATAATAAATAAATCTATAACTCATGCAGAGTAGCAGCATGTTTTTGAAAGTAATATTTTTGCATTGTCACTTATCAGAACAAAACTACACTAGAATAGAGACTCTATAGTTACATATTCTCACTAATAAAAAACAAATTTTTCCAAGCCACCTGCTGACTTGCCTGCTCCTAGCATGCAGCTTACAAATAATTAACTTGGGTTAAGAAACTTATAATATTAAAGAGTGAGTTTTCAAAAATTTCAGAGTCTAGCAGTTACAGTAGAAGCCCAAACATGATGTTAGATGTACAGAAGTATATTCACAGGCTACATCCAGTACTATTGATGTTTTCCATTCATCATTAAATAAGTTATGAATGACGATGGGGTGTGCTGAAGAGCTGCTAGAGAAGGTAATACTATCACAAAGTATACATATTTAAAGCAAAGTTTAAAATGGATTATACCAAGTGTGAGAAATAGTAGAACATAGCAGTCAAGAAGCCAAGGATAAAGACAGTAATCTGCACCCTAAATGCTTCTTCAAAACAAAGCTAATCAGACTATTGCCAATACTTAACAACGAAACTATTTCAGACAGTGTCAGCTTCCCAGACAGTCACTAATGCTGACTGACGTGCAAAGTGATTGTGGAAATATCAAACAATAGTCCAGTTCCTGAGGTCCTTACTCATACATTTAACTCAGTTGTTACTAGGGCAGTGTTTTTTATTGAAGTCAATCCATTCTGACACCCTGCTCTGAACGCTTGTTGGAGTTGGCAATAATAATTCCTTCTGCTTCTTTTCATGTGTTATCCCTTCAGCCTTGATCCTTTCATCTGTGTCCCCTGTAGGAATGATGTGAAATCCCTATCCTGTTTCCAATTATTAAGACATCTGGAGATGGCAGTAAAGAGTCATGACAACTAAAATATAACAAAGGACCCTAAATTTAAAATGCAATTCAACCTAATAATTTCAGAGAGAAGTTATTGCTATGATTATAAATATATCATCTGATATTCTACTGGTTCTTACTATCCAAAGTATGTTTAATTCAACTGGATGTAATATCTTTTCTCTTGCAAACATTTTGGATTTGAGTAATAAGATTTAAATAGTAATGGAAACTCAGGACTGTTTTTTGTTGAAAACACCTCTATCATTTAAGAAAGAGATAAATAAAAATCCCAGGTCTCTATACAACTACTTCTGCACAGATTTTACATCAATTTGAAATTTTAGTCATGTAAAGATGGGGTACAAAATGTCGATGTACAAACTGTAAAATTTTTTTTTACTGCAAAGAAAGAGTATTGATGATTATTTTCAGTCTCTTATATAAACAGTCCTTGCAGCGTAATTGAAAGAAACAAAGCAGGGAAATATTAGATGACATTTAAATTCAGAATGGTAGAGAAATACTGATAACAAATATTTTGGTACCTTGGGTCACAGGTCATGGTGAAGGCTACAGTCCCAACAACATAGCAAAACATCTATGTTCTGCATGCAGAAGGGGAGGATTGAGTACATTTTGTCATACCTTCAAGGCAAACTCTCTGTAAATAAGTGTATGAGCCAGATCAATTTCTACCAGCAGAATTTAATATTCTGAGTGTTTATGGGTTTTAGGTAGCCCACTGTAAACTCCTTTTCTCCAGTCCACAGGGTTTCACTCTACCACCATGTGCAGTAACATCAGTGCTCTGCTCTAGCACTTATCAGCCATGACCTCGTAGGCATGCAAGGCACCCTGCCTAAATTCTCAGCAATCATCTCTTTTCAGGGTGAGTGACTTGAAGGTTCCTGGAAGGAGGGAGGAAAGCCTGCTTTATAAGCCCATATCGTGCTGTGCAACCAGCTCACAGCTTTGTGTCATGCAAACCTTAATCTCTTCACAACCTGTCTAGTTGCATCTTAGTCTGTTCTGAATATTGTCCCTCTGTTGAGGGATCTGGATTTCTCATGATCTAATCACATCTCCTGTCATCTCAGTACAGGTTATTTCCCCTACGTGTTTATCATAGATGCATACTTCAAAATGTCAGCTAAAAACAATGTGACAATATCAGCAAAAGGTTTTGTTTTATGGAGTGCAAACAAACTAGCCTGTTGGGTATTCTAGCAAAATGTCACGGTCTTCTTTTCTAATCATTAATCCTAATGTTTGCCTTTTCAATGGGGCTAGCTGCTTCCTCTCTGCTTATCTTCTGAATCAGTGACAGCATGTTTTTATACTGCACTGCATTTTCGTAACTCATGTAAGCTGAAAAGTTGTTTCTGTGTCAAGTTTTTTCATGTCATTGACTACTATAAATGTAAGTCTTCATCCACTGATATTCACAAAGGGTTTTTTGTGAATATCCTTGAATATACCTTCAAAAGCAATCATTCCCTCTTGCACAGAAATATAAAGGCCTTTCAAGTATATTACAACCAAAAGAGAGTACATCCTTGGGCTCTGTGTGTGGTTCCTTCTTTCCTTTTCACTGTGTTTTTATTTGAATGTTTTATTGATTTTTTCCCCTCAGATTCCAACTTATAAAAACAGAGGAAAAAAATTTACTTGCAAGTGACAGGAAATGAAAAGGGCAGCAAGAGCCCATAACAAAGTCTGAAAGTCAGAGGAAGGATCCGAGGAAGGATCCCAGTGAGACGATATGATACAGTTCTGCATACGTGGTGCAATAAAGAGGAAAAAGATCCTTCCTTGTATTTAACCCCACTTGTAGGAAGAAGATCAAGGGCAGCAAACCCAGGTCTCCCCGGTAAGGAAAGAGCCAGAGGGAAGGAGGGGAGACCAAACCGACACTGGCACATCACTGGGAGTGAGCTGTCCCCTGAGAAACAGAAAAATGCTCATCCTTTCTCCAAAATGGGAGGGAAGCAGGTGAGATATTGCCCTAGGGTCTGCTTGGGGAGAGGTGCAGCTATACAATGTTTACGCAGACATTTCAAAGTATGCAGTGCTGCCTTCAGTAACAAATTACTGTGAACACATTATAGCACAGCTATCAACCTAACACAACCATTCACAACCAGGCAGGCTGAGTACTTCATACATCACTCTATCTAGGGCTTCGCCTTTAAATCCTCTTATTTCACTACCTCAAAGGCACCTCAGTGTGTCCTAGTCAAACTGGCTGCACCATTTATCAATAACAGCAGCAGTTGCTGCCACATCTTGCAGTTACTTGGAACTGTAGCAATCCACCTGTAAGGAAACAGTGAAAAAATCAGCAATATCATCTCAGATCTGCACAGCTAAAAAAGGCAGGGCACTGGTTTAGAGAGGCCAATAGCATGCTCCATTATGGCAAATTTAAATGAATGTGACACTGATTTCTCCTGTAGCTCTGTTCTATAATTAAAGCTATAACCAAAGGCTTTTACTCATTTTTTTACTCCAGCAAATTCTCACTGCAGTCAGAGGAATCTACCCAATGAAACACTGGGGAAACCTAAGTAGCAGCCCAAAGATTTAACCCTACTTATTTTATTTCTAATCAGTCTCTTTCAGAAGGATAATTAAATCCACATGACACATGAGGTGCTGTATACATGCTCTGGCCTAGTAGGAGAAAGAAACAAGATAACCTTCTCTGTTAGAAAATAAAAATTGTGAACCAGAAGCCATGATCTCATCTTGGCTTCTGCAGCACACTCTGATTAAAAAGGAAGTCTTTCTTCCGTCCACAAAATGAGACAAATGAAGTCTACAGCACAGCATTCAGAGCCCAAAAGTTACAGGGGCACAGCGTGTGAGGCCGCTGCAGCCAGCCCCCGTGCCCAGACCTTCCCATCCTCAACCTTTTTTGCCCATCCTCCCCACCCCTGCACCTCTCGGTGTTCTCCCCACCTGCCCTCGCCGAACCCCCCACACTACCTACACATGGGCAGACATTTCCTCCACTGCTGAGAGTTGGACTGTTGCCCTTATTTATTTGGTTCCCTTTTTTCTAAGCACTGGAGATGACAGCATGGGGTTGTCTTTGTCACATCATTACTGCTGCCTTTTATAATTACAGGACACTGGTCTCCCTGTGTATTTTCAAATGTAGTTTAAGGATTAATGCTATTACATATCCTTTTCTTCTGTCAGAGCTAGACGGTTTTCTCCTTACTGTTACACATTTACAATAATCTCCAAAATTTCAACTGTGGAAGGTATGGCACCATCAGAAGCAATCATCAATTAGTGGTGTTGTTATACTGTGATATCAAATTGTCTTTAAAATAATGAAAAAATCTTCATGTTTAAATCTTTTCTTTTTTTTTTGTTGTAAACATTCAGAGGTCATTTAACACAGTTTAAAAATAATGGAATAGGTCACATAGAGGGAAAACAGTTTGAGAAGCTATCCGCCTATACAGCAAAATGTTAATGCCCTTTGAAATACAAAGGAATGGGAGTTGTTCTCTTTATTGTCTAATGTTTTGTACATTTTCAGACCCAGGTCCAGAAGTATTTATCTTTCACCTCAAAATCTGATTGCTGTGCTAATGCTATTTAAAACTAAATGGAAGAAAATTATATTCTCTACAAGAATTTGATTGATTCCTTTCTTTGGATAGAAAAATAAATAATAGTAATTTTTATTCACACAAAGTCCTGTATAGAAACCTCTGTGTGTAAATCACATTGGGCCTCTATAATTTGTTATTAGTTATTGGTCATAGCTGGGATAAATGCATGGGAAAACTATTTATGTAATTGTAAGCAATGTCACACTTGGATTTGGGACTCAGACCTCCTGTAGCTTTCTACAAATCATTACTCTTTGTCCAGTTTGCTCTTTTTCCTGCAAATCTTTGAGTTTAAGCCAAACAGGGGTACTGTTCTCAGTCACAGGAAGAGTCAAATTAATTCTTCGAGTGAGGAAAAAAAAAAAAAAAAAAAGACAAATCACTATGCAGTTGTATCAACTTTGTACACAATGTTTAAAGTGGCATTTGAGGAATCAAATGGGCTGAAATATTCAGGAATTATTCAAGTATTCAGTGACCCATATGGTGCCTGGCTCAACACGAACACTCTTGACGGAGAGGTCCAATGTGTTTTTCTGACTTCTGACAAACAGCAGTCCAAAGGAGATGGTTTAATACCACACAACACACTAATTCTCATTTTTTTCTCATACACTGTCTTCCGATCTTCCCTACCATGTTGACAGTATGTACAACATAACAGGATGATAGAACCAACTTACTGATTCACAATGACAGAGGACTTCAATTGTGTGTGATGCTCGGATATCACCTTCCCAGTTGAGGTAGGAAAGCAGTTGAGTATAAAGATCTCATCCTATCATGCCCTTTCACTCATTATTGCTAGCACATCTAGAAATCCACAAAGTAATTTGCAAGATTTCTTTTCAGAGAACTGTTCAAATAAATAACGAAGGAATATTTTAAGTTTTGGCACACTACAGAAATCCAAAGCCATATTTCCTTTGCATGAAATAAGGATCTAGAACAATAAAATTTATTTGCATTTGCAGGTACTACAAATATATGTTCATATAGCTTATATGTAGATAGCTAGCTGAGCACCAACTTATGACTTAAGTTTACATGACACAGTTACAGAAATTCTGCACTGAAACTAGGTATTTAATTGCATACTCAGAGCCTTGACTTTCTGTTTGTAAATCTGATCTTTATGGATTTTCCCTCAATAACAGATTCCCAAAGCACCTCAGCAACTCTATTGTATTTTCTTCCCCTTACAGATCTTTACCTTTTATCACAGCTTCCTTGGGGCAAATACATTGTTTACTATCTCAAAGTGTGTTGTAGCTCACCTGATCTTTCTATTTGCAAAAGCACAGGAATCATTCTGTAGATCTCCCCATTGTCACTAGCAAGGAACAGTCCCTTCACATGGAAGAAATCAGATCCTGCGCTCATGCCCAGGGTCTGTAAAGTGGGATATGTACATGAAGAAAGGTTCCTTGCTCCCTCACCTCCTGGATACATGTGCAAACAGCAGGCATAATGCAGGCTGCGATGACTTTGTTTCAAACCAACACAAGTCACTGGCTGAATCTGGACCGTGACATAAACTTTCCAGTTTCCTCACCCAAAAGAAGACCACGGCTCTCTGGACTCATTACTTTACATATGCATTCAGATTTGGGCCTCCAGAACTAAGAATACCAAACTGTCTTACATACTTTTCCAGCTTATGTTGTATACTACAGTCCTCTAGGAACAGAACTGAAATAATTATATTTCATTTCATCTCACGTCAGACAACAAGTTAGCTTAGCACATTTTAATGGAGTGGTGCACAGTGTCTCTTTCACTTAATGAGACCACATTTTGATGAGAGACTCTAGTGGGTTAAGGAATCATAACCATAATGAAATCCAAGGTTTGGGGTTTTGGTTCATTAGGCAACAAGGATAGCTATTCAGAATACTTGCTTCCAAAAAGAAATACAGATGCCAAGCTTTTATATGCCTCTGGAGAGTTTTTCTGTGAACTGACATTACTGAAGAAATGTACTTGGAGGGAGAGGAGAGGAAAGGAAAGAAGAATTAAAGAATTCAGCTGTGCCACAACACATTTGTCCATCAAAACAGGATAAAAATTTAGTTTCTCAGTTGTGGAAAGAAAAAGTAGTTCATTAATCTGTTTTGACAATCTCACAATGGATAAAGATCTGCTTCTATTTCCAGAATACCAGTTATCTTGCATACATTCAAGGTGTGCATGGCAGTGGACAGGTATATGCATACTTTTCCACCACATATAAAAAAAAATACAAGCACAAGATATGGGCAGCATGCATATTGCCAACCTCTGACAGATGTTTTCCTAGAAGAAATTAGTAGTGTGACTGCACTAGGAGCAGACAGCAAGAAAAAGGGAACAAAATAGCAATTTTGCATTATATGAACCTACAGAAACTACGTTTCTACCTCACAATAAAAATATGATCAAGAAAAAGTTGAAGGGTGCTTGTGGGACATTTGATGTATTTTCATATCAATTCTCCTTACTACTATAATTTGCATAAACTAGAAAACAACCTGGTAATAGAGGAGGATGGAAAGGTTATGGATTATCTTGCAGAAAGATTGTCCTTCTGGGAAAGTAAGCCAAAAAGCTGTACAATTTTGAAGAAGGTTGAAGCAAACCAGACAAATGAAGGCAGGAGTTTATCCCCTGGTGCGCTTACATCCATGTTTTTCCTAGTAGCTAAGCCATACACTTGCAGTACCAAGTAACTGCTCATTTTAAAATTATCAAGTAGCACAGGAGAAGAAGAAAGAGGAGTTTAAGTACTGCAAAATAAGCAATATGCCTTCCATTAGCAGTAATGGAACATTTTGAAATCAGAATGGAGAGCTGGAAGCCTTAGACATTTTTTTACTACAACAAAATGTTGTAGTACCTGGAGTCTGGAAGGGATTTCTGGGAGCTCGGTTTCTCATGCATGCCGTGGACCGCACACAATCTCACAGAAAAGAATATGATAATACCTTCAATTTGTGAACTAATAAAAACAAACTACGATGGATGTAGTTGAAGCATTCATTTCAAATGTTGACATACAGACTATACTAGTCCTCTCAGACATAATCATTCAGCAGAAATGATGATTAAAAGTCATAATACCTACTTTTTTTCAAATCCCACACTTGACTTTGATCAGAGTATCAGATTACAAGGCATGCATAATCAACAATACTGTAATTAAATTGCATCAAAGATTGCTGACCTTTTGGTGCAATCTTTCGGGTAAAAATCACAGTACACAAACATGCTTTAATCTATGAGAAACATCATGCACAAAGAAAGGTAACTTTTTGACATCAACATAATTAGCCCTGGCATATTGACTCTACATGTCAGTCATTGGCTGTGAGCTAACTTATATGAGATCTTGACATAATCATGTTAAGTGCTGCCAGTTTGAATAGCTGCCATGGATTAAAGAAGAAAAATAGTATCAACAATGTAGGCGTATGTTCTCTGATGCATGTTAATGAAGCCTTTTGCACTAAAATTGTTGATATTTAGAATTTGCTTTGTTATAATCATGAAAACAACCAATATTATAGAATCCTTGTACTTTTTTAAACAGGCCATTAATTAATCTATCAATTATTGCAAGGAGTGAGAGAAATATTCTTCACTAAAATATATTCGCTTTTTCGAGGTCTTCTCTATCCTTGCTAGAATGCTGTGATCTACTGACAGAATAATGTTGCCTTTTTACCATATGAATAAATAGCCACAATAGCTACAGCATAATTTACAGATTATTTCAATTCTCCTTGAACCAAGGTCTGAAAGCTGCTAAAGCCACCTGATAAAAGAAACTTGCCGTCAGATGAAATTTGGATTTATAGCCACAGAAAACACTGGATTTCATTTCTCTCAACTTTATCTGGAAGTTGCATACTGACAGCAGGGACCTCTAAAGACTTTTCAACTTGGCTTGTGTCCCACCTTTTAATTTGCGTACTTGATATCCTGCAATCACCTTCTGAGATCTTAGAGCAGTGCCATTTCTCCTAGCAATGAGAGATAAGAGGATGTATTTTGCACATTCCTTAAGCCTGATAGCATTAAAATACTGTATCTTGGCATCAGTAGAAACTTCATTGCAAATGTAATACAGTGGGGTTTAATACATGCGAGGTTATAACTATCCAATTTTTTTATTATTATTATTCTAGATAACACAGTATTAATGCTTAATTCAGCATACGTCTTGGAGCTTTGATGATCTGGAGCAAGGCAGCAAGTTTTGCCACACATATAAAATAATCATGAGACCACAATTTAAGACACTAAGACACAGTTTCAAACTTCTCTATTTATATCACACACCGAGCAAAGTTTGAGTGCTGAATGTAATGATGTCATAATCATGAGCTACAACCTCAGCACCAGCAATAACATTTTTTAAAAATTCAGCATTATCCTTTATTGTTATAAAACATACTTACAAATGCTATTCAGTTATAAAATGACATAGAGTTAGGAATTGGCCAGCTCCAGAGTTTTAAATGTGTCCACATCCCAGTGCATTGCAAGGTGACTAGTTTTGAATGCCTAGATCTGAACCCACTCTAGGGTCCTAAGCCAAGTGCCGACTTGGAGGTGAATTCTTTTTCCTTCTATTTAGCACCTCAGTAAAGTAAAACCATGTTTTTGACAAGATTTAAGCACAGAATAGAAAAATCCCATAAGAACAGCTGCTTTCTCAGTGCTTCCACTATTTAAAAAATTCTGATTCTGCATCCCTTGCAGCAGGTGGGTGTTGCTGATCCAAACCTAACTCTAACCTTGATACAGACTGAACCACTGTTCTGGTTACAGACTTCATCTAGAGCTGAATCCTGTTATAGCAATTGTCTTCAGAGTCCATTCCTGTATGGACTTAAACTGTGTCTTTAGAAAGTACTCATACAATTATATTAATTTTCTTCCTTAAAATTAGATTTGATAGTCAGCTAAATCTTTCAGCAAAACTGACCCTTCTAAAGAGGTGAATTGGAACGTTCTAATAATGTGGCTCAGGTCTGGAACAGGTGAAAGAGGGGGGAACTGTATAGTTCCCTAACAGAGAGCATTTTTAAGGTACTTGCTAACATGTTGTTTTGATCTTCACAGATAAAACAATATTCACTTGCCTAGAAACAGGTATTTACTGCCATTGGAACAGCCTAGGACTGCCTGCTTTGCATCCAGCTGCCACTCTAGGAGGACACGGGTGTACTGTGGGTCCTGTGCCACCTCTGCCAAAGCCACGCTGATATCACAGGTGCCTACAGTGTCTCCACTGGCACCAGGCACCTTGGTGTGGGTAAGTGAATTGAGCCCCTAAGCACTGTTCCAGTCGCATAGGGTAGGATTCAGCATGGGATTAAAATGCATGGGTTTGGGTGTCTACATGCAACCTCAGAATCCAGGCTTCTGTTGTAATCAATGGAGAGCTAGTGAAAATAGGCAGGGGAGACCATGTATCTTCTTGCCAATAAGCTCAATGCATCTTTAAGGGTCCAGTGACCCTACTTATTGCAGGCTCAATTCAGTTGCCTACAACTGGTGCTTTTGGCTATCCAGATGCACAAATCTGGTAAATGTGACAGAAGACATATAGGAAATCCAAGCTTTTCTGGACCAACAGCTTGCAGCAGGGGAGTCTGAGTTTCAAATGGCACTAGATAGCTATGTTTAAGCAACTGAATCAAGCCCTGTTGATTCTACTGGGAACTTAGACTCTCATCTATCATGCAGACACTTACTTTCAGGTATCTGATCTGGAATTAAATTCAAAAATGGTGTCCAAAGGCAAACTCCTCTTCTAGGAGCCAGGTTTCCTGTAACTCTCACTAGTTTAAGTGAGGAACACAACATGTAAATAAACTATTTTAATGTATAGCTGAGAGGAAAAACACCTGTTTGGCTTCTTTTTGGATTACAGTCCAGTAACAGTATAGATTTTACAATTCCGCAAATCACAGGCTTAGTCTTGCCACTCCAAGCATCACATCAAACACAATTCCAGATTAAGACTTGAACATCAAAGCAGTACTTCCACTACTCCTCCTCCTTCCCGCACAGTATCTTGCTCTGCCATTTAGGGCATTATCTGCACAGTCCACATACACCAAACCAAGTATCTACAATTAAATGTTTCTGTTCTGCTTCTTCTACCTATTCTGCTTCTGCTCATTCCTTAGCAGGAATAAACCTTTCAGAGGGAGCTGTTGATGTGCCTTCCTATTTTTCATTACATTTGTAAAAAGCACTTCACAAGCAATCTTCACAGTACCAATATTTAGTGAAATGGATTTGTTTTACTTTTTGCATTACTACACAGGTTATTGGTTCTGGGAATTAAATTTAATTTATTTCCAAGTATCTCAGACATTTCATACATCATTTTAGTATCCCTTTCTCTCATCTTGAACACTAGACATATTTATACCTACAGGACTCTTGATACAACTTGGACACAAAGAACAGGTATTCTTTCTGCTGCACAGAGAGAATATAATGCTCAGAAAAATTCCACTGTGAAAATGCTTCTTCACCTTCTATGCAGAGATGCTAATTTTAAAAACACACACTTAGTATAAATAAATATTAATTATCCCTGTTTTCTCTAGGGATCCATGTTTTTTTCTGGCTATGTTTAATACGCTGACAGCTTTAGATTCTCTGAAGGAACATGTATGCAATCCCTTGCTCTTCCTTCTCCAGGAGATAAAGGAGCCCTAGATAACACAAATACCTGGCACCAACAACAGGTACAGGTGTCAAAAACAAAGCTAGACAATCCACTAATTTTTTCTGGCACTATATTCTGCAGCAGCATAAAAGGTGTCACTACTGAGAAGAAGCTTATAATATCTCTTGACTGATCAAGTCCCAGAAAAATCATTTGAGATGTGGTATCAAAATGTGCTTTATGGGATTCCTAGAACTTTCAGAATTTCTCAAGCGCCAATAGCTGAATCCCTTGACATGTAATAGCAAGACGGTTTTCCAAATGTTGTCCTACCCAATTCTCTTTTTCCCGTTTCTTTGCTTAACCAGGAAACTCAGAATGTTCAAGAAATCTCTAAGCCTCCTCTGTGATAATCCTATTTTAATTTACCTCTTTGATCTGTACTGATAAACAGTATCAACATTGGGAACAACATCGTTCACATTTGGTATACCAGAACAGTTTTTATTCCCTACCAAATGATTTTCATATCTGACTTCAAAGCATTAGTCATCAACTGCTGATTCCTTCCTCCCTGCCATTGCTTAAGCTCCTCGTATCTTCTTTTTACAAAACTTACATATCATGTCCTAATTCATTTTGACCTGTGTTTTGTTACCTTCCAGACATCTTTAATTTCTGCTGCCTCTGTTCAAACACAGAGAAATCTACAACCCAAAATTTCATATCCTAGAAATCTCATCTGCACTTTGGGCACCAATTAGCCTTGCTCCTGAGTGATCAAGGAGCACTTTTGCCCACATAGTAGTCATTCAGAAATTTAGAAGTGTTCTTTCCCAGTCACAGTTTACCAGTACAGGTAGGTGGTTTTGTGTCTGAAGCTCAGTCTTGGTATCACTGATCTCATTAACATCACAGTTTTACCCCACAAGCCAGTATATGATGCTTAATCAAATACATTGATTAAACATGGATGTATGCACCAAAATGTATTCAATTCAGATTTTTCCTGATCACCATTATATGTATACTCCATTAATAACTGACACCCCGCACATACTCATTCTATCAAATTGTTTATCCAGGTATTTAAACATTTTTCAGATCAGATTTTTTTCAAAGTGTGTTTATATATGTATACTTTATGACCTTTATAATAATGTAGACTACCATAACCTGAATCATATTTGCCAAAATTTCTTGCCTCTTATACTATCTTGTGTTTGAGACTGACTTGTCCAATGTAAATTGTTTCATTTCAACTCAAGCAAGCAAGCTATACGTTGTGATATTACAGATCAGCTTATTTCTGATACACCACCAAATGCTTATCAGAAATGCAGTTAAATAACATGTATGGCCACATCTTTATCTATTGATTCAGTAATTCACTGAAGAAGTCAGGCAAACATGTCAGATGTTGTTCCTTTTATAATCAACTGTAACCACTTATGTTGGACTGAATTCTTCCAAAAATTTCAGTCTCCTTTCAACATGCCTGCTACACTCTTTTGGAGGCTTATGATTAAATCCTGCATAGCAACTGCTCCCTATATACTCACTCACTGTCAGGAGGTTAACTGGTAGATCTGCATTCGCAACATTTTCTCCCAGTCCCTAAAGCCCTCATTCCCTCTGCAACGATAAATGAAGACCTTAAGAGCACCATTCTAAGTACCCATGACCCTCACTTCCATCTCTGCATGAGCTTTCTGTTGACTATTCCCTAACTACTACATGCAGCAAAGCCACATACGTTTTGCTGTTATTCAGGCACTGTATGCCTGCTGAGGGGATGGAAATGCCTGGGTCTTCTTTATAATAGTTATTGTGAGAGCAAAGCCCACTGGACAAAGCACAATAATTTCACCTTATAAAGAATAAACACTACTATTCATGTAGGGGAAGGAAATGCAGCTAAGCCCTGAATGTCTTTGGAATTCAAAATTCATAGCAATCCTTGTACCCAAAAAAATTGTATCAGGTCTGAAATTTCTTAGAACTAACCCTGGTTTTATGGAGATTTCAGACATCTGTCACAACCTTCAGAAATCAGAGTTTACCTATACTTATTTTTAGACATGAAGGAAAAGAGGATTTCATTTTAACAAGCTTTAAAGAAAACCTTGTGAAGCCAAAAATAATTTCCAGTAATAATATGCTGAGACTTCAAAACACTTTATGCTAAATCCTTAAAATACTAGATGATAAGTTTTACTACTTTAGTTACATAAAGGGTATATATTTGTATGAGAATGCTGTGCTCTTCATAAGCATATAATTGTAAAAGCCAGTTTCAAACTTACCATGAAATGTCACAACAGGAAAAGGCCTTATTGTTGTATATATTAATTTTTTTTACTACTTTATCCATAAATCACTATTTCTAGAGGGCATATTATAAGATCTCCAGGATGTGGAGTTAATTTTCTTCATTTTTCTGGTGGGCAGTAAAGATAGGTAGGTACACATATTCTCATGCACAGAAGGTGTTCTGGTCTCCATTCTTTTTTTTCAGTTACTTTATGCCTGAAAATTATTTCTTATTAATATTTTTTTACATTTCAATAATCTTTTCTTTTAATCTGATCAAATTTTTATTTTCATTACTGAAAAAGAAATTAGTAAGTCTCAGTGTGGTATTACAGGTGAAAAAACACACATATAAAGATATTCAGTTTGCAAAGAGTCTTTGTGTAATACAGTTTTGGACTAGAGTGATGGGAAATTTATCTCCTCAACAATAGTCTTCAGAATTGGCTTGTTCCTTCCAGTAGATTTTCAGTAGATCCAAGAAAGCAAGTTTCCTCTTCCTACACTGAACAGTTCACTTTTTCTCTATTGAAGAATAAAGGGAAAGTATGAAAAAAATGGTTAACAAAGTTTTATTGAATATCATTAATTTTAACATGATCTCTAGACCCACAGACAGCTTTTGCAACCACTGAAATGGCTCTGAAGGTCACCCCAGGATATGCACAATCCAAACAACATTTTAATATGTGGTAAATCCATTTTAAAATTTGAAATATTTTTTTTATTGGAACATGTCTTATTTTGCCATCTCAATAAAGGAATTCCAAACAGAATATTATCTACAATTTATCGGTATATTCTACCACAGTTTACTGAAACATATTGCACAGATTGAAAGTCTTTGGAAGTATATATGCAATCTGGTATTTCCTACCAGTTTGAAGAGTTAGTTTTTCAACCTTAATAATCGTTGATAAATATAATTTCCCCAGAATGCATGAAAATAAATCCCTTTTACACCAATAGCAAGTGTCTTCTATAGAAAGATTTATATGCATTCTTCTAAAGCAATATCTTGTTTCACACTCATAAACTAATGTTTGTCTTCTAAATAATATACGATTAGTAGATATTATGCCAAGAATAAATGTACCGTTTGATACTATAATAAATCTGTAAACTTCAGTCCTTTCACAGTACTCCACCAGAATACCTTGTAGCAATCAATAACATGTTTCACACTATCAGTGAATAGCATAATGCAGTGAAAGATGCATGGAAGTCTTTGCTATAGCAAATAAATTATGCTTCATAGCCAAATATTGTTTGCAGAATAAGCTGCATCACAAACAACTCCTGGGAACTATAAGTTCAGGATCATTTCTATAATATCTGCAGATATATTTATGTCAAATCCAGAACATAAGGTTCCAAACTGATTTGATACCTAAAAAAATTGGAACAAATACTATATCAAGGGCATTTTCTTCATCATCAATAAACCTGACATAGAGCACACCACAGAGTTATGCTAACAAATATACTTTCAAGGATCATCCTAACTGCAGTTAATAGAACAGATCTTGAATGTAAATGTTTTTATGCAGCAGCAACAGCAAACTTAAAGCACGCTCTGTGACATTTATACTCTCTATCTTCAGTAAATATAACTTTTGTCAAACTTTCCCTGACTGCTAGTGGCAAGGTTTCTTTATAGCACGAGTTAACAAAATTCTTGTAGCTGTGCAGGTACTTCAGATGAGAAACATCACTTATCTCAGCTATTCATACCATATCTAAATCACGATGTCTCCCTCTCTTAAGAAGTAGTAAAACACTCCCAGTTATAAGCTCCTGTTAAATTTTTTCAGCTGTTTCCCACTGCTTCCAGAGAGCAATTATATTTACAACAGAGCAATAAGCTAGTGACAACAGTTTTAAAAAACAACAGCAAAACCAAAAACAAACCAGAAAACAAAGAAAACAAAAGCTGTTTCATGGAGGAAAGGAAGCCTCCGTGCCCAGGGACTGTAGACCAAGCCACAAGTTGAGAACTTCTGTTTCATGCACTTCTACTGATATTTCAGGTCTACAAAAGGACACAGACACCATGAGTCTAAGCATCTTCCTACTTTTTTGGCTGTCCTACCACAGTCCAGAGGAACACAGACTCCCTGCACAATGCAAAGGCAAGCTGGGCACCTCAGAATACAACATATAAAACCAGCATCTGAATCTACAACAGAGGAGACACTGAAGACAAAACTTCAGCAACAGACCCTCTATGAAGAGGTGAAGGATGCATGTTTGAGGAAGGACAGTAAGCAGAGATCTGAACCCTGGCTTCTCATGGTCTGGGTAAGTTCCATAGATGGTAAATGATTCTATAAGAAGGCCCTGTTTTGAAGGAAAAAAGACATATCTGTGGTGATCTGTCTTCACAGTTTAACAGAGCCTTTCAGGTAAGACAGGAATAATTAATGCCTTTTCCACTGGCCTCAGCTATAGGGATGGGCTTTGTATTTAGCATTCATTTGGATCAGGGCTCAAACATGCAGGTTCAAAAGCAGCCTTAATTGCCTTAGAGACCGAGGTGTCATCTCTCAGATTTAGTCAAAAGCTTAGGGAAGGGAAAGAAGGAGAAGAGAGGATTTCAAAGGTGTTAGACAAGAAAAGTGACCTTGTGAACCCTATCTCTCAATACATAGGGGTATCAATTTTTTAAATTACTGTGGAAAACCAAAAAAAGACCATGATGAAATTCACTGAAATTTCCATTATAAATGAACAAACACTATGATGTAAAATTATGTTTTAAAAGCAAAAGATTACAAAGATAATGAACTTCAAGCATCTGTCTTGTTCAGCTACCAGTAATTTCTCATCAATTATTCTTAGTATTATAGTGGTATTATAAACCACTGAAGAGGAAAAAAAAGAAACAAACATGTAAACAGTATCTGTTAGTTATTACAATAAAGCCAGAACAGGTGAAACATTAAAAAAAAAAAATTACACATGCACTGAAGTAAGAAAAAAATTGCTGTCTATCACTGTTGATGCTAAATCTTGAATTGGAACAAAAAAGGGCAAATGACACCCAAAACTCAGGAGATACAAGAGACATAGAAAAGGGATAGTCCCAAGTCACTTGATACTCACCTGCACTAGATACTCACTTTCTGCTCACAGAAATCCAAGAAGAAACAGGATGCAAAACCTATCTCGCTTAGCTAAAAGCATGTCCATTTAAATGCAACTGCTTTTAAGAACAGGAAAGAAATTACTAAAAAAATAACTGCTGAAGCACAAACAAGGTAAAAGATGTTTTATGCTCTTTGTAATGCTAGACAGTGGAATCAGTTCCAAAATATCAACTTCACTTTCAGTACGTAATGTGATTTATTCTCTATGAGGCATCAATCAATTTGTTAAGATCAGGCCTAAAGGCCGATTTCTTGATTTTTTTTGCTTGGTTCATTCTTTGACCATGTTTAGACCTCTAATGCTGATGGAGAATGAAAGAGAAGAATATTTGGTTTATATTTTTCGAACAGTTTCCTCCTGCACAGTAGCCGTACATTTTACTAAATTTTGGCTTCATTTCAAATGGCTTAAATATATAAAATACTGGACCAAAACTTTATGGGTTTTGCTTAATTTTGCAGTATAAAATCAGGCAAAGAGTAAGCTATATTTGCCAGCCTGGGAAATATTGCAAGATTTCAAACTTCCTGTTGTCCTGAATTGATACAGTGAAGTAAAATTTTGAAATCTTTTCCCAAGAAGAACTCTTTTCCAGTTGTCTTCATGATCTGATGTTTAAATACAGACATCAATGGGACTTTAAATACATTTGGTATGTGAAGATAAATTTCTAAGCAAAAATTAGTTTCAAAGTGAAAAGTTGAAATCCTGTGTTTCAGATGTGTCAAAACAGGACTTGTGAAAATTTTCAAAGAAATAAATTTTATCCATTATTTTCCATATAAGAATTTAACAGAATCACTACACACACATGGTAAAACAAAAGCTTTGCTCAAATGTCACTTTCATAAAGCAAGTGCTTCAGCATTTTTTTAAAATTGGTCCTAATTCCAAGGCATACTTGTAAAGAGTGAGCAAAACATCACATTTTGGACACATTTTAATTTTCAGATCATTAAATGTGTTACTATGTCAAAGGCAGGCTTTGTTTTTGTAAAAGCCAAGTAAGCATTTGTTTAGGTCAACAGACTGGCAGGAACTACAAGACCACCTATTACCTCTATATATACTTTGTCAACAGCAGAGCCCTGGAAACCCAAGCTACATGCTGTTGCTGCAGAAGGACAAGTGGGAATACATTGGACAGTACTCTTCACTGGTGGAAGAGGCTCCACCACCTCAGCAATTGCTTGTGACAGCAAGATCAGTAAACCTAGTTCTCTGTAGATCAACATCCTCTCTGTAGCTCAACCTCCCACATGCTCTGGCCCTTCTCCCCCATTCACTGTTCTCCTTCCTGTAGAACCATGGAGCAGAGCCAGAGCTCCACTACTGATGCAAAAAAATCTCAGTTCTGCCTAGGGCTCTGAGAACTATCTTCCCTGAGGCACTATGTACTAGTTGGAACATGGGCCTTTGATGGAACATGGGCAGATTTCCTTCAAACCCAAAATACAACATAGATAAAATTTAAGCTACTAAAATCAGGGAAGCAACTGAGGAAAACTCTGCCTAACGCACTTAGGTTTCAGAGTAAAGCCTCTCTGGTAATTATAGATGTATTACTGAGGAAACTCAGAGGCATCTCTCTCTTTACTGAGGTGGCTGCCTAGACAAGACAACTCTCATTAACAGTTCATAAAGATACACTAATGTCTGAGACCTCAGAGGAGCCTAGATTTCTAGCCATACTTTGACCAAATTTAACTCATTCAGCTTTCTTTAAGTTGTGTGAAAATCTATGGCAGTGGATGGTATTCGCTTCTTACATAGCAGCTGAAGGTTTGAAGCACTTGCCTCAAAAGCAGGAGCCCAGCTTCAACAGAAAGGGCACAGAGTACTTTCATCCAACAAGCTGATATTGAAGACACCTGCCTAGTATGTAGAACCCACAGAGATAATTCAAGTGAGAGCTCTCATGACTCCATAACAGCATAGGAAGACTATACTATTTATTAGGTATGATCCTGCAAATGAGAGGTCAATATCTTGCATCACAGAGACACTTAAGTGCACACAGCAACTCCAGGCTCCAATTCATGGCTTGATAGAGGAGTGTAGCTTGTGACATCCCTCCTTTTTGGCATAACTTACTGAGTAACTTAAATACCCCAGTGATTAGCACATGAGCTTTTGTGACTCCCAGACTAAGTACCAAACCTAATTCACTCTGTGTGTAGGGAACCTTGGTGTTATGAATTCAATTTGCTCAGCAAAGATCAAGTAGCAAGGAGTGTGGAAGCCTGGGCTTAGATAACAAACTTGTTTTACATGGCTAGAAAGATTGTATAGTCCCAGAATCATTTGGAGCGCGTAACCTATATATTGGTCTGTTACTAGACTGTTGAACAGAGAAAGTGCATTCCCTGAAAAAAAGAGAATAGCTGATAAAGGAGTTATTCTGCATGTTTGCTGCTCTACTTAAAAGTATTATTTATCTGAGCATATTTATTGTACATTTAAATCCATTTTTGTTTGCACTTCACAGATACTGCCTACCAGAGCAGATGTCCTATGTTGAAAAACATGACAATTTTGAAATGAAATTACTCAGCATATATAATGTCAACAGATGTTTTGGAAATATGTCCCATTTCTACACTCAGCAGACTTCTGCTACTTTCTCCCACAAAACATCCAAGGTAACAGAAGCCTCATGAGGCTAATGGTTTTGGAGCAGCCATAAGCCATCTTGGAGGATGGCTGTTTGTGAATTTCTGTGGTAGTCTCAAATACGTTCAAAGGAAATCCCTTTGACAACCAGGATGCCCATGCCAATATCAAACCAGGCTGTTAATGCCAATATTATGACTGTTTTCAGATACTCTTTAAAACTACTCTGCTATGATTGCTACAAGAACGTGTGTCAGCTAAAACCTATTTAATCACTTACTCATACAGGTTTGACTCATTTACAGGAGACCTCTTGTAAGGGACTGTGTTGGGCTCTGTTTGTCTCAACATTTCTGCTGCACCACTACCACTTCCTGGCCTCAGCATCCTGTTGCTGCAATGAATAGTCCCCGATGAAACCACGACATCCGCCCAAAGCTAAAACAACAACATCCCTGGCAGTGCCTGCTGAGCTGCACCTGCGCCCGAGCCGTGTGGAGGTGAGGAAGATGCGCACCCTCGCCCGCAAGACCACCGTGAACACCTGGGCATGCACGCAGGGAAGACCACGGGGTGACAATGTGCTCCGTGGAAATGGGCGGACTTTTCTGAGAAATCGTGGGGACTGAGGCAATAAAAGGACTGCATCAAAGCGGGGCTTGGGGGCCTCCGGGGGGAGCGGAGACTTCACCAGAGCTTGGAACACCATCACCAACACAGAGACCGAGCCAGCAGAACATCGCTGGAGTCGTGGTGGTGGTACTTAGTCTTGCCGCATCTCTACCGCTTTCTAGCTTAGGGATTCTGACTTTCCCTTCCTTTTTCCCCCTGTCCTATCGCTACTATCAGTTGTTTGTTTAATAAAGTTCACAAGGTTGTAAGGCATCTGACCTCGTTTGTGTCTTAATCTTGCTCCTGGGATCATTTAAGAACCCTCCCAGATATCGGATCGGGACACCTCTTTATGCTACCTTAGCAGTGTAGAGCAGTCATAAAATGGATATAAATACAAAAAAGTCTTCCTCCATGCTATGTCCATGCTATTTCTGAATAATCTCCCTAGCCTTGGTGCTCTGATCTTCTCCATCCCACTGGTTCATTGTCCCTCTTAGAGTACCCTGTGTGAAAGTAAATTATTAGCTTCTTAGAGCAAGGACATGTAATTATTGGTATTGAAAGCATTCAGAGAATGCACTGAAAAAATGCATTCATAAGAAAAATACTCTGCTAAGGACTAACTGAGACTTTCCTCTCGTCCCCAGTGGATGGGAAAATCTTAGCTGTTATATCTCCACTATAATGTTGCCTAAAAGTCACATCTCCCTTTCTAATCCCTCCTCCATCTCAAGGATGACATCTCTCAGACGATGCAGATTACTTCCTCCCCTCTCCTCCCTCCCCACACACATCTCCTGTCAGTTACATTTTGTAAATTGATTCTCTCTGAGGAAGAACTAAGGCTTTCCTGCCTCCAGATTTTTCACATCCAGGTAGCAGCCCCCAGTGCTTACCACTCCACTATACCTGAGGTAGTTGTGGGTTCCTGTACTTCCCTGGTCCTCTGAGTATCCTCACAGAGCCAAATGATGACCTAAACTGATGTGATTTTAAAGCACATTATGTATGAAATAAGTTTGCAGGGTATGAACCAAACCTGAAAGAACAGTTAGAATATGTATTTTCATCTATGAAAATGGCAAACTGTTTTTGGATGTGGAAAAGAAACATGGTCTTAAAAAAAAAAAAAAAACTCATTAAAAATTCATTCTTAACCATATATGTCATTAAGAGATATGCAAATAAGCCATAGCAAGCAGGTAATCTGAAAAAAACATTACCAGGAAATTCATCACGAGGCACAAAAGCGTAGTAGTTAGAGAGTCCTGGTGTTCTGCTTGAAATGAGTCAACTTCCTTATGGACTTCTGCTGTAATCTCTCCTGCCTTTCCCTCAACACATGCTTCTCCTGTCAGTCTATGTGAATGCAGATTAGGTCACAGGAGTGGGGAATTCAAGGACAGAGAGATAAGATACTAATCACATCACCTGCCCACTTCTTATTGGTATGCTTCAACCATGCCAGGCCAGCAAGCCATCCTTAACAGGACCCACAACTTCAAAACCTGTAATAATGCTCAGATTCAGGGAAGACGATTCAGGGCTATCACCTCCTTTCTTTTTCATGTTGGTGTATTTCCCAAAGAAATCACAAAATATGCATAGGATTTTCTCTTTTCATTCCATCCCTCACCCACATATATGAATGATGAAAACAGATATAAACCAACTAGTATGTATTGTTGGCAAATTATTTTCTGTTCTTCAGTAAAGAAAATGCTACAAAAGTATATGCTATTTCTCGCATATGAGCTTAGAAGGGCTTTTAAAATATTCTATCTATAAGATTTGGCATCTGAGATTTCAGAAAGCATCTGGCAAGTCAAAGTACTTAATGCAACTTTTGCAGGGGATATTTTTCCACCTAACTTTTCACCCCTTTTCTAAAACCAATGACTGAGATACTTCAGTAACCTAGACAGCATCCAGTGCATGAGAGAAAGTAAAGAACAAAAATCATGTGGCAATTTTTAAAAAAGAGCCATTGTGGCTTAACCCCAGCCAGCAACTAAGACCTACACAGCTGTTTGCTCACTCACCCCCAGTGGGACTTGGGAAAGAATCGGAAGAGTAGAATTGAGAAAACACATGGGTTGAGATAAAGGTGGTTTAATAAGTAAAGCAAAAGCCACATGCACAAGCAAAGCAAACCAAAGAATTCACTCCCCACTTCCCATGGGCAAGCAGAGGCTCAGCCATCTCCAGGATAGTCAGGCTTCATCACAGGTAACAGTGACTTGCGATGACATGCCATCACTTCGAACATCTCCCCCTTCCTTCTTCTTCCCCAGCCTTATATACTGAGCATGACGTCCCATGGTGTGGGATATCCCTGGGGTCACTTGGGGTCAGCTGTCCCGGCTGTGTCCCCTCCCAACTCCTTGTGCCCCCCCAGCCTCCTCACTGGCAGGGTGGAGTGAGGAGCAGACCTCTCTGTAAGCACTGCTCATCAATAGCTAAAACATGCCTGTGTTATCAACACTGTTTCCAGCACAAATCCAGAACACAGCTCCATACCAGCTACTATGGAGACAATTAACTCTATCACAGCCAAAACCAGCACACCTGCCCAGAGAGGAGAATTTTTCCCCAGGTTGGCAAACACACTGACATCTGAGGGCTTAAGTCTCTGATTATTTTTTTGTTTGTTGTTTCCTATTTAATGTACTGTGGATGTTTGCATTGTCCACATAAAAGCCACAGGTTAATTAAGTATTATCTTTAAATGTATTTCCTTTTATCAGTCTTAATTTCAGAGGCTTTCAATTTCAAACCAAAGTCCCTTTTTGATGAAATCTTTAGAAAGTAAATAAAAGCTTCAGATTTAGTGTCTTGCTAATATTCACTATCTCGTGTACCTTCATTGTGTCTTTTTTATTTTCTAAAATTCATTACTTCATCGCTTTCCTCAGATTAAATTTGCTTCATGCTTCTATCCATTTTTGCAGTGTACTTATTGGCCTCTTCTCGTTTATATGTATATGGCTCCAGCTAGAGTATAGAGTTAATAAAGTGAAGGTATTATATCTTTTTATTTCTTCCATGTTATATTATTTCTCTTTGCTGATTACTGTGGAGATTTATAGTGAACTGTCCAAAGTAGCCTCCAATACTGTGCTTCCAACTCCACAGTCACTTAATAAATCGGAGTTAATTATATCAATGTCACATCTGGCATCTCAGCTGTTTCCAATTGGACTAAGACTCATATGTTACAAAAAGAGTATGTTTTATTCATTGGAGTTTAGAGCCAGATACCCAAAGTCACCCCTTTTGTAGTAATTCTGGTATTTAATAAATATAAAAAAGGATGCTGGTAATTAATAAATGTAATAATCTGTGAGATAAAGTCAGTATTTCTGCAGGCTTTTCCATGTAGTAAAAAAGTGTACCTCCCCGAAGAATACAGAATAATTCAGGCACAGCACTACTCAACTATATGATGATTTAATCCACTCATTATGAATAGTCAAAGCTAGATATTTAAACATTTTATTTTTACCTTTCATTCCTCCATGTTTCAGGATTCTCCTTACCACATGGCCAAGCATTCAAGTTCATCTACTTAGCCTTCTCTGCTGTGCACAGATATAGAGGTTTTATTTAATTTTTTGGCTCTTTTATTTTCTTTGTGTTCTAACATACCACTAACTTGCCAGGATACTCCTTTGTGAGCTGCACCTGTTCCTCCCCTAGTTCAATTGTAATTTTCCTTATCTCTTATGACTGATGTCTTTGACAGATATCTTTGTCTGACCTGAATACTCTTTAGCACCTGTCAGCCTTCTCCTGCTTTATATAATCTCCCTAAACATTGTCAGTTCTCTGTGGTAGCACTTTAGCCCTGTTAGGCAAAGAGAAAACATCACTTTCTGTAACAGCTTTTTGTTCTTCAAAACTTTCTATGGTTCTCGGGAAATTTAAATCCCTTGTCTTTGCATCTTTTTTCTGGTAATTTAATTTTGATTTCTAAAAGACTCATTTCCCTTCCCACTTCCAAATCCATAGGTAAAAGTTCAGACTCTGGCCAGAAGTGTCTCCCAGGTCTTGCCAGAAATTTATTAACATCTCAGGATGTCAGTAAAGGATAAAAACCCATCCTGATGCCTGTTGCACATATCTTCCCAACCATCACCTACCCAGTGACTTAGTCAGACTAACAGCTGAATTTCCCACTGCCAACTCCATCTCCTGGTGTTACAGGAGTAACAATTTCACCACTTACAGTCTAGTTTGAACTGCTGAGGCCACTGAAATTTTCCACAGAAAACAAATTACAATGAATGAGCAAATAAAATGTGAAAATGATCTTTCCAAATTCTTTCTTTTAGGAAGTTCCAATTTATTATGACTGATATGGATTGCACATTTTATTTTTTTTTTTTTGCATGTTTAAATTATTTTGTATTCTTTGAAAACAACACAGAAAAGGAACAGAATTTTAAGTGGTAGTGGAACAGTTCTGCATTTTTCATATAATTTTCCCTTTTGGCAGTTTCCCTCAGGCTAGAGCACAGGCAACTAATCATCCCAGGAACAAAATTTTGGATCAAAAGATTTCCAGGTCCATTACAGAAGTCCTAATGAAATTGATTACTTTCAAAGTCATATCTAGCAATCAAACACAGTTCCTACTCAGGCTGTAGTCAATCTTAGAAGTAAGCCAAAGGATGACTTTAGAATATAAAGCAAATATTCTGCAAAGTGTCCTGCACATTGTAAGTTCAGAGTAGTCTTCCGTATCTCCAGTTACAAGCCTTAGCTAAAGGCTTGCTATTCAAGATTGCATCTCACAGCATCTCATGCGTATTCACAGTGACTGCTTGGGAATATCTTTAAACAAGCAGTAAAATGAGCAAGAAACATTCTTCTGGACTCAAAGACACCATTAAAAATAGTCTAAATTGGCTTACTATTCCCACAGGTTAGGCTGACATTTTAAATTATAATTTGGAAAAATGAGGGAAGAGATACCACTGACAGGAAAAGGGATGAGGGGGACTGAAGAATAAAGAAGAGTGAAGCTGAAGTGAAGCTGATGTAAAAAGGCTGTGAAAGGCAAAATGAACAAATTTCCCCTTTACTAGTAATCTTCAAACATATAAATCACTGGACTGTTTGTCCTGTAGAGATAATCCTGAATTTTTGGTTCCTCTGTAAAGGTCTATAAAGATTCAATAAAACCATCTTTCAGGCAAACTGTAAGTTCTTTTCTTTACAGGTCACCCTTTTAAATTTTCGGTTTCTGATTCTTTTTATTTTCTGACAGATGTAAACAGAAAGAGACTAGATCTTAGCTGTTACAAACATCATAGGCTGCAGAGAGCATCATCAGGACAACCTAGTTAAAAGAAACTACCTTTGGATATCCCATAGATACCATTCATCTATTCTTGCACTGGTTTTTGATACTGCAGCAGAAATAAAGTTGCCCTTGTGCGTGTTCTGAAAAACTTACTCCATCACTCCACAATTAGGTCCTGGTGTTGCAAAGAACAGACGACCTTCTGCAGTCCATAAGAACTAAGGATTTTCAACACCATGAGGGACTGGAATTTTTAATTATCAAAGCTAGAGTCCTTGGTCACATCATTCCCTAACTTAGAGCTGTAATTTCCAGCAGTTCTGCTGATGAAGTATAAGCAAGCAGCTCTGGAGTCTTCTACACAGTGGGAAATTAGTTTCATTGCAAATAATTTCCTACAAGTAAAAACACACCAATAAACACAAAACTGTGATTTTCGATTTTCAGAAATGACCTAATGAACTGAGACAGTGAAGCTAATGTGTCCCAATTAAGCTGGGGAGGAGAGGAGGGAGGAAGAATAAATTACAAAAAAAGAAAGAACTTGTATTATAAATGGTCCTGATTTCACCCTTCTGAACACCCCATTTTAATTCACACTGAGCTAGTCAGCAACTGAAAATAGACTGCAATTTTCTAGCCACCAAGCTTGAAAGTTTTAAAGGTGCGTGTAAGAAGCATGCTTTAAAGGCAGTGTGGAAGAACACCACAGCTGGTGCTCCTGAAGGCAGTGCCCCTGGAGCAGGAAAAAAATACAGTTGTGTCATCATCCTCTTCCAATCTACAAGATACATTTCTTTTGTGAAGAGTCTGCTGTATAATGCCGGACATGTCACTCAGTGTGGAACATAGCTCCAAAGGTGCCACATCTTCTCTTAACACCTTCCTGAACTGTTCTTATGAGACATACACCCTTATCTCCACACATAAACTCTTGACAAAACACATCTAACTAGTATCTCTCCTTTCCATTTCTCTGCATTCTCCTCTCCTGCTTTATGGCCTTAAATACAAATTCTAGAGTGAGTACAGTTAGAGACATACTGCTTGTCAGGAGACAAAATGGGGACCTCTTGACAGACAATGTTACACAGCTTAGGTTGGACATTCTTGATTTTTCTTTGTCTGACTTGTCTACAGTTTCTTCCCAGTCTCCTCCCTTCATCTTCATTCCCCCTCTGTTGCCCTTAGCATGCTCAGTCCCCTTCATTTTGCTTCATTTCAGTGTACCCTACCCCTATGTTTTTGCATTCCATTTCTCTCATCAACACCTGACTAAGCCATTACCTAGAAAATGCCAAAAAGTGAACATATCATTTTCCGCCTCCTCATTATCTGTAAGGGTCTTGCCTTTGTTTCTGTTTTGTTTTTTTTTTTTCTGTTTAGGTTACCAACTTAGCAGGGCAGGAATCATTTACTGAATCATATGAATGTGGTACCTAAAACAAGAGTCCTCCTGCTGAGAAATGGGAGTAAATTTTTCTCCCTTTTCTAAGACAAGAAATAATGGAATAAGGAACTGTACATGAAGCATCAGAAAATACTTTCTAACTAGGATAAACTTGTCTTGCTTTCAGGCTCTACTATAACAAAAGATGATTACTTCTTCTTATCCCAAAGCATGGACTCATGCCAGCAGAGATGTGGTCATTGTGCCTTGCCACCCCAGAGGAATATAAGTGGAGGAAGGTCTGTGTCTCCTATGTTACAATACTGAACTACATACAGATAGGCTCTGAGGTAGGAGACCTCATTTTTCACTATTAAAAATGAACTTGATAATTTGAAGTAGTGGTCTGAAATCAATAGGATACAATTCAGTAAGGACGAGTGAAAGCGTTACATTTATGTTGAAGTAATCAACTGTACAAATAGAAGGTAGAAAATGAGTCGGTAGGAAACAGTTTGTGGTCTATGGGGGATCACAACCTGAACAGAAATAAAAAATCTCACCTCCCTGCAAAAGCTATTGCACCAGTTGTTTAGGCAGCATCATGTGTAAGATCTGTCTGTAGATACTCCAGAATTAGCAAGCAGTTAACGTCGTGTATGCACCTTTAGGCACTGTGCTTTAAGAGAGATGCGAACTTCTTGCAGCAGTCCAGGGAGAGCAACAAGGTGGATTAGAGGACTGGAAAAAGTGATCTTCAAGTAAAGATTGAGCAAAATCAGAGTTGTTCAGTCTGGAGAATGAAGCACTTAAGAAAAAATGTCATAACAGACTTCAACAATATCCTGCTGAGGAATCAGAATCAATTGCTCTCCACGTCCACAGGGATTAGAACAAGAAATAATGGAATGTGGAAACTTTAAATTAGGCATTAAGAAAAACTTTCTAACACAAGGAGAGCAAAGCATTGGAACAGATTGCCTGGAAAGACTGTAAAATCCATATCATTGGATTTTTTAAGAATAGGTTCCAGACATGTTTTATCAGATTCTGTGATAACAGCTGTAATAATAACACCTTATGCTTCTCCTGTGTGTTTTATAACAAAGAACCCCAGGGTGCAGCTCCCCTCTAAGTAAAACATGCAGACAGGGAAAATTTGCACTCCAGTATTTCAAGCAATGAGAACAATGTCTTTAAGTAGTTGAGTCTCCCACTTACTGAGCTGTAGGCAAGCCCTAAGAAAGAGATTGTGGTAGTAATTTGGGATCTAAAATCCAGGTTCCCATCAAGCCATAAAGACTCCATTGAGTGTGACTCACCTGATCTACCTACAGATGTCTACAAAGTAAATGTCTATAACTGAACTTGTCATAGTGGGCTCCCTTTGTAGTCAATGAAGAGAAGCAGATATGTTTAGACAGTGAATCACCTGGCTTCCTAAGGTATAAAAACATAAGCTAAATTTCATTGTCTCCGGGGCTGGGAGTGGATGATCCACTGATTAGGAATCTCAGCTTTTTGACTACTCACTTTGTAACCCAAGATTTGAAATAAAGTACTCCGGAGTGGCATTCTTGCATATAGAAAAGTGTGGTTGTACCTTGCCCATCCTCAGTACTTGGTTGAGGTTACTATGGAGTAAATTATATATTTAGGAGCAGAAGCAAGAAATATTTCCCTCCTACACCGATTTTAACATGTTAAGATGATGGCTCAATTGTAAGAAGATGAAATTCCTGACAAAGGAAGTATCATATATGAAGATGGTTATAAGAATACGATCTGTTCAGCTCTCATGTGATTCTATAATTTGCCACATAGTCCATCCTGCATGTATAAAGTGGAAAGGATCTCTTCAGATGTACTACAATAAAAGTCAATTCCAGTAACAGTTTTCATATTGCCCTTTCCCCAGAAATCAATCTCCTTTCACACTAGATTTGTTTCTCAAATATGAAATCTTTCTCCTGGTCCTCTCCCCAGACTTTTTTTTCCTTACTTCAAAAACATCATCTCTTTAACTTCAAAGTTTCTCTCTCTCTTACTATCTCTTTTTGCCCTCATTCCTAGCATGAGGTCTCACCCTCAACCCTGTGTCAAAGGGTTTTAGAGAGACCTAACTAAACCTGAGAAAGGTTGGCTTATTTTGGTGGCAGAATCAGTCTTCCCCTTGGGACAGCAGCACAACAGTTCAGGAGCTTTATTAGCTGAGCACACTACCAGAGGTGTTCAGGTTGAGGACAGAAGCTTCTGCCCCCAACCTCCCATGATGTGGGTGAAAGAGGTCAGTCTGCAGCTGCAGGGTGGAAGGCTGCCAGGTCAGCTGCAGGCACCAGGCACAGGAGCAGACCAAAGGGAGGCTAGAAAGAATTAGCAGTGCTTAATATGAACTCCAGCAAGGTGCTGAGCTGTCACAGTTTGCTTCTGAATACCTCCTATCTTATGCTGGGAAATAGCAAGTGGACTCCCTTACAGGTGGTGACCCATCTGGCAATTGCCGAGCTGCCTAAGCGTCAAGGCTGAGTTGTTAATTTGAAGACTGTCTTGCTTCATGGACTATGAGATTTGGGGGAGGGGAGGGTGTCTCTTTTTTATCTCGTCATTGCCCCTGACTGGGATGGAGTTATCAAAAGCAGGGGGAAGCTTCCATTTTGTTCTTACATTTAATTTCAGGCCCTCTAGGATGTGCAGATACAACAACAAGGAATGTCTGAATTAGGATTCTGCTGACAGTGTCTCTTATTCCGAAAACATCAGTACAATCGCAACACTTGTTTGGCTCTGGTTTAGTCCTGTAGTTGGAGAATTGCCATTACTGGTCCCTTTGGCCACTTTCTGTCATCTCCTCCAAAAAAAGCCAACTAGCTTGGCCACTCTGAGGGCTAGTTTGGCAGCCATCAAGTTTCAGATTATACTTCTTGAGCACTGACATCTGCATCTGTGACCGGCCCTTTCTCTAGCCTCTGCCCTGGCTTTGTTCCCAGTGGCACAACAGCCCTCAGGCTGGTGCAGGGCCAGTCTGCTGCTGGACTCCCTTCACATCCTGGTGGTTGCTTTCCTTTGAGTCAACCTTGATAAGAGAAAATATGCTTCACAGTAGCTGCTACACTTGCAAACAAACCCAATGGGCTGCATCTTGTACTCAAGGCAAACACAGGCCTAATGCTCTTCTAAACACGCCTGGAAACTGTTGTCTGTCACAATGTGGCTGGAAGATGTACAAGCTGTTTGTATCTGTGCTGCTGAGCCTTTTCTTAAGAAACAAGGTAGAGTTTTTATACCTTGTTTCCACAGAAGATTTCTGGAATACAGTTACACAATTAAAAGTAATAAAACTAAGATTCTGGCAAGTTATCACCCATCAACAGATGCATAGCAACTAACAGACTATGTCAGTACACTAAGCCTGGATGAATCAAAGTAACATACTAGCCTAAACTGCCATTACATGAAGGCAGACCAAAATCAGAATCTCCCATTGTTATAAACCACTAGAAAACTAAGTCCAGATTTTGTACTTGAAATGGGAGATGGAAACTGACAGGACATAAATTAATATGAATAAGGACTTGATAGACAAAGATCAAGAAATCTTGTAAAGGACTAAATTCCATGTCATAATATGCAGCCTATGGAATATAAAAAATAGGTGCTCAAAGCAGGTGCCAGGTGCTTCCTAGGTCACAAAGCTAAGTCCTGTCTGAGACTTTCTAATTAATTAACCTTAGTTTGCTTTTACAGACAAAGTCTAACTCCCAGAACATGCATGGGGAAACATGGTAGAACTTTCAACTGGTGAAACAGGCAATACAGACTCTGTGTGTATTTCATCTGTATGTAACATTTAGCATGTAAATATAGGGTTAATGTTCTTTGAGGTATGTTCAAGCTGCAAAGTGCATGCAAAGCCCCCCAAGAATTCTCCTTTGCCTACAGATTTCCTCTGCACAGGGGGGAAATCATGACAGATATCAGGCTGGCAGAGTCTGCTCCTCTGTCTCCTGTGGTAGCTCCCTGCTCCACCATACAAATTATTTGCCAGAATGCAACATAATGGTCAAGAAACCAGGAATGGGAAAGTAGAGGAACAGTGACAGACCAAAGCAACCACTTATCTATCCCCTGACTTGTGAAGTTTTGATATACTGTGGGTAAAGCACCACTTTCCAACAGATTTAATTTCCCAGTCAGGAACTGTAATTATCTGCTCAAGACGCCTTTCTGGCCAGACACTGGTCAGATAATGTGAAGGTTCATTCTCCCAGTGTCATGATCCTGCAGATCAAACACATCAAATCTCAGTGGCAGACAAGACAGTCAGCCAGTGACCAGGCACAGTCTGTTAAGGTGTTTGTTAAATTGAGAATAAACACCATTTGGGTAGTTTGATCCTTTCTGGAACACTCAAACTAGACCAAACTACGTCTTGGTATCATGGTAACGTTGGCTGCAGCTGATAACCACAGAACTCACATATGAATGAGTGAAAACTTACAGAGGAAACTTGTCAGGTGTCGTGGTTTGGGCCTGGTCAGCAGCCAACCACCAAGCAGCCATTCTCTCTCCCTTCTCTTCCAGCAATAAGAAGGGACAGAGAGCCAGGCTTGGGGTTCGAGATAGGACTGGGATGGGGAAAAATCCCCTTTTATGGGGATGACAGGCAAGAAGCAGAATCGTTAGGGGAACTAAAAAAAGAACATACATTTATTACAGACACTAACAACACGTAACAGAGTAGGACAGTGAGAAACATTGCCACATCTTGAGAACACCTTCCCCCCACCCCTCCCTTCTTCTGGGGCTCAGCTCTGCTCCCGATATCTCTACCTCCTCCCTGCAGCGGTGCAGGGGCAGGGAATGGGGGGTGCAGTCAGCACTGCCTTTCTCCATCTTCGGTGGGGGGAGTTTCTAGAACTTGCTCCTCCTGCTCCATCGTGGTCCCCCTCTCACAGGAGACAGTTCTCCACAAACTTTCTCCAACATGAGTTCCTCCCACAGGCCACAGCGTTCCCCACACTGCCCCGTCGTGGGTCACCAACTTTCTCCAAGTGGATTCCCTCCCACGGCTGCAGCCCTTCCCAAGCTGCTCCAGCATGGGACTCCCCCGCATGCTGCAATCCTCCCAGCACTGAATTACAGCAGCGGGGCTACCTTTTCCCACAAGATCCCGGCCTTCTTTGGGCACAGCACCTTGATCAACCAGGTGGAATCCACAGGCCATAAATCAATGTCTGCTCCACGGCAGATCTTCATGGGTGGCGGGGGGGGCTGCCCTATTGTCTCACCACAGGATACAGGGGGGTCTCTGCTCTGGCACACCTCCCCCCTCCTTTCTTCCTCCATTCCTCCACTGACCTTGGTGTTCACGCAGCTGCAGCAGCTCCTCCTCACAAGTCCCACTGTTCATCACCACATCCCTTCTTAAATACATTATCGCAGAGGCGCAGCTGATTGGCTCAATTTCCAAACAGAAGTGGAGCTGACTTGGAGCTGGGGAAGCTTTGAGAAGCTCCTCACAGGGGGCCACCCCTATAGCCCCCTCCCCTGCCACCAAAAAACTCCACTACTCACTCAACCCAGGAGATCAGGTAAAGGGTGTTCAATATTTACTGTGCAATAATACAGTCTTTTTTTTTTTTTTAATTACCAAGCTAGAATATACTTGGGCAAGTACAGTTAGTCTGGTCTCATTCCAGAAGTTGCAAATGTGGCACAGGTAATCAGCTGCCTGATAATTCTTCCATTAATAGGAAATCTCCAAACAGGATAGCGTTGCATAGTCTCCACTGTGCCCTCTCCTGCATTTCCTGGGCAGTGTGCATAGTAAGTGAAAAGATTGTTGAAGGAACATGGCTGCATTTTGCTAAGCTCTAGTTTGTTTAATATTCCTTGAGAGATTTTAGCTTCAGGCTATTCTAGCTGAGATTCTGGCATCTGAAAGATGACAGATAGTTCCCTGACCCCCTCTTAAGCCTTCACCAGAGTGAGTTCAGATGAAACCACTAGCCCTGGTTGTAATTAATTTTTTTTTAAATCTCCTGTTCTCTCTGCAAAGCATCATTTACATTTTAGATGAAGTGCTGATATCCTTATATGGCTATGCAGTCAAACTGAAGTTGGCAGCATTACATCAATTTCAATGGGTGGATTTAGCTCATAAGAGTTAAAAGTCATAGTTAAAAAAGAAGGACAATGATAAGCTACTACAGACCCCACATCCCATCTTGCCTTTCAGAAACTGATCAAAATGGACCTTAATACTAATTAAGGTCTTCATTCAGCTCTTCCAACTGGCCAGGTGCTCCAGACTCCACTTCTCTGATGGCTAGATGACTTCTAGCCTGAATTTACTCATGTACAATGACAAGACATTAATTCTTACAGCAATGTTGCTGTTTAGTTGAAGAAAATGCCTCCTTCTTTCTTTGTATTTACCCCAGGTGTATAACCCCTTTCTGCTAACCTTAACAAGCCATCTTTGAGTCTCCTCTCAAAAAAGAAAAAAAAAAGCCTGACATTTCCCAGAGTCATTTATTTCTTCATTGAATACGAATTACGAGAATTGGATATAATTTCCAGATAAAGTACCAGTAATATCATTTCCCATCTCACTAGAAGTACCTCACCTGACTTGTCTCAGGAACATTGGACCTTTCTCATGGCTAAATCATATTGGCAGATGTTCATCAATCTGTGATCATTTAATTCAACCAAGATTCCTTTCCCTCAGCAATTTCTAAAATATGATTTCTCTAGCTTATAAAACAATTTTTTGTTATTAGTTCCTAAATGCAATGGCTGAGTTCTAAAAATGTTCCATTCACTATCATTCCTCTCTGTTTTTCTAATGAAAAGTCAAGCTTACTCATGGTGTAAGACCTTTCCAGAAAGTCCTGCGCAGATTGGACTTCCACTCCATACTTGGGCTGGACTACCGCTCTGTTTCAGGAACTTTACTCAGATCTTTCATTCACACCATCTCAATATTAAAAAGTCCTTTTTCTTACTAGAATGGACAAAATTTTACAAAATACGCTACAAAAAAAAAAAATTAAATCACCAAAGAAATTAGACTAGTTGATTTGCTTCCAACTGTAGTAACACTTTCATCTCTTATTAAATACACAGTCAAGTTTCATAGTCTCAGCAAATATTATCTTCAAGTAATTTTGTCTTTTATCTTCAAGCAAAGAAATAAAGAATCTCGTTGGGGAAACTGAGACAGGAAGCCATGATGAGAGTATGCCCAAGCAGGTAACAGTACTGACTGCAGAAATCATAGCTGTAATCCTTGCTCTGAGGAATGCAATAATAGATCATCACTGACTTCACTGAGACTAGGTTTTCATAATAATATAATTAGTAAAACAAACTGCATTTTAAAATGAAATTCAGTTTCCAGTTTTATTTTACTAGCTTGCTTTGTTGTTTTTGGTTTGGGGGGGTTGGGGCTGCTTTTTATTCAGTTTCTACTCAAGCATCACTTTTAGATTTCCAGAATGGATGAAATAAGCTTATGCTTTGTTGAAAACCCCACCAATGAATAGGTGAAGAGGAAAGCATCCCTTATCATGCATATTTCTACTTTTAATTAGTTTAGGCCAATTTGGGCCTGAATTGTATTGCTACTATTCCTTTTAACAAGCTATTTTTCTCATTTTCAATAAATATTATTTTGTCATGCCCCACTATGACATTCATCAACTACAGTGCAATCACAATAGGCAATTAACTTCTGTCAAATCCCAAAACAGGGCATTTATGTCAGAACAAGGTTGAACTATTTACTGTAATCATATAGCAGAGAAGCTTACCCTGCTACCCAGGTCTCTGCCCAAAGCAAATTAAACTCTCCTGAACTCTCATTCTACAAATACACAATGGGTTTTTTTTCACATAGTACAGCAAATTGCTAACATTCTTGCAGCATCTCAAGGAACATGAACTTTGAAATGGAAACTGTCAGGTCAGAGACACCACTCAACAATTCTTTATTTTAGGAGTTTACCTGAGACAAGGTGCTGAGACACTGAGTAACAAAGGTTTATTCTTGTAAAGGGGTTTATTTTCGTGATTTCACTGTGCAGCTACTACCCAATACCAGAACACTGAAAGGTTTCACATAAAATCCACCCACTTTCTGTTTTATATCATCCTTGAGGGTTTTTCCTGGCAGGCATTTTATATGCTAGATTACAGCTCTCAAAACCATGGACAAAACTAAGTAATGGGGTTTCACCCTGTATCTTGGAGAATCCTCATTGGACTGTTTATTCAGAACTACTTCTCCTTCCTATACACAGCAGGAAACTAAGAACTGCATCTCATCACAGAATGGGTTCAGGCTGTGCTGAGCAACCACCACTTTCAGGATTAGCAAAGATTGCCAGCCTTTTAAAAAATAATAACCAAATCTGCCATGTCCTTTCAGCCTTCTCCTACAGCTCCTTTGGTGTGGATCACAGAGACCCCAGTGAACCTGAGGGACAGCAAGGCAGGGTGGGCCTCTGAAGGAGTTCAGCAAGGGCAATAATCAAAGATAAAATGTTCAGTCACAGAAGACAGTGCAGTAAGGAGCAGAGATCAAGAAATAAGGTCATTATTAATCAAATTATAGATCATACCCAATAACCACATATTTCCTTGAGCTTGCATTCAACGGCCCTTTTGTGAGATAGTCACAGAGTAGGATCAATACTTCTCTGGAGGTAAGTGGCATAAATTATGTCTCAACATATACACCACAGGAGTTTTACTGTGTGTTGTATACAGTAATTGCATTTTATAGATGACTGTGGAAGGCTTCAGCTTTCATTGATTTTTATCATAAACTAAAAGGTGGCAAGAAGAAAAGAACAGCAATTTATATGAAGAAGCCAGTCAGCTGAAGCTGCAAAAGAAAATGAAAATTTGGCGTAGTGTGTGTGATCAATCCATGTTTCATGCAGAAACAAATGCAGATATTTGAGCCTTTCCGATCAGAGTAGCAAAAATCTTGAAAAGTGCCACAGAAATTCCTTGTTCATCTAATAGTAGTCAATTGTGCTATCCATCAGCAGGGTTTAAGGCCATAGGAAGCCTTTCTAATTACATCACTTTTAACACTTCTTATATCATGAATGCCATCTGAATCATTTATGAAATAAGGTAACAAGTTGTGTTTTCATTATCACTCATAACGTGCCCACATTCACATTCAAATTGAGGTGAGGGATATAATTTAAGATCATTATCATATCTAACACTTGCAACTTTCAAACGTGTGTTTTTAAAACATCCCTCTTCTGATTCCCTTCTTTTTTTTCATGTCCTTCACAGCAAGCAATTCAGAAGAGATGTTAATGCAGCATAACAACTCTTTACCCTTTTTCAAGGCCAATTTTGCAATATGGGCAAAATGATTGGAAATGTAGTCCTGAAAAAGCTTAAACCATCTGTCAGGGACTCGGTTAAGAAGATCCACACTGTTTCACAGCCAAAGATGTGGATAAATTATGCCTGGCTAGAAATGTCCAAGGCATGTGGGTTACCATTCAAGCTTATTAGGATGAATTACAATTTTTTTATTGTTCATTACCCTAGTAAGATAATCTTTTCAAATTATAATAACCAATAAGCCATGCAGACTGGAAAGCAAGCAAGTGGTAAACACTGGTAATAATGATTTTAAAAGCTCCATGTCCTGATATATCAAAAAGCCATGTATGCCTATGCCCACAAATGCTTATTTGTTTGCCTCTGTTAGACATCATTGTCTACATTTTTGTGTTCTATACATATTTATTTATATTACTGTTCATGTTTAATCACGTGCCATAAATCACTTTTTTATTTTATTCCTGAAATATATTTTACTAAAAAAAATGTAAAGAATGAGAGGTTGCTGTAGATGTGGTTAAATTATATGGCTTAGATTAGCAGACATGAAAATAGTCTGACTGTTGTGCTGTTGTTTAAACACTGTCACTGTTTTTATGGACAGCTGTTATCCCAACATTTTTAAACAAGGATTTTTCCAAAGTATTTTATGAACAATTCCAGTCTAAAACTCTTTAAATCCCATAAATATTACATGAAGCTTTTATCAGAAATATGAAATTATTAGTTGAGGGAAGGTCTCTGGGCAATACACAGAATCAAAATAAATCAAATTTTCTCATCTAAATTACTATACTATGATTTTTAAAACCCCCACAAACATTGTAAATGCTAAAAGGTATGTGAAGATCTATGCTCATTATGTATGTGAAAGTTATGAGAATTATTTGATAAGTAAGAGTCATTTTGTACACAAAGGGCCATAACTAGTGCTGAGATATCTGAGATTTTCGTGGATATTTCCCTCCACAACTATTCAAAATTCTTACAAGTCCTAAAATTCATCCCTTACCTGCTTCAGAAATTAGCACTAATTTCACCTGGGAAAGTAAATGAACTGTTAACCAAGCCTGTCCAACTAAATTTAACAGAAGCCTAAATATCTTGGCTTTCACATTTATGAGTATTTTCTTCTGATTAGTGTCTTAAGGGTCAAAATAATATAATATTTTATTATTTTATTTTCTCGCACTATTTTCACTGTACAGGAATGAGAGGTACTGATATACCTGAGATAGACCATCGAGAAGGTGAAAGCAAACAAAAAAGATATTATCTTAAATGTTGATGCAATTAAAAACTCAAACTTCCCTCCTTCTTTCACCTTATCACTAAAAATTTTAGCATGTTTGAAATTAGGCTTTCTTGGGAAAAGGAACAGAGGACAAAGGGAAGCATAGAATGATTCTTTAGAGTGATGGCAGCAATTCAGCAGAGTGCCTGCTGTAAACCAATGTGATGTATAGCATACAGGCACCCTTACAAAATCCACAGTGGATTCCTTGTGTCCACTCAAAGCAGTAAACAGGCCACACATTTTGTACAGGTGTAATCAAGTGAAACATACAAAGATCACCTATTCCAAAAATAGATGCTATGCATCCAAATTTCTCCACAAAACCGCCTTGGTATCCACATATCCTGAATAGTCTTTATTGTATTTTCACTGGATAATAAAAGTGATGTAAAATCCATTAATACAGCAAAAAACAAACAAACAAACAAAACAAAACAAAGCAGCAGCTGGCACATTAGGTGCTGTTCAGGTGCCAACACAGCAGGCTGCACCAAACAAGATTATTTTGTGTTTGTTTGGCTGATTATATTCAGTGGAAAATAGATTGCAAGCAGGAATAGCAGTTTTATCAGTGGGGCTGACTGGAGACTCCATTAGGCTTTCTGCAAAAAGTCACCTGAGCTGTTTTTACTCATATCACTCTGATTTTTGTCTCTGTCTCCATTTTTACACTGGCAAAGCAAAGATGTAATTCTGTATGTCCACTTATGGTCACTGAGTATCTGACAGTACTTCTACCCAAGCATGTTTAATTACAGAAGATTCAGCCAAGTGACATCTTGGACCGAATTTGAACCGGTGACCTAGACGATGGAAAATCAAATGACTTTACAGTAATGTGGTAGCTAAGGCATGGGTTAGCTTCAGACATCGCAAAAAACAAGGAAAAATATGGTGCCCTTTCCTGATTTTATTTATTTGAGCCAATTTGTGGATTCCTGAAAGGTTATCCTGTTATATCTTTAAGATCCCTCCTCCACTATAGTCATGAACTGGCTGTGCTACCATTTATCACAGTGGGCTAAAATTGTCACAGCCTTGGCCAATTGTTCAGGAAAACAGAGAAAGGGAAGTCCTGACACAGCCATAGGGTCTTGCCTGGCTCTGCTCAGAATATGAATTTCTCTGTTGTAAAAAGAGCAAGAAGACTTCATCCAAGTAATTGGGAAAGGGGAATTAAGAGTTGTATAACCCATCTCCAGCCTTACCAGAAGGATATGGGGAATAATCTGGTCAGTAAAACATTGTGAAGCATCTTATCCTTTACAAATAAATTAAATGAGGAAGGAATAAAAGGGCAAAGATGGAAATCTTACTGTCAACACCCTAAAATATGTGTCAACATACACTCCACCATCTTAAGCCCAGGATGATTGTCCTTTGGTCTGTTCTTGGAGTAGGGCAAGTGCTGTTCTGTATATTTTCAGCCATTATGTGGCAGATTGCAAAGCCACAACCCAGGAAAAATAAGGTTCTTTTCCTTCAGCCCTCACAGAAGACTAAACAGTATATAATGTCTGTAAAATTACTAGATATAAACACTACTGTGGAAAGCCTATAAAATATCTTCCAATTAACATAAAAACTGTATTTAGGGTCAGTTACCTCAGCTCTGTTTTTCTGTGATGTAGCACAAGTCTCATTTGCCCAAAGTCAAGACCTGAACTGCACGAACAGAGAAACATTTTTAAAGCCGCAGTTTTTGAAAAAAACAACACCTGAAACTCTGTTTCCTGCCCAGTATCTCTCCTATTCTCCTACTCTCCACTAACTGCTATTTACAGTAGACTTCTGGGGTTTTCTGCTTAGTTTGGGGGGGGGGGGGGGGGGTGGGGCGGGGGTGGGGGTTCAAAAAAAAAAATTAAAGACAGCAGAACTTCACATTCAGAGATCACCAAATGAAAGACTAAAAACATCCAGTGAGAGAATAATTGTTAGAGGATGAAAAAAACCTCCATTTTTAGTCTTTCATATAACTGGCAGTATTTAAATGTTGACTGCTTTATGATCACATGTTTTGAAGTTCAAAACAAATCCTGAATGCAATGCAAATGAGCTCATTATCTCACCTCTGATCTTTATGTATTTAATTTCTTGATGACCTGTTTTACTTTTCCTCTGCCTTAAAAGCAAGAAATAATTCAGAAACAGAGGAATATTTTTACATTTGTTTTATCTCTCTTACCCAGATCTGATTACAAACCACAGTGAATAAATGATACTTAAATGAATACTGGGTAGACACAAAAGACTGACTAGTCAGTACACCTCAAAGCAGCAAGGTATTATTATGTGGCATAGAAAAATAACATCTCAAAATTTACCAGAGGGTTACTTTATTAAAGATAAACATCTGTAGAATTTAAATTATATTTTCTTAGTTCACCTGACAAAATGACAAATGACATAAAGTTAATCAAAATAACCTTTTAGTTTAATCTATATGGCAAGTTAGTTAGTAAATGCTTGTTTTAGACACTGAATAATGAACTTCAAAAGTCTGCATCAATGTGAATGGATCAGTCTACTGCTTTTCATTAAACTCTGGTCACACTACCCATGTTCATCTCCTCATTGTGTGGGGATTTACAAATGGAACTTTACTACTCAAAGCACTTACGTGCTGTTTTTGTCAGTAATTGAAGTATGCTGAAGATGAAAGAAGCTGACCATGAAACATCAAAAATATTGAAGTAGCAACCATGTTGCCAACATCTAAATGTGAGGATCTTGAATTACACACACTTACAAACTGCCACAGGAAAAAAACTTTAATTTCCAGAACAGATTGGAAAAAGCTTGCACTCATAAGTCTATGGTCACTAGCAAATCTTTTCTGTTCCTTTTTTTTCCCTTGTATAATACACAAGCTGAAGTGAATGCTCAAATTCACACACTGAGCAGGTAGATTAAATAAAGATTTACAGTAATTTCTGGGAACTGTAGTTTACATCAGATGTTAGCTACTATTCACTGAAATCTAATGAATGTATATCCCACCCAGGGCTGTGATTTAGCCCACTCAGATCTGTTGCCCACCTCCCTGACATTCAACTGTTGTGGATATTCCGAGAACTCAATAAGCAGGCATGTTCCACAACCCTTGGGGAAAAGAGAATTATATATACAAATTAAAAAAAAAAAAAATCACAATATATATATTCACAGGCATTGTTCATGGTCAGTTGGATCAGGAAGGGTTTATATACAAAACTGAATTCACTGGTATCCTGAAGCTCAGCTGTAATGTGGTGGAGCACAGGCACCTATGGAGAAAAGGGATCTCATGCACAGCTCATAGTCAGTATGACCAAGAACTTATCTGCAGGCGAGCAAGTTCAGATGCTGCCCTTGGATTAAGCAGAAAGGGACTTGCAGAATTCTAAATTTTCCCAACCTACACAAGCTAACAGCGTTGACTGCCATGGAGTTATGTTGTATCCTCCTCTGCATGTTCTTACTGGGGGCCTGGGTGGGGTGGTCCCCAATTCTTAATTGATTTTAGTCAATAGAACATCCCCTCTCCCGCCCACTCCTTTGCTCCAGCACTGACATTTGTTTATAAACTCAAGGGTTTTTTAAGGAGCTAAACCATTAGAAAACCTTATTTTTAATTTGTGGGGTTTTTTGGAGGTGGGTGGGTGGTGTAGTTGAAACCAGCTACAGCTCCCTACTTCTTTGCTTTGGCCTTGATGTAATTCAGACTAAACCTACATTTGTGATAGCTTTGCACTACTTCAGTAGAACTGAATAATTCTATATAGTTTGAAGTACTAGCAAATACATTTTATAATCTCTGTGTATAATATATAACAAAATGCATCATTTAGAGATTTAAACTATTATTTTGATGGATAAATTAACATTCTGTCTTTTAAACAATAGACTAAAGCAAGAAACTGATGTCAGTCAAAAACAGTCTGCTAAAAAGTAGTCTAATACTGGAGATAAATTGAATGCCTTTGGAAATATATCAGCTAACTTTTTTGATATTCAGCGTTAGACATAATTTGGCTCTCTGCACCCTAATTTACCTATAAGTCTCATCTCTGAAAAGCCAGTTAAAGTGATGTTTTATGACATAAGGGATATATTTCAGGGGTCTCTCTGTGGTTCTTCACATCCCAGAAACAACCACACCATCTGGCACAATAACCTCTGCACATGTAGTCGAAGTACACAACTTTGCAGCAGCTGAGCAGAACAGTATGGGAAAGGTTGCCTGACAATTTCTCTAAGCAGAGCTCAAAATAAGAACATTAGTTTTTCACATTCAGGAGGACATCATTAAAATGAGTAATTGGGAATGAAATAAAAGGAAAAACCCAAGCCACATGACAACACCACTGCTACAATGTATGAAAATACATTTACTTTTTAATTGGACTTTTACCGTCAATTTAAATTGTGGATATGTGATCCAAAATAGTCACAGCATGCCTATGTGAGTTGGCTAATGAGATGTCCGTTGACTGCTGAGCCCTTCAATTAATCAAATAGCTGAATAGATTGAAGGTAGCTAAATATTCTTCTCTCTGGTAATATGTTAAAACTCAACATTATATCAGACATTTTCACTAGAGACTAAAATCTGAGTTCATGTTGGGATAGCCTTCAAACAAAAAATGACACTCATTTAGTGATTCGAACATCTGCTTAATTATTTTTATTACCCTTCTACATCTTAGGAGTAATATACCGAGAATTTAACTTACAAAATAAATTACCTTTAAGATAAAGAATGGCAGATTAGATCTATGGTTAAGACACCTGGGAGAGAAGTGGGTTTAAATCCCAGCTCTACCATTCTTTTCTGTTTGACCTTGGCCTTGACATTTAACTTTCTAGTCTCATTTTCCATACCTATTCAACAGAAATTATTGGTGTCACAGGACAAAAAAAAAAAAAAAAAAAAAAAAAAAAAGAGAGGTGCAAATTTCTTTTTTACGAAATTTAATATTCCTAAAATGATGTCTACCTTCTTCACTCCTACGGCAAATTAGCAGCCATGGGATCCCTGTAACCATGGTGCTAGTAAATGATGATCTAAAAGGCACCCAACACTTCAGAAATGCATATTGACAAGCTACTATGAAGAAGCAACTTCCCAACATTTCTATATAAAAACATTCCTTTGCATACGGAGGAACTGTTCAGGGAATTTTCCAGCCTCTCTGTCCTAAGGAAAAGAACTACTATTGAGTATATTAATCTTTTTTGTCTCATCTTGTGTTTTTTTCAGATGTTTGCCTGTTGAATCCAAGCCTCGCCTCAGTCTGTAAACTGTCAGCAAAGAGAGATCATCCCTTCACATACCTTCTCTTTTCAGTCCTGCTGAGGTGCCAAACCAGCTTCTAGAAACAACTGCAAATTAGTGGCTACTACCATTACCATAACAACAGCGATGTCTGTAAATTCCAGTGATCAAAATAGTAAAGGGAAAGGCATAAATATGTTTTTTATAAAAGATACCATTAGCTACACTCTAGATTCACCCACAGTTTTCTGCATACAACTTCAGCGTTTCTCCAGCATGTTGCTAGGCTTACACCGTGGACCATTTCCTGGACCATTCTAAAGTGGGGCTCTGTTGGACACCTCTCTTAGGAAAATTAAAATCTTATAGCTTATGGATCTTGTTTTTCCAGCATTTAAGGTTCCTAGTCCCTCTCTTCAGCATTACTTGTGGTTGAGGAAGTGATCTGCTGCAGCACACCCAAGCTAAAGAACAGCACAATCATGACCTGATGAGAAATTGTGGTGACTTGACCCCACCTAGCTAAGTCCCCATCTAGTCAGTCACTCACTCTCCTTCCAGAAAGATGAAGGACAGAATCAGAAGGTCAAAGCAAGAAAAACCTCATAGGTCACAATAAAGACATTTTGTTATTTAAAGAAAAACAGAAGAAAAAAAAATGCAAGAGATGCAAAGGCAATTATTCACCACCCACCAGCAGACTAATGTTCAGCTAGTCTCTGAGCAATGACTACTTTGGAAAAATCTACCCTCCAGTTTTATTGCTGAGCATGCCTTTATATGATACGGAGTATCTCTTACATGGTGTGGAATATTCCTTTGGTCAGTTAGGGTCCACTGTCCCAGCTGTGTCTCCTCCCAAACTTTTTCCTACCTCAAGCCTACTCATTGAGGTGCAGAGCGAGAAACATAGTTGGCCTTGACACTGTGCAAGCACTGCTCAGCAACAGCTAAAACATCGGTGTGTTATCAACATTGTTTTAATCACAAAGCTAAAACACAGCACCTTACAGGCTGCTTTGAAGAAAATTAACTCCATCCCAACCAGATCCAGTACAGAAATGAAACATTTCCATGTTTTAAGGGAGGGCAAATCTGGTTTTCTTCTAGCATACCATATTGTGTCAAATAGCAGGATTTTTAAACTCATCCATGATGTTCACCACAGCCCTACAAAAGCCACATCTTGTTTTCAGTCATATAAGACAAACTCTTCATTATACTCCTCAGCATAATTTCCATCAATATTTGCTGAATATATAACTAATACATGAAGAATTTAAAAGTAACAGCATCTCCTCAGACACAGTCATGAAAAAATGTTTTTGTTTCAATAGGGAAACAAACACACGATTATTCCAGCACCCTTTCAGCAAGGAAATTCAGGATTCCTAAGAGAAAATTTATTCCAGACTAAGGGCTGAACCTCCTCCACGTCCCAATGCTTAAAAATTTTTGAACCACAGTAATGATGAGATGTGCTGAAAATCTTGCTATTCTCCTGTCTCAGTTCCTCAGCAAGTGCAAAGTGGTATTACTCAGTCAACCTAATTAAGTCAGTATACCTCAGCCAGAAAATTGGCCTTATCTGATTTTGCCTGCTGCAGTAGCAAGGTGGACATGAAATATTGCATGGTCACACCCAAGACAAACCTCCCCAGTTGTTCATCTTGCCTTAAAGTCCAGAGGAAATCACCAACAGGTAGCAGAACAAGAAAAGCAATCCTCCTATACCGACAATGGCCAAATTAGGTGACATAAGAAATGTTCACAAGACTCTTTCAGAATGAGGATGATATTGAGATAAATTTAGGTGGCTAGAGGTAGGTCTGTGCATATGAGCCAAGTGTCTAAGTTTTCATTGTGGCTCATGGAGATTTAGCCTATAGGATCAGTGGAGCATCAGGAAATTCTTCCCAAAATGAAATAGTCACCTACAATAATTTGGGTTTGTCTAGTTGCTTTAACCAAAACTCTAGAAGACAAAACCCTGATATTTTTTCTCCATGCAGATATGTTCTGTTGTTAGAATATTTTAGGTTGCCAAAATGAGAGAAAATCCTAGGATTTTCCTAGTGCCTCCTGTCTCTGCCTCCAGATGATACCAAACATGAGACAGAGCCACCGTACTGCATGGGTCACTGTGCAGGGAAGACAAAGGCAATGGACCCTTGAAGGATGTTTGGGAGAGTGGCTAGTGAAAGGGCAGATACAAGTTTAGAAATACAACCTGTTGTTCAGCTTAAGTTTATGAGGTAGGCTGTTCTAGTTTATCCAGTTCATCTGTTTCCTGTTAGTTCATTTCCTTTAACTGGTTAATAATACTAAAGTCTTATCCTGCAGTGCTGCTTCTGAACTTCCCCATTTTTCCTTTTAAATTCCTCACTCTGGCAGGAAGGGATATTGTCTTGATCTTCTTTGAAGACAGATTTGCTTGTTGTCACAGCTGATTTAGAGATTCCCATGACATTCGGTTCCCCTCTTACTTCCAATATTGCAGATGAGCAAAGCTTTCCCTTTGGAGACACTGACAAGTAGAGCTAATTTGCAGTTCCCAGTAATTGACCATTTCTTAAAGACTAATGATGTAGTCCGCACCTAGCCGGCCTTGCAAAAAAAAATGCACAAGAAAGAGTAAAGTAAATGAGAAGAATGTATATTTCAAACCTCATTAAAGGGCTTCTTCCTTAAGCTTGAAAATTGTCTCACTCTCCTTTATGTTGATGCAATTTGTAAACCTAAACAACTGGCTCAAGCTAATCCTATTTATTAGATGCTTTAGTACACAATTACTACACTTTCTATGGACTGACAGGTATAAATTATGAAAAAGTTATTTTGTTAAACAGAGCAAAATTTGCAAACTTTATCTATCTGCATCACTGCAATATAAGAAATCTATTACTTGTACTTTTGAAATATGTGGACTCTCATAAAAAAATGTGTTTGATTGTGTTCAGTGATTGCTATACATTGTTTTTCTGCAATTTCCCATACACTTGCAATGAAACCTGGGACAAAAGCCATAGACAATGGAATGGAATAAGACTGAGAAGGTGGAAGTAAAATAAATAAACTGGAAAGGGTTAAACAGTAGCAGAAAACCAAGACAAATACGTAGATGTGAAACAATAATACTAGAAAGAGAGCAAAATAAACCCTGAAAAGATAAATGGTAGCAAAAAAGATAAAATGAGGAGAAAAAATCTTGGGGAAGAGTTTTAGAGGAAGAAAATTAGATTGGAGAAGAAAGAAGTAAGGTAAATTAGACTAAAAGAATATAAAAAAAACTGGTAAAAGTCATTGGAAAAAGTAGTCAAATTCCAAATGAAAATGGTTGGGGGAAAAAAAAAATAAAAAAGGTAAATACAAAGCCATAACAGTAATAAATTGTTGTCTTACTGATTTCTAATCAGTAAGAAGCTCATGTTACCCATCACAGTTTATTTCACAGAAATTCATAAGCATACACCTACATGCTATGCCATGGATTTTGGTAGCACTTCTTCATGTGGAGGTACATGCAGATATTTTCAAGACTAAAGTTTCAATCTCCCTCTGTATTTGATGGGCCATATTCACATGGAAGCACCATTTCTGGTGATGGGATTGTTCTAATCCTTTCTTACCCAGCACAAAATCTTTATGCTAGTAGATAGAGAGTTCTCTCTTATTTCCAGATTTGACACAAAGAAAGCACAACAAGTGGGTATATATTACTCATAACTTCATAATTTTAATCCAAAATTGCTAGTGACTGATTTTGGGGCAATCACAGGATGTGTTAATGTTAAATACGGCACTGTGTTTTCCCTGATAGAAGTATTTTCCTTATATATCTGTCACAAAGAAACTTCTAAAGTGGAAACTTCTGAGTCATGGGGGGCTTACAGTATAATACCCAAAATTAGACACCATCTATCTCTGTGTCAACAGCACTTCAGGTAGCTAAAGTACAAGTTCTCCCCCTCTGATCTACTGATGAGTTACACCATGACCTAGAAGAATGTATTAATGAGTAAGTAACCTTCTTTATGGAAATTAATTCTCCAGGAAAGTGGTGTTTCAGGCATCTCCTCAGCAGAGACAAGCAACCAGCAGAAATGCCACAGCTGTTGAACACTGAACACTTGATATAATACCAGCAGAGAGTCATCTAAAATAAGTTTTAACACATTCTAAAATTAAAAGGCAAATACTTTCAATAGCAAGTGCGTACTGAGTCATTTAATGTTCCATGATTTATTTATGAGGATTTTCACCATAGTAAAGAAAAAAATTGGTTGAAAAATAAATGAAAACCAGCATGACGTTAATATGGCCAGAGAGAACCTCTTGCTCTTGCCTTTGGGATATGATCAAAGGACTCACTTCTGTGAATATAGTTCTGAAAAATAATCATGTCTGACAGTTAGCATATGGCCCCAATCCTTAGCTGTACTTGAATAGCATTTGCCACACCATTAGCACAAAGCATACTTAAAGACAACGCAGCCTTCTCCTGTGGCAACTACTCAAAATGGGGAACTTCCTGAAATACAAAGGAAAGCATCTATACTATCCTCATAGCCTGAGTGAAGGAAATGAATGGGATAGAGACCAGGATAAAAAGTCATTCCAAAACTAAACAATGGCTTTTGGGGACCTTGTGGAGATGGACAAGGAAGTCAAAGGAACACGGAACCTCCAAAACTACAGGAGATTAGAAGTCCTTTAAAATAAAATCCCTTTCCTCTTGAGTTGTGTTGTTCATCCCACTGACACGACTGAAAAGCATGGGCTTCCACCCAAAGACTATACATAGACTGCAATGAATGCACTCCAGGATGCAGCTTATAGTCTTTGTCCACAATCAGTCAGTCGGAGACCTATCCAAACCTGATTAAACTTCCATGAAAACTCATGTAGTCTTTTTCCTAAGAAAGTGAAAGTATAGGAATGGAGAGGAATAATAAAATTGGTGCAAGACAATTCAGGAATTGGCCAGGTCATGTACATGAATCCAGAAGCTGGGGAGCAACTAGGTTCCACAAATTTGATACAGCCTATACAAGTAGAAAATCATGATATACATTTCCATGAACACTTAAGACCATTTACCCTTGTCCAGTGAACAGTATTGTCCTTTGCTGCATATATTTTCTGCTCCTCCTTGACACAAATTTCCATGAACACTTCAGACCATTTGCCCTTGTTCAGAGAACAGTATTGTCCTTTGCTGCATATATTTTCTGCTCCTCCTTGACACATTCTTGTATCAATTCACTCGGCAATCAGGTCAGCACAAAGACATGTGAAAGGAAGATCTCTGATACAATGCCCACCATAATACAATCTTCAAAACAGTCACATTCACTGTACGTGTCTACAATGTACAGTTGGATCCCACACATTCAAGTAAAAATCACTTGCTTTTCCCTTCCAGAGATCTTCCTCACTATAAAGAATACTATTTGCAAACCCACTGACCACCTGAAACTACATCTCCCTCTCCCTGTCCCTTCCCACTTCTGAAATGAGAACAAGTCTCCTTCTCATTGTGAACAACAAGAAATGGCTAGATTTGGCCCCAAAATTCACAGCTGTGTTTCCAACACCCTCTGAAAACACCAGAACTGTAATTTCTTGTCACTGATGATAAAGATGTAGTTATACTATTGAACAATCCAGTTAATTCTGTGTTTTATTACTCAAGATCCGTAATTCACCCCAACAGAGTTAAATTAATGGAGTATAAATAGGCTTGTCACATCTTCAATAATTTTCATGAAGTGTTTTTACTTTAATTTGTGAAAATATAATTTGTACACATGATAAAAATCAATATTTTGCTTCTCATACCTTTTAATTTACATACAGAAGGACAGAGAGGAGAAAAGTCTTTTCTACTTCAGTTTTTCCACCTGGGGCAATGAAAGGGAAGCAACATTTATTGAGACCCAGCATTGAAAATGCAGAAATTCTTCAACCTGAAGTGAATTTACTGCATTAGTTTCCCACGTGCATTAGTATAGTTTTGTTTTCTCCTCTCTACTCTTGTGTACACAAATGCTATGATCATTCAACATGTCCTGATATCAAGTCTTAAGCATTTTACAGATACACTGTTCATGTTTTTAAGGTGCCCTTTAATAAATAGAAGTGAAGGAAGTAAAAATGGATCAACTAGCTGCAGCTGATACTTAATTCATAAATTGTGAACACTGCAAAAAATAATCATGTCCAAAGATTTTATTCTGTTCACTTTTACAGTTGTTGTGTTCGTCTTGTGAAAGTAATATTTTCAATGACATTTCCACCACAGATATTTAAATGCACAGAAATTAAAATATATACTGCATGTAGAAGTGCCATATCCACATGCAGACAAGATCATTCCCAAAATCTAAAGTTTTTATTCTTTGTGTTCCTGATGTGTTCAAAAATGACAGTATACAGAAACAACTTGAATTCCATATTATGAAAAGCAAACTTTTTTCATTTTTAAAATAAAATAAAAATAAAAGAGTCTAGGGCTATCTTTTATTTACAAGTACTAAAATACCAAAATAAAGTATAAAGTTGGACATCCTAGAGAGTCCTGAATTTTAAAAGGTACTTAGATAAATGTTTTTCATTTCAAAAGCACTGAACACCTGTAAGTATCTACTGTAGAAAATAGGAGAGACTTGATTCCCACTACCTCTTACAACTTGAACCGTTTAAACACAGACTAAGGAATCTTATTTTAGGCTCAATCATGGTGACCAGCTGTTCCTTAGTCTTCTATCTGCAAGGGAAGCACTGACCTTGATTTATCATTCTGGGCTTCAGATAGTCATTTATGGTCATACAAATACACTGGTGTTTTTCTAATTATTGTTCTGGTCAAGAAAGATATAAGTCAGCATTGGTGTTAAACAGTAGAAAATCAGATCCATCTATTTAATGTAATTAGAAATACATTTCAAATAAACCTGTAATACACTGTATGGGAAAATAAATTTTAATTATTTTTTAGATAGATATATTTTCTGTTTTGTTGAATTTTCTCTATGATATGTCATTTTCTGAACATGAAAACAGGGACAGACTCGTGAGTACAGCTACACACTGGAACTTTTTTTTAGAGAAAGTCAGCTGAAACTTCAATTCAGGCTTTGAAACACAGACACTATTTTATTATTTTTGTATTTTTTAAATAGAACTTTGTGTATTTCAGAATTCCCACAGTGATTTTAGAAACCCACAGAGGTTGTAAATACCATGTAGATCTGCTAGATGAACAACATATCATATCAGAACTAGAAACAGTATGAAATAGAGTACATAATTTTAATTTGTGAGTCAGTAATATTCAGCAATACACATTTTTGAAATATTTTTAAGGAAAGGAAGCTAACTGAACAGCAAAAGAAGGTCAATGAAAATTAAGTCCCAGTGAGCTTCTCATTTTTCAGGTGGCCAATCTCAAGCTCAAATTTGTCATAGAAAAATGTTAATTTTTCAGAGCTTGCCAATTTTATTTTGTATCAGATCAACCAGAATATTTAATCTCAGGAGTAGAGGCAGATGTCTCTTAGATAAGACACCTGCTCCCTTTAAGTTGGAAAATACAGTCAAATTGCATCCACCTGCATGAGCATATTTTAGCTGCAGAAAAGAGAATTGTCTGCAAAGAGTTGATTATACTTAGCTTGCAGCAGCTCAGATACGTGTTACAGCTTTAAGGGATGAATGCAGACATCAGAAGACTCAGACTCAGTAGCTGTACTCCATATCAGGATGTGGCACAGAAAACCATTTTCCTTTCTCCACCAGCCACAGGAGAATAATATTACATGAAGCAAATTCACCACCACTCACATAAGCACACAAGAACAAGCAGATAGATGAGTCCGAAGGTCTACTTTCAACACCAGCAAACACAAAGTGCTTGGGGAAGTGTATAGGAACAAGGGAAGTCTGCAATGATGTTTCCCCAGAATATCCTTCCAGCATCTAACCATTTGTAGCTCAGAGATCTCCTTGATCCAGAACACACTGTTTCTGGAAAACACTGTCCATTGCCTCACTTCAGGCAATTTAAGGTACAGAAGACCAAGAGCTACATCTTTTTCATAAAAATCATGAATAGGATCATTGGTGTCCTAAAATTACCAGCCTTGGCAAGAAGTGGTGTAAAAATCCTGAACACACATGATCTCAAGGCATAATGGGCCAAAACCTCCTTCGGTTTCTGCTGGTGTAAATCATGAGTTAGTCTACACATGTTGCTCCCTTCTAAAATGACTACCAAAGTCAAATCAGGCCTAGATAACAACCTGCCTCAGTGATCACTGCTGGAGACAGGGAGCTTTAAGGGCCCATCCTCTCCTGTTTCCATTACAAAGTAGCCAGCATTTATGGGTAGGCAGACACAGGGTTCCTACAAATCTCTCCTTTGCAAACTTTGTACTTCTCTTGCTGGTCCTCCTCCACAGGACTAGGGACAGCTGAGCGATCTTCCTATATGCAGAAAGCCAAGAATGCTGGTTATTTCTGTTCTAAGCACCACATAATGGTAGTATTAAAAAGTATAATAGACTTTGTGTTCCCTGTGCACAGAGAATGTGCACTCTTTGTGCTGTAACACAGCACATGCACTCCAAAAGTCTACAAAAGAAATAACTTGACATTTTAAAAATAAAGATACCAAATATTCTCCCCTAACCCTCTCGGTATACGGAGGAAATAGTGACTACTGATAAGAAGTAGGTAATTTCCTCTTGGTTCCTATTCATAAACTCCTTATGAATGTTAACAGTGTAGGCCTTGCATACAATTGAAATTAAGATTTCTGCCTGGCAATACTTGCATCTCCATACAGTCTGACCTACAAAGGCTTCCAAATTTTTATGATTGTTTGCATAAGAAGAGAAACTTCACTTTATTGTGAGCCATCGCAGCCTGGTAGGCAGACAAAGCTTTACCCAGACTGGTGTGTTAACTCCTTTGTAGTTCCGATCTCCCCGTTCATTTACTTTTTAAATAGCAGAGAGAAAAATAGATCAGATAGAAAATGGATGCCACTGCAAATTATGCAACTATCATGCTTACTGCCCAGTGGCAATCTTCCTTTGACTTTCAAAAAAGCAAGATGAGGGCCTTTCAGACTTTCAAAATGTAGAAATATAAAATACAAGTTCTGCTTAAAGTGTAGGTATTGTGAAATGATGACTATTAAAGAATAGATATTTTTTGTTGTTGTTATTTATTATCTAATGAATAACCATGAATCAAAGGCCAAATCCGGAGCAAAAAACACAGAAACATTTCACAAATAAGGGTTAATGTACTGATGTGTTCCTGTCAAAAGGAGTATAATGCTATGTGCTTTCCAATGGCCATTAAGCTCCTCCAGTTGATGGGACCACGTGCAAATGTATGTAAAACCTTTATGTAATTACCTTCATATTCCGTAGTGACACCTTGGCTGTCAAACATTGCAAAATTCACTGAAGTCAGTTGCCCACGGCCTTGTAGCTGAACATTGCAATGCCATTTACACCACTCCCTTAGGTTTCTCCCCACCAAGGGTAACCCATCCTACAGCCTTGTAGGCAGCTATTCACATTCCTGTCCACGTTCTTTGAGCTCACAATACACATGGCCTGACATGCCCTCAGGCCTTCAGCTGTCTTCCCACCAGTCCCTGCCTAGAGTTCTCCATGCTTTTGACAACTGCATCATTACAAACTTAAGTGGCCCTGCCTGATTCTCACCACTTAATTAACTTATAGACAAAGGAAAACGAGACCAGAAACCAGACTTGGCTATCAGCCTTTCATCAGGCATATGTGCACATTGTAGCTGGCAGCCTAAGAGGGCTGGGTAGCAAACAAGCACCTGTCTTTCTAAGGACTCAGGCCAGAGCACTCCAGCAGGCACTAAGACCTGCTTACATCATTTTCCTGGGTCTAACTCATGCTGTGATGTACTGGAACAGTCTTCTCCTACTGAGACGATCCCAAGTCATTAGAGGTCACCAAGATTTAAAAATACAGCACACAGGACAGAGCACACAACATTGGATGCAACTTTCTTGGATCCACATGAAGAGGTAGGGAGGCAGTAAGAGAACAGATACTAACAAGGCCAAGATTCTTCCAGGGAGATGAGATACATGTCAAGAAGTCACAGCATTTCTGTTCCTCCAAAAACCTTTATTGTTTTCCAAGACAAAAAAAAAAAAAAATTAATTCACCTCACTCCACACTTTTCTCTCTTCACAAAGAATGAATCCCGACAGCCCTGCTTCAAGGAGCAGCATCCTGAGTTCTTTTCTGTGTTCTTGGTTCATCTGGAAAGCAAGTTTGGTGCTCACCACAAAGGACCCTGTCCTTAGCGCACCCTGTAATATATTGAAACACGGAGATTCGTGGGGAGTCATACCTCAGCTGTCTGAGCCCTAACCTGAAGTCTCTGTCAAAGACAGGCAATGCTAAGAATCCTCTCCTCTATGGACTTTCACAAAAGCAGGCCAAGTTAATTGTCATTTATACACATACATATATTTATATGTACTCATATGTCTGCACGTATGTGCTCTTTATGCTTAATTTTGATCCAAATAAACATTTACCTTTACTCACAGAAGGCTACTCTTTGTTCTCTCTGGCAGATATCCAAATCAAAACTGGTTACCCTCTGACCAAGCAATCACACACGGTAACCTGGATTAAGAAAAAAATACAGGACAGCCCACTTCCTAATAGGAAAATCCCCAATAAAAAACAGCACATAAAACCACATTCTTTAAGATATACAGCCTTCCTTACTGGCCTCTTCACTCACCCACCACGTCCTTCCAACACTCAACATGTGTATAAATAAAACCAGGACTGGTTCCACTGATTGACACATGACGTAAACAGAGGCAGGACCAAGCAAAAGCAGCCACAGACCTGTGTGGTAACTGTGGGAAGTCAAAGTAATGTCATGCATGCTTATGCGTGTTGCACTGACCATCAAAAGCCACTGTAGCTGTCGGATGTCAGAGGTTTGCAACAGAGCTGGTAGGCAAATCTGGGCTACAATTTTCTCAACATTTGGCCAGCATCATCAGCAAAAGCATGTAAGGCAGAAAGACATGTTTTCTGTCTAAATCAAGAACCCCAGACACATCTTGTCCAACTGTGAGGGTGAAGTAGGCTCTAGCTGCAGCAGACTCTGGGTGGTGTAACCAAGGACTCACCTTAATCTCCTACCAAGTAGTGGACAATAAGCTTTCTCCAGCACTAAACAGTTATTTTGTAATATGCACCAGAGTTTACATTAGAAAACCAATAGCCAAACAGAACTCTGAACAAAAAGCAAGTGAAATAGACCTCTTACTTTCACCAGTGTGTAGCACAAGGTCATTCCACCATTTTCTCTGCATTTCAATAGCTTAAAATTTACAATAGGCTTAGCATGAAAATGTTTTACAGCTGGTTTTACTGATACCAGATAAGTATTTACTTCCAAGCGCCTGAGGGCTGAATTATTTCTCAGTATCCACTATGACCAAAGACTAGACAGAAAGCCAACCCCTTACCATTCATTTATTATATTTAAACCTCACTTTGGATAGTACCTAAATCTTCTCTGGGCCTTGCTAAAGGAGAAAGATCCTCAGCTTGTGTACCATAGAAAATCATCATTATACCTCATCAGTCAGATACATATCAGCAAGCTAGGTAAGAAAAATGTATGGCACAATATAAAATAATATTATCTTTGTTAGTTCTATTTTCTAGTTTAAATCCCCAGGCTATTGCCTCAAGAGTTGTACACAATTCAGGAAGTGGTTTGTCATGTGAACTTTGGCACTGCTCAGGTGTTTAGCTTTTAATTCACAGTAGAGAAGAATGAGGCAGTATGATACTAAGAAATGTATTACAATATAATTTTTCATATAGAAAATTTGAATTCATTTTACTATTAATTCACTGGCAGTACAAGAATTTAGCCTTAAATCCATTTTTACAGTACTCAGAGATGTTCTTGCAGGACATATACCTCAATCCAGCAGAGGATAGAAGCATATGTTTAAACATGTGAAGAGTCTCACTGCAACCTGTGTTGCACATTCAGACTTTAGCACACGCTTTGGTGTTTTGCTTGACTGGCACTAACAGTGTTTCCATAACAGAAAATATGACATGAAGTAATTTCTCTTTATCATAGTAATGACAATTGAATAACACTAAAACTCAGCCTGGATTTATTTGCAATGATACAGTGGACACATATGCAAAGAGCCTTTGGTTTATCTGCTATTATTTTCAAAATAATATATAAAGCACATAAGTAATGTGTCAAGACTTGTTGAGAGCTCAGCCCAGTTATTCGAGCTAGAGTCAGACACAGCAAAACTGTTGATCATCTAAAGATTATGGCACAGCTCTGCTAATCTCAAGAAAGGAGCTTGTTCATCATTCTTCTGCTAGGCCTCTATCAATGACAATGAGCTATGAACAGCTTTCTAAGGCATCATGAGTAGCTCAGTTTTGTTTGGTGCTTTTAAATCCTTTTCTGAATCATATTTCTCTGCTCTGGGGCTTTTATTACACATGAGTTAGTTGCAAAAGCACATAATATCCCACAACATCAATCTGAGATGGCATAATGAGAGCAGGTTTCATGGGGTATTGTTTTGTTGTGTTTTTTTTTTTTAAATCAATTACTGACAAATCAATATATTTTTCTCTATTTCTGCCTCATTGTTTTATTTCTTCATAACGTCTGCAACTTCAATTAAAGATTAAATGTGTTGAGCTATCACACCATTAATTTGTCTGCATTGGTGAAGTATTCCTAGTTATATATGAATGTCCTTGTTTATGACAGTACAGTTGCCTCACACAGAGACATTGTAGCTGTAGTATGATGTTCCACTCAGTCTCCAGCATTATTGTTTACGTTGAGTGCCTGTGGTTAGTGTGTGACTTTCAGAGAAATGCTTTCCACCTCCAACTTCACCAAAACTGGTTAGTCAGTCAGACAAGTGATGTAGGTGTTTGGAGTTGAACATCTAAAACTAGATGTGACCAAAACGGGTAGCACCTTTTATTCCCCTGCACTTCTGATTTGTTTGTTTGGGTTTTGTGATTTTTTTTGTTGAGGAAGAGGGGAGTAGTTTTTTACTTTTTACAAATCTCTGAAATCCTCATGTGGAAAACTTTGTTAAACTTGTCTGAAGGTAGTGGAAAAATGTCCAGTTATTTCATTGATGGGCTTTAGATCAGACTGTGTCCAGCATAGGTAACTACTATATTTCCCACATTTACTGTTTTTTATAATATACCGAGACTACAGTTTATAACCCTTGGGCTCTTATGCTTGTACTTTTCCTCAAAGAGCTGACATAAAAAGGCAAAAGAAAGAAAAAAAAAAAAATCAAAACAAGCTTTACTTCTCCAAACCATGTATTAATCTTAGTTATAGCTGGCACATATTCTTATATCTCATTGAGCTTAACAGGAGACTCCTTTTAAATACATCCATTCTGAAAAATATTCCCTCTTGGTTAATAAAAACAAGAACCGTGTCCTTTAGACTCATGAGCTTACTTTCATATATTTTCCTTCAAGCTGAGACGTACTGCAAATACTACAAATAAACCCTGCCCTCATATCCCTTATTGCGCCTAGCAATACCTTTTTAAACAAAGATCAAGAAAAGTAGATGACAAGAAGGAGGAAGGGACAATTTCAGGAAGATGGATCTTCCACTCCTCTGTCTCAGATGCAATACTCATCTTGTTCATGTATGTCGAGGTTTGGGACAGAACTCACTAAGAATGTATCTGTGTGGTCAAACACGGTGCATTTCTTTGCCTCTATGTGATCAATTTCCAATATAAAACCATTTACATTTGTGCACAGCTACACCCATATTAATAGTCCATCTAAGAGACAGGACTTCTTTGCTCAAATACTGTCATTCCTAACTCAACCACATATATTCAGGATTAGGGATGCTTCCTGTTTCCCTAGCTCAAAAGACAGGCTAACCAAGTCCATGTCTGTCTGCATCTGGCTGTGCAGTTATGTCTTCAGAAAGAGCCACAAGTATGTTCTCTACAGTAACTTTTTACAGACATCTCTTCTACATTGAGAGGTGCTAAGTTCCTCGCTACCAGCCATAGTGACAACTCCTTCTGTTCCTAATATAAGAAGCGATATGAAATCCCACCGCAGAAGACTCAAGAATATTTTTGTAAAAATTTAGTCCACAGTATCTTCTCTTAACACTACATCAGATCTCGTTAGAGACCCATGGATAACTAGGGAGAGATTGAGAATTGGTTTCCAACACAATTTTGTTTCCATAAAGAGTTTGTAGGGTCTAGCAGTATTTACCTATCACCAGTTACTCTAAAATAGGTGGAGATAACCTCATGGTAATGTGTATTCAGTGTGTTCCACTTGATAGAAAAACAAAGTAATGGACAAATCAGTTCACTTGATCTAGTGTCTTGATTCTACCTATGGCAAATATCAGGTGTTTCTAAGGAAGTTCTAAACGTAGCACAGAAATATTTAAGAATAAGATATTGTTCACATTCCAGTGAAAGGAATATGTTTTCTTTGTACTGAGCAAATACAGAATTAGTTGTATATAGGAATGTCTCATGTTGACATTTCACATTTAAGAGTTTGTTTTTTGTCTCAAAGCATGACAGCTTACACACTTTCAGAACAACTGGTCTGCTGGCCAAGAGAGGAAGCAACAGCAGAAGGTATGTATAGTCACATATGGCCAGATCAAGGGAACCATCCGGACTTAATACTAGCTGAAGCTCTGTCCAAAAAATGTTCCAGATATCCAGAGAGAAATCCACAGGCACTTGGGTGGTCTTCATTGCAGAAAACAAATCTCACACTTATTCCCAGGTCTTGCATTGCCAAAACTAGAAAAATCCCATTTATACCATTTCATCTAAATTAAAACTGTTTTTATCCATCCCCCACTTCTAAACAGCAGGCACAGTGGCTTTTGATGGTTTTCAATTTTAGAACAATACAATTTATGCCAAAGCTGACACAAAGATGGTCTGTGAAAGAATTGCAGGAGATAAGCACATAGAAGTTAAAAGTAAAACTATCAGAGAGCCCTTGAACTCTTTTGCTAGTTTCATTCCTCCTATCTTTTATAGTAGTCAGTCTTAACATTTTTGCAAGACTGCAATACAAGATGTCTTGGCATCCTAAAAAACTTCTCTATTTGATACACAGTTATTCTGTAAATAAATCTGCAATGAAGTGTTTAAAGGTTTATTTCTTGCTTTTTAGCAACTAGGCATAAATATTGGGCTATAAAATGCTTACAAATTAGATTACTGGAAGTGAATAGAATACATTGTTATCTACTGAACCAATGATGGGTCAAATGGCAGTTTGAATTCTTGTGGTGAATATGACTGTGACCTTCACATATACCATTGACAGAAAGCAATTTTTTTACATTTTTAAATTCATATACAGGTGAAAGATGGTACTGCTACAAAATGAAACATTAAATTTTTTTTTGTCCTGAGGCATAACTGAGCTCTCCCAAGGTCACATGTAGCCTGAAATGAAGCAGGACTTTCTTAATCATGCTACCAGTACATTTCACCTAGATCTGGTGGCACTGGTGATCTATTTTCATTGACCAGTTGAAAAATCTCCTTATTTTAAGATGGAGAAATAAGAAATAATGAGAGACTGTTTCTTTTGTCCCTTAGCTGTTTCTGCACAAACTGAACACTAATTATGTTTGAGCTGCTATAACAAGATACATGTTTCAGCTGTACAGATTAAAAAGGTCTACCCATAGGGAGATGGCAGGGTGAAAAAGCCTTATTCAAAAAGAAATATATTACAGTCTTCTGGACCAACAGCACTATAATGTCTATATTTCTAAAACAGTATATTTAGAAAATAATTAAACCTATGTATAATTTGATACAATCTGCATATTTAAGTATTTAAGAAGAGCATTTTTCATTCTATGATATGAAATGTGGCTATCTGCCACTCTTAATTTAAAAAAAAAAAAAAAAAAAGTTATCTTTACATCCCAGCATTTCCTCTGCCCTTTTTAAGGGCCTCATGATGAAAAAGTTATTACTAAAGGTCTGGTCTGTAACCACTATGCAGTAGACAGCATTATAAAGAAATTATAAATAATAACAACTGCATTCTTCTAACCATTCTATTTAACACTTCGAGCTTCTCCAAAGTACAACATTTTAAAAATTGCAAAAGGTATTTATAAGATAACACCATTTTGGAACGTACTGTCACACAGAGCACCTAGGAGGGTACATGTGTCTGTAAATTATAGATGGTTCTGGTAGCAATGGCTATGATTAAGATTGTCTGAAACTTCCTATAATAAGACCTTTTTTCAGTCGCTTATCATTTTGCTGAACTCTAACAACTTGGAGTAAAATTCTCCCTGCAAGTTATCTGCCTTAATATTTGTTTAGTCTTTGTGGAAAGTTTAACACAAAATGGTTTAGAGAACAAGATTACAGGAAAATATACATTGCTTTGGAAAAAAAAAAAAAAAAAAAAAAAAAAAAAAAAAAAAAAACAAAAAAAAAAAACAACAAAAAAAAGTTCTTTGAGAAGTCCTAATGTTGCCTTTTTGGAGAAAGAATAACCTTTGAAAAGTGGTAGGGCTCAGCTTTTTTGTCAGGTATATAATTTTTGCAATTCCTGAAATGCCCATTCAAAGATGGTCTACTTTATTGGTATTTTTAATCTCAAATCTTAACTACTTCTTCCCAGAAGTACCTCAACTTTTACAGCTAAAAATCACTAATATTCTTTACATGCTTCAACCTTAATAGCTATTTGCATGGAATAACCTATGCATGTCTCAGCTCTGTAAAACAGACTTTGCTCTCCTCAGCCCATAGAGCTAAAAGCACCAAGCTAGAATATCCCTGCAATCCTTGCTTCTGATGTCCTAGACCAATAAAACAAAATGCTGGAGCCAAGTTCTCCTATCCTTTTGCTAACAGTTCCTGTTGGTGCACAGAGGATGAAGAGGCAGCTAGACACAAAGAAAGCATGCAGTAGTTTGTTGATAGATTTTTATGGGAGTGATAGATACAAATCATTAAACATGGCCAATTATAAGCTTAAAAATAATGGATGGGGAGTGAGGGTAGTAGCATCCAAATTGACAACTTGTTTCAAGCTAACAATATACAACCACAACTAAGCATGAGTATTGCTCTTAGGGAAAAATAAAAGTCTTCAGTCTCTTGGGCACATAAACAGCTTTCTAAAAGTAATTAATTAACTGTGCTATGACAGACTGGCAGCGGGTTTTTTTAAAAATGTAAGGACAAGAATTGTACTTGGATGTAGCTGTGAAGATAAAGGAGATCCAGCAAACACATTAAAAATAGGAAAGCACAGACTGTTTATGCTTAGTATTAGCAATTTTGGAATATCCTCTGGGCTAAAGCCAGAAGGTGCCTATAACTACTACAATGAAGTGTTCGCTCTCTCTGTCCCAAGGACCTGTTAGAGTTCATAACCTGGAATTAGATATCAGCATATCCCTGCTGGGAGAAGTTTTCTGAAAGCATAATTCACAAAAGCTACTAAACTGTCCAAACTAAGCAACTGAAGGAAAAGAAGGAATTAAATTAACCACTTTCTGACATTCCCGAGGTATAAACTGCTCCTAGAATTAGGCACCTTATTTTACTGTTGCTAATATACCCAATGGATAGAGTTGGCAAGGCAACGTAATTTCAACTTTCTGATTCAACAATTTCTTTCACATTAGAATAAAGCTTTTTTTCTGATATAAGACTCTTAACATCTGAAGTGCTTAAGATGCTTATGAATGAACTCATACACATAGGGCCAAAGAGCAAGAGAAAAAGACTTCATACCAAAACTGTCTAAGAACTTACCTGTGAGGAGATCTTGGTTCCTGAGTAAAGGAGTAGCTAGATATATTAAGCCAAGCAGAACAAAATGAACAAGGAAAATCAAAAAAGTTCCCCAGATTATTCCACCGGGCAGTGCTTAAAGCAATTACTTCAGAATTGTGAGTTTTGACTTCACACTTCCTGAAGCAGAAGAAGAAACTGAATCTTTTAAATCCATAGCAAGAGCTTCAGCCACTGAGCTGATGAGAAAAATATGGATGGAGGACAATGGAAATGGAGAAGTGGAAAAGTCCTGTGACCCTACCATATCTTTTGTAACTCTAGGGTGTTACAGACCCAGCTGGAACTATTTCCTCATAGCCAGCACTAGCCTTATTTTTTGCTTTCACATACCTCTGTGAGTCAAGAGCACGATTACTACAGAACTTATAGTATTTTAGGCTGCAGTGGTAACATTTAAGCTCAAAAAAATACCAGAAGTCTAACTATCACAGCTGATACTAATTCTGTTGTGATAGCTGAATGTGAGGTGCAGTCATTTATCTGGGAGCAGAGCTTAGCTATATGTTGTTAGCTCCTTAAAAGTGACTAATAGGATGCTTGAATATGTGGCTGAAGCTGACAGCTGAGCCCAGCATGATCAAAACAAGATTGCTATGGTCTGACTTATATCAGCCATGGAAAAGGTACTGTGTAGTGAAGACATGCACACTGAAAAATGTCCAAAGATGATATTCAGACTGTCATGAACTGAAATCAGCACACTAAAGAAAGCCAGAGCTTGAGTGCATGGTTGATGTGAAGTAATTATGAGGTAATTGAATATAAAGTAGAAACCAATTAAAGCTAGAAGCTGTGATACAAGACAACAAAGATGAAGAATAAATAATACTGCATGTAAGAGAAACTTTCTGCACAGCCATTTCACTGGGAATTTGCAATATTTCTTTATTGTGCTCAATGGTAGTAATAATGTATGAGAAAAAAAAAAATCCCAAGTGAAGAGTTCAGCCTTCAACCAAGCCTGTGACTGAAGTCAGAGTCAGGTTTGTGAGTAACACTGACTCAGCCACTAATAATGTCAGATGCTGTGTAAATGATTCTTAAGTAGCCAAGAATGAAATAGAGGTCCAGGCTTAGAGGAGACAGACTCTTGTAGAAATAGACATCAAAAGAAAAAAGACTGTGAAAGCTAAGGAATTAGGACAGCATTAATCTTTATTCAGATTCTGTTTTCTTTGAGATTTCATTTTGATTTCTAAGAAGGAATTTGCGCTGGGATTACCTTTTGATTACTGTACTTATTTCTATGCAACTTCAGTGACTCATTCATATTTTAGAACCAACAGGATTTCATTAAAGATGAACCTCCTGTTTCTTAAGGCATGACAGGTAATAAGATGCATTCCCTCCCATTCCTAATGAGTCCTTTAGCAAAAGCAGAGGTGACCACAGCAAACAGCCCTCAGGTACTAAACAGGTCAAACCATGTGGGTTTTTAAAAAAGGTAGCTCCCACATCATGTTTATTTATCATGAAAACAAAGAAAAGATCTTAACCTCAAGTGTATTTTATAACCATTGGAGGTTACCTGTATGCTGACATTTCTGCTGAGAATTCTCTACTTAAGCAGTGATATATTTAACATCCATAAGTAACCCGAAAATCACTTCCATTGTCAAAAAGAAGTCTCTCAATTTAAAAAAAAAAAAAAAAAAAAAATAGTTGAGTCCATTTTCTGTCAGGCTATCTTTATGACAGCTTTTGTTTCCTAAATACATACTCAGGAGGCACTGGAAACTAGGATAAATTTATCAATGTAATTTCAGTTGGGTAGATTTTCCATCCCCACTAGGCATATTTATTGGAATCTGACTATAGCTGGTCACTTTATTAATAGCAACCAATTCATTTGATTAATTTACCCTACATTTCTGTTCATGAAATAGCCTCTCCCATTTTGATTTCTGCTTTTTTTTTTTTTTATAGGCATTCAGTGAATGTTTTCAGAATATTTTAGTCCAGGGTTTGTTTGGAAGCTCTTTGCTTCATCTAATCACAATGATTATTTCTGTACTGGAGTTGATGTGACATGAAATCTTCAGCTAGTATTGCCTTTTTTCTCCTAATTGACTTTGTCACTGCAAGCGTAGTATCAGCCCACTTCTGATGTGATTAGTGAACATCTAGCATTATGTTTGAAGCACTGACTTACCAAGGGATGCACAAATCCATATGGAAACAATCATTCTCTAAACATTCATGAGACAAAGCAAGTTTACACAGGTGTAAGTTAAAAAAAAAATATATGAAAGGTTAAGAATACAGGACAACTGAGTTGTCTTCTGAGGAGTGAGAATTATTATAGGTGGATCCCTATGCTATTATCCCAACTCATTTCAAGCCACTCCCCTGTTTTTCTGTGATATGTTCTCCCAACACAGTATGATCGTTCATCCATTACTCCAACTACCACATGACCAGCTGCAGCTAAATCAATTGAAGACAGGCAACACGGACCATGGCCCATAGGAGTCTATGAAATGAGAATTACAGGATACAGAAGCCATGAATTTGCTATTTTTACAGAAGTTGTTAACATAAATCCACTGTAACTAGCCTTTTCTAAGCATGCTGAAGAGAGAATTATTCCAAATATTTCTACAGTCTTTGAGGTCCTAGCAAAAAGGTAGGGAACAGAAAATTCCTAGAATTCAGAGATTAATCTTAAATCAATCATGCAAGGTGGACCATACTCAAAGAAGGCTAAGTGGAAATACTGTCTTAGACTCAGTATAATTTCTCCATTAATATACAAAGCTAGGGTAGAAAAAAGCTTCCATAGCGGCCCTCTAGAACCATCACATTCCCACCAATGAACTTTTCCTGATGAATATGTAAGTACATATGCCTCTCATTGCCTGAAGTGTTTTACAGGTCAGGAGGTTAAAAACTTTCCATGGGCAATAGAAATGTAGGTGCAAATTTAGGGAATGTAAAATACGTGAGCAAAATTGAGTCAGGGACCTGTCCAGCTAGCTGAACTTTAGCCTGAATCAACAGGCTAGCGAAGTCACAGCTCCACCTGTTGAGCTAAAGCAAATCATCCACCTAAAACGGCATGCAGCACAGATTCTTTTTTTTTTTTTTTTTTGCCAGACATAGATGACTAACACTGTGCCACTTGGATAAAACAAAACATAAAAGTTTAGGGACAAATCATGTAGTCATTACTCTAGGTGAAGGAGTACTGTAGCCATTGAGCCATTCTGCCAAAGATCAAAGGACTGGGATCTAAAGGAAGGGTCTCATGGCAGACTAAAACCAGGATGACACTCTTCTGGGTACATTTACAACAGAAACAATGCTGGAAACTAAAGTGTATAGACCCCACTCAGCTCTTTTTAACTTCACAGGAGACTAAGTAGCTCAGACCAAATGCTATGAATACCACATAGCCATACATATTCTTTCACGTTTATTAGAAATGCTTACTTCTTCCTTCCTATGCTAGCTATGAATAGCCAATTCACACAGAGCAACTCAAGCTAAAATATAATGAAATATCATTCCCAACCACCTTATAAAAATGGAAATACTTATCAAGCTAAGGACATCATTTTATGGCCAGATAAATCAATGGCAAAGTGCTCATAGGTCTGAATGGTCTTGAATGAACATAGAGGTTTCTTGTGGAAGAATAAATAAGGGTCAATTTTTTGCCTTACATGGTCATCATTCAAGTACCTTTTTCTTCTGAAAGGAAAAAATATTCTGCAGTGGTCTGCAAAAATTGTACATCAGTAGCAGTTAGATTTCAAATCTAGACCACAGATATAATACTGCATATGGGCCACACATAACTTTCTCATATACGCCACCATTTGCATCTCTTTGTAATTCTAGAAAAAAAAAGTAAGTGGTGGTGCCTGGATACAAGGTATAGATGTGTGATCTTTTTTGACATGGAATAAGAAAATTTTATATCCTAAAAACAGAAATGCAAAAAACACACTGCATTCACTTTCTTTCAGTCCTAGTTCAGTAAAGTACTGAAGCACATGTGAGTGAGCCTCCTGACTTCACTTGTATTTTGCTTCTAAAAAGTAGTTACACATCATTGGCATCTACTCTGAAGTGTCTGCTACAACCCCACAATTTCAGAATATTCTATAAATTGTGAAGAATAAAAGCAGCACTCGCACCTCCTCTAATGTACTTAGTCACACATTTCCATATTCATTTGGATTGCATTACACTGAAAGACTGAACCATATCATTACAATCTGCTAATCCACCCAATAACTTTTCCAAGACTCACGCTCTGCTCTAGTTAGCAAATATTCTGTGCGTTTAAGATGCAAACACAAACTACATTCTGATATATTTATAATTCTGTAAGATAGTATCTTATTGCAATGACTTGTGCTAGTAGAGCCAGCAGAGCTGCTCACAGAGGAAGGAGATACACAGAAAGAGCTGCCACCATTTTATTCAGTAGGAAGAAGCTGAAGATACAGGAGACGATTTGCACAGAGTATTGTCTTATCAAGGACCAGATGATGTTGTCCCTTACTCACTCCAAGTGTCCACTCATGGAAGTGGATCCAGTGAAGTTAAGGGTATCTTTTGTGCAAGTAACTACTCAAAATCCCAGTGTTTTATTACTCAGACACTACAAGTAGTGTTACTAGGGAGTCATAGGCTTGCACCTCTGTTTTCAACATGTACTACACTACCATCTACTACAAGCAAGCCAATTAAGTAAACGGGATTGTTTGTGGAAGCAGGGAGAACAAATAAGTAAGAATATAAAACTGTTAAGCTAATACCCATTACAGACAAAGGCAGCAGGATGGAGCCCATCTTTTTTAATGGTGAAAGTTTTGATGTACTATTTATTATGCACATCTTTTATGTCACATCTCTCTATTTGTACTCCTTATTTCCCTGCTCCTTAAAGATCTGTTCACTCAGCAATTGTCCTCCATAAAGCTACAGTATTATTGCTATGTTTTACCTAGCAATATTGCATCCAAAATCTTCTCAGGGTGCAAAGCATTCCCCACATAAACATTAAGAAAAATCTCTGTATGTAATACAGAGTAGCTGCAGAAAGTGATGACAGAAATTACTCTAAAGTTAAATTATGGAGTAACATTCTGATTTCAAGTAGACCAATATTTTACAATATTGCTATTGACAAAGCAACAGCCATGAGGACACAGCATTAATATTATTCCTATTTTAAGTCCATGCCTTCTTTTGCAAGACCTCAAATGCTATGGATGAGATTGTAAATTAAAAAGCAGTCCATTAATTTTATATAAGCAGTTTTATACACCTGAAGGCCTGCGACAACATTTCTTCACAAAAATAGCCTAGCAGAAGAACTGTTTTTCTAAAGTTCAATCAAGAATGGCTTGTAAAAATGACTGTGCAGATAAATATTATAGTACAGGTGGTCTGAACTATCCATAATAGAAATTCCATTAGTTAAAATTTTTTAAGAGCTGCCAATTACACTTTCAATTTAAAGTGGCATCTGAATAATGACAAGCAATTCTCGGTGATAGAAATGGTCTACTTAATCTTCAACAGGAGACAGAATCTGTCCTCGCACAAGTAGACTATTGGTTTACATAGGAATCTTATCTTGTATAACACTGCAGGGTCAGGCCATAGGATCTGCTGTGTAGAAGCCTTTGTTTTTCCATAGTGCTCTCAATATATGGCTGGAATGTGTCTTCTTGATTCCTTTTTCCTTTTCCCCAGTGGTTCATATGCACCTCCAGCTGAAAATTAACTCTGACATAATGCAAGGCTGACAGAGGGGGGAGGAGGGTGGAAGGGGCATAAGTCATGCTAGTCACTAATCATTGGTAATATTACTTGTGTTATTTCATACATAAGTTTGCAGTATCAGGCAGAAGCAGTATACTCATAGAGCCAGATCCAAAACTACTGGAATCATTAGAAATCATCACTGAGTTCAGGGATTTCTGGATCAAAGCATCAGATGTTCTAACTAGGAAAGTAAATAACATCTGGTTTTCAATCAAGGATGCTGTGTTGGTTATATTTAAGTAAGTGACTCTTTACTTTTCTTTCTAAATAAATAATATAATTGTAATATATATATTATATGCATATATATATTTTTTTTATTTACAGGTGGTTCCAAGAACTGAGGCTACTAGATCACTTCTTTCCTCGTATTATTTTGGCTGTCAGCTCTGCTGGTAAAAGATGTTTTCTGAGCCTAGGGATCTTGTCCCACTATCACCAAAGTTTAAGGAAATATAAAGCAAAATAACAAGCATATTTTACTTATCAGCTCTTCAAAAGTTCAGCAAAAAACAAGAACAATCACAAGCACACACAATAAGAAACAACCAGACTACACACACACAAAGAAGCAACAAAGGTCTTCATACTTTAGTTTTTTCATCAAGTCTGATTTAGAAAATGAAATTTGAGGAAAATAGGGCACTAGTATCATTTTTATCTGGTAGGATCCCAGAAAGTAAAAACGCCTAATTTCTCCCTCTTCAACAGTCTGCAGATGTGGAAAGAGCAGATCATCTTTCCATGTACTGGCCAAGCTGTCACTGAAGTGATGAAACTGATTCACAGGAGAGGTGATACGCCAGAGGTCACTGGCAGAAGTAACGCATGAACAGACAGGACAGAGACCAACTAGTGGACAAATCATTTCACAGCAGACTCAGGGGGCAAGGAAGCAAACATCACTAAACCAGTTCTTAGAGGGGAAAGACAGGGCACCTGGAGAGATGGATGCACTGTGCAAGGCAGATGAACGTCCCTGAGACATTTGTCACTAGTTGGACTGCGAGACACTGACATTAATGAGGGTGGCATTTGGAAGATAAAAGCAATATCTCTGAAGCAGACAATACAGTTTCCAGGCACCGCACATGGGGACATGTTGTAATCAAAAGGGAATGGAAAATGTTCACGTCTAGCAAAAGCATCACCATCGCTACTGATATTCATGGGAGAATATGGATCAGGAATAAATGGCTCATGGTTTTGTCTAGAGGATTGGTGGGGATTGTGGGTTGTTTTTCTTCTCAGTCCAGTCAATTCCCATCACATTCCTTTACTGAAGGACTCTCCATCAGTCATCCACTTACACCTGCCTTGTCAAAAGTCAGTGTTTCATTGACAAGTGCTTTTCAGGCAGCAGACCTCTAGAAGACAGCTCAGTCAATAGTGAGTGGGGATTTACAGTGGTGGAGGCACTTGGCTGTGATTATCTCCTCTTGAAAACAAGGAGGAAGCTGGGAGATACCCTGAGCTTTGGCTATCGAGACACAAGCAAGTGGAGGGAGCAAGATCTGGCTGCCTCTCAGAGGTGTCTCAGAGTGCCACTACTCCAAAAATGCCATCAACTATGTATGAGAGCCACTCCTGCCATGACCCATGGGATAAGAAGTGTCATTATTAATTAATCACTGCCTCTTCTCACATCTCAGTGTCAGCCGTGTCCCACAGCCCATTTTGACTCCAATGCTCTCAGGTGTCTCTCTCCAAAAGGAGAGGATGGTGTGCAACTGGGATAGAATTAGACAAACCCAAGCATCCTGGAACAGCCTTCCTGATCCCCATGCTCACCCTGCCAAGGATCTTAGATTATTAAATCCAAGATCCCACCCCTGTTGCCCTCCACACTCATGTATTACCCCTCTGGTCAGTTTTTGCCCAGAAGATAAAACAGCTGCTTCGCCATTGAAAGAAAACCAGTCAGCAGCAACAGTAAATACATCGATCTGCTGGTCCACACACCTACTTCTTCCTTCAGGAAAACTAACGCAGGCAGCCAAACCGCAAGTCCGGATAGGGTTGCGGGTGAGGTCTGAGCAGCCGTGGCCCGAAACGCGGACCAGCCCGGGGCCGGGAGCCGGGGAAAGAAGCGGGGAAATAAAGAAGCGGGGAAGGCGGGAAAGTGGGGATCCCAAGGGCCGGTGCGGGGGCGGGAGCGGGAGCGGGCCCGGGCGCTGTCCGCGGTGCTGGCGCCGGGCGCTGTCCGCGGTGCTGCAGGGCGCTGCCGCGGGGTCGGCCGAAGCGGGGGGCGCCGAAGCGGGGCCCGCCGAAGCGGGGGGCGCCGAAGCGGGGGGCGCCAGCTCGGGGGGTGCGCCGGCGGCCGGGAGCCCCTCAAAGGCAGCCTTGTCCCAGCCCCTGGCCGCTGTCCCCGCAGAGCCCGCACTAGCCTTCCGCGGCTCGGAACATTCAGCGTCCCCGAAGGGGTGGGGCGGGGGGGGGGGGGGGGGGGGGGGGGGCGGGGCGGAAAAACACACTTTCTTTTTTTAAAAAAAAAAAAAAAAAAAAAAAAAAAAAAAAAAAAATCACGTGGACTAACCGTGCGCTGAGGAAAGTTTTAGACGCGGATCCAGTAATCAACAGGAAAATGGGAACCCAGACTAACCGGACATGTAATAAGGACAAGTCTTTCTGCTCCCTCTTTAATGCTGCATACAGAGTGCAGCTCCACGTGTGAAGGTGCCCACGTCCCCGTCCTGCTGCAGAGTACCGAGCGTCTGCCCGCTGTCCTTCAGTGGCGCCTCTCTCTCTTCTTCCATTTAAACATTGAAAGAGAACGGGGAAGTGATAGAAGAAAGCTGACTGAATCCCTCCTTTAATCACAAACAAGCACAGCAAGATGGATTCTGGGAAAAGAAGCTGTATTCCTAAACAGCGACCGGTGTCACAGTAGTTAAAATAGAACAGAAAAGCCTCTCACAACGTCAATTCTTATGTAGATGAGGCGACATAAGAGCTTTTCTCTCTCTTTGCCGGTTTAGTGAATTTCTAATTTGCCCAAAGAAGCCCTAGAGGAATGAGGAAGAAAAGGCGGGAATTGGGATTGCTAGTCGTAACAAACATTACCCTGCTCTGGATTGTCGCCTAGAAATATACTGAAAATGAGGGGATCCAGCGTCACTGTCTCAGCCGAGTTATTTCTCTTGACCTTCGGCTTTGTCCATCCAGGCTGAACAAACTTTCTGTAATGAGCATCGCCCCTGCTGTCTGCCAGACACACAACTTTGGTCTCTCTAGGTCGCAGAAAGGGAAGGAGAATGAGAGGCGGTTTCCCCTCCAAAAGAAGGGCACTCACAGGAGTTTAAACAACAGGCAGAAAAACGTAGGGTTAAACAATAAACTAGGAAATATGCTGTCCTGTTGAGCAGAGAGCAGTTTCCACAGCATTGAGAATCCGCCAATATATATCATCAATAAAAAGGAGCTCTTCGAAAGCTTGCATAGTAATTGAGATTGGAGATCTTTTTTGATATGGGTTGGCATTTCCTCATATCAATCTGACAGAGCCAACTCAGGAAATTGCTGGTAATATTCATCTGGGGAGCACTTTCATTAAACGTAATTCATTCGACTTTCACAATAAATTGAGTGACATCCTTACAGCAGAACCTTTTTATCCTTGATGAAGTGCTTGCCAGCCTTTGGTTTTCCACTTTATTGTCACATTCCTTAAAGCAGAATTGTCAACATGTCAATCTGCTGCATGAAAAAAAATGCTAAAGCTGTATTTACAAAGCACCCAGGAGGTGGTTTAATGCTGACTTACAAGAAGAGCGAGCTGGGTGTTAAACTATCTGATAAATCACAGCATAACTTCACCCAAACCCAGTCGGGAGAACAGAAGCCAATCCTAGGGAGGGAAGGATGGCTCACACATTCATTTTCTCCAAGTGCTGGCTATTCCAACCAATTGGTTTCTTAACCTGCTTCACCGCACTTTCCAAGACGACTGGGAAATTGGCTTTTTGTTAATTAAAATGGCGGTTTAGAGACGCAGGGAAATATTAAAGAGCTTAAAATGGATACCCCTAGGTACCGACTTGGAAGATTTGGCTAGTCAAAGAGAGGCGGGGATATTGGATTATATTCAGGTGCATCCCTAAAAGGTGAAATCTGTTCCAGAGTGCTTTCTCCAGCGATTTAAGAAATTAAAATAGTGTGTATTAAGCACCGGGGAAAAGATATTTCAGTGCGAGGAAACCCCTTCTTAAACTCCTAAAACAGGTCCCTGGTGGTTAGGAAGGAAGGAAGAAGGAAGCCCGGAAAAGAATGCACCATCCTCCGCTAAACAAAAAAAAAAAAAAAAAAAAAAAAAAACACCAAAAAAAAAAAAACGCCTAGAGCGCAGATAAGTTTGTTTCGCTACACCAGATGCAAGTTCGGTTGCTCTTCCCGTGCCTTACCTTCCGAAAGGGAATTACTGCCCCTACACCACCGCGAAAGCGTCTCTCAAACTCCTTTAGAAAGAGGGAGCGGGGTCGTCTCAAGGCTACGTAAACTCTCTCACACAAAAAGCCACTTCTCTCCCTCCGCGTCAAGCGCTCCCCCCCCCCCCTCGCCGCCTTCGACGTCAAATTGAAAATTGCAAGAAATCGCTTATTTGGGGGGGGGAAAGCAATACCCGAATGCTTTCAGCACCAAATGCCTCGGAGGAAATACGGTGGGTGGTGATTATGACAGGACAATGCCTTCTGTCTCTTTTGTTTTTTGTTTCTTTTATCTTCGCTGCCTCTAGAGGTTTGGGGTTTGGTTTTGTTTGGTTTGTTTTGTTTTGTTTTGTTTTTTCCTCCCACGACAAAGTAGGACACATCAGCAACTATCTTTAGAAAAAAAAGAAAGAATGAAAAAAAAATCAACTTATCTTCGCCGGCACGTCATATCTCTTCACGTTCTCCATAGCTTTCATTAACCGGGGTGAAATGACCGCAAACAGTGCGACACAGAGAGAAATTAAATGTACACAAACTCTGGAGCCACTAACCCGCTGTTTACTCCCTCAGCAAATACCGTACCACTTGGTACCGCTGAGGACAATTTTAAACCTCTATTATTCAAAACATTTTTTCAGGAAAGCTCCGCTCAGCTGTCAGAAGGCCTCCAAACTGCCGTGACGGTGTGGAACAGACCTTAAAATCCCCGGTCAGCACGGGGAGGAGGTTAGCAGGCTGTTTCCACGACTCTCTGCCAAATGCCATCGCCCTGTAAAACAGGGGCACCGGGACCCCCGCAGTTGTGGACACTCGCCAGACAAAGCTCCCCCCGCGAAACACCCTGCTCGCATCCCTCGTCGGGGGGTGAAAAATCACCCCCCCTCCATTTGCTCTTGCGCTGCTTGAATTCTGCACGGAGTTAAAACTGGCTCTGCCAGTCAGCTGCTGTATATCCTAATTTACAAAGCCACCGGTGAAGAAACACTTTGCTGGGAAAGGACGACAAGCCGGGGCGGGGGGGAGGGGAGGGAGGGAAGGGAAGGGGCTGACGGAGGAGGGCTCCTTACCCTAGCAGCATGCAACGCAAAACTGCGACTGGTTTTAAGTCCGTACCCGCTACTCCGGGAAAGAAGTACCTAAGTAGTGAGCTGAAGTCTCTCCAAACCGGGCGATCCCAGCGGAAGAGGGGCATGTTCTCATTCCTTGCTTGTGCCCGGAGGGAAGTTCCCCCTGGAACATGCAAAGGCAAAGCCTGTGAACACGGAGGGAGGGGGATGGAGGGGAGGGGGGGGTGTTAAAATCCTGCAATCTGGAAGGCATTGTGCCGCCCGGCGCCCTGGGCTTGCCCGAGGGGTGAGCGGGGTCCGGGCGGGGAGCGGCAGGACGGGGCGAGCGCCCGCCGCCGCCGGGAGCCCGCCGGTCCCCTCCCGCCCCACGCGTGCCCTCAGCAGCCGGCACGGAAAGGATCTGCCTCCTCCTTTGGGACCATCCTGGACCTGTCCCGGTGAGAAATAACCAGTTAGGATCTTTGCCGGCTCTGCCAGCAGCCCGCGCGTTTTGTAGTCGCTTGTACACCATGCTGCTCCCACCCAGGGAAAAAAAAAAAAAAATATATATATATATATATACATATATATGAAAAGAAACAGCCTGGCGTTTTATTGTCCTGTGGTATAAGACTGGAAATTCACCGGTAACTAGGCAGGAATTAAACGAGAAAGTTTCCATTAAGGGAATGGTGTAAAAACCTGGTGTCCTTATAAAAAGACAGAGCTCAAACCTGAAAGAATCTACGATCTCCGAGTTGTTTTCTTTCTTAATATTTACGTGTTTCCTTAATGGCGATTTTGAGCTCTGCACAGTGCTGTTAGTTAAGAAAACATTATCCATTAGAATAGGACTAAGGTGCTTTTGAAAGAACAGCGGTGAAGTGGAGTCTCGTGGTAAATAAGACCGAGTGTAGCTGTTTGAACACTTTCGGCAGCTCTCTAATGTAAAGAAAGAAAATAACTGCAAGCCTTTAAAGATTAACTCCTAATTCTACCAAGTAAATACTAAGTTATCCGTTTAGGCCAAAGGAAATGCAGTTCCACCGCAAATCAAATATAACGTTTTCAAAACACTGCACAGCTCGAAACAAGGAGAAAATGCGTGTCTCACCGAGGCTAACTAATGTTCTTATCAATAAACCATCTCTACCCAGCAAAATTCCTACTCGTTCTGGTCGGCCGTGACCTCTATAAATTTCAGGCAATAAGGCTGGATGGCACATGGCTCTATTAAAAAGGGGGAGAAAAGCAGAAGCACTTTTTTTTTTTTTTTCCGAAGATTTCATTAGGAAGATTTCATTAAAGGTGGGAAGAAGAAAAAAAAAAAAAAAAAAAAAAAAAAGAAAAGAGCAGTGGTTTGCTGGGTGAAGAGAAATTACAAGCCAGCGACTGTCTGTAAATGAGGAACTTCGAGGCAGCTTCGCTGCGGCTCTTCCACTATCACTCAACACCGCCTGGTTCAGGAGGAGGGGAAACATGCTATTTTCCCTCTCCCCTGTATTATTAACCCCTCTCAAAGTAAAAGAATTTTTTAACAAACTCGATAGGAAGCTGGGTTTGCCCCCATTTCATTTACCCTTCCTCACAGGTTGGGTACTCAAAATCTAATTCCAAATTGAAACTGCTTCTCATCCACCCAGAGCGAGGCGTAGACACGGGTGGGCACAGCGAAGTGCTGCACCTTGCTGGTTTGTGGCACCGCTTTAATCAAAATTTCATTCTTCGATGCTAATAAACAGTTTATTGCCAGGCAGTGGCCTAATAAAAACTTTCAGAGTCACTCTCGAAATACAGAGAATAGGGAAAGATTGGCATAAACGTGGAAGTATCGACTCTGAAAGAAGAATCGGGTTAGACAGGGAAATCCTTTGGATCGCCCCCGAGTGTTTTGGCAGAACGCACAGCCCAGCCGAAGAGGGCGTCCCCTCCCCTAGCTTGTCTTTTATTCCCGATTCTTTTTTTTTTTTTTTTTCGTATCATATTTCGCATTGTTTCGAGGATGACTGGAATTTACTCTGCAATGACAAGCCTTCGGAATAAAAAAAAAAAAAAAAAAAAAAAAGCGCAAGCATTCAGGTAATGAAGTCTGTAACTAAACGGTAATTGAATCAGCATAATTTGCACACTGAATGGTTTTCAAATGCTCCCAGTTTACAATTAAAGGAGAATTAATGCGCTTGTTGTTCAGACTGCAGCGCATTAGAATAAATCCAGCACTGTTGTTGTAATGAGTCGAGAGCAGTTTAACTGCCAGCAAACACATTTAAAATTTAACACGACGTATCGATCCCGCTCCGGCTTTTTGATAGATTATTTGCCACGCACTTTTTCTCCCCGCTCCCCCCCCCCATCCCACCCACCCTCCCCACCTCCGGCTATAAAACTCGCGGGGAGAAGAGACGCCCGCCGCAGACGTGGCACCGCCCGGCGAGGGCAGGGGCCCCCAGCCGGGAGCCCCGTCGGCCGGGCCGGGCGGGACCCCCCACCCCGGCGCTGCGCGGGTGCGCTGGGAGCTGAGCGGCCGCGGGAGGAGCGCGCCGCCCGGTCGGCCCCCCCCCGCCGCCCCCCCCTCCGCTCACCCCCCCCGGCCGGGCCCGCTCGGGATTGGCTGCCCCGCGCTCCGCCGCGCTGCCCCGCAGCGCCCCCAGGCGGCACGGCCGCCACAGCGCAGGGAGCGGCGGCGCCCGCGGAGCCGGAGCCGGAGCCGGAGCGGAGCGGAGCCGGAGCCGGAGCCGGAGCCGGAGCCGGAGCCGGAGCCGCAACCGGGCCGTCGTTTCCCCCCGTGCCGGGCTCCTCTAGGCCGCCCTCCTGGAAAAAAGGCTTTTCCCTCCCCCGCCGCCACGGGGTCGAGCTCCCGCCAGGCGTTTGCCTGCTTAACGCGTCGCAGGCGACCGAGGGTACGGGCTGCAAAGGAGCAGCCTTGCCTTGTTTTTGTTCTTTGCGGTTGTAGAGGGAATAAAGTGTGTGTGTGTGTTAAAGGAGATAACGCCGCTGTTTACTCGTGTTCCTCCGGTAATCTTAAAGGAGATTTGCAACGAAAGTCAATGACACTTCACCCGGAAAATACCAGCTGTGCTCGTCACCGAGTGCCTGCACGCCTGTGCTGCGCCGCCCGTAGTGGCACAGTGGAGGGGGGTGTCCCTTCAGGAGGGGCTCCCACCCTCAGGAGGGAGCAAGAAGGCAAGAAGTTGCCTCTATCCCACAGCCTGGGCGGCGGCGCGCCGGTGGCCCCGCAGGTACCGGGGGACCCGGCCCGGGAGGTGGCACCGGGGGACCCGGCCCGGGAGCCCCCGACCTTCCCCTCTCCCGGTGGCGCGCCCCTTCCCCGCGGAGAAGTTACGGGTGTCCTCCTGCACCCCCACCCCACCCCGCCCGCGCCGCGCCCCGCCGAGAGCTCCCGGCCGAACCCCGCGTCTCCCCGGCCCGACCCCGGCCCGACCCCGGGAGGACGGGGCAGGGCTGGCTGCGGGGCGCCGGTAGTTGCCGTGAGTTTGTTCATTCTCCGCCAGGCTGGTGCCCTCCTCCCCGCCGAGCTCCCCCCTCCCGAGCCGTGCGAGGGGTCGGGGGCACTCACCAGGTAAAGGGTGGGCTGCAGCAGAAGGACCGCGTACCAGTACACAGCCTGCATCCTCGCCGCTCAAACTTCCCCCGCGCTGCCTTCGCTGCCTCTTTGTTCCTTCCAGAACATAGATCCACCTGACATCCACTTTACAGAACCAGCAGAGCTCTCACCAGCCTAGACAAAAATGAAATTATAGACCCCATGACCACAAGACAAGGTTAGGCTTGAGACAAGGGGGGAAGAGGTGTGTAGGGAAGGGGGGGGGGGGGGAGAGAAGGAGGAGATGGGGTGTGTGGATGGGGGTGGGGAAACAAAAAAAAAAAAAAAACGATTAAAATCGAGTTAATCCAGCGTCAGAGCAAAGTGATCGCACGGTCCGGGCTGGCTGCAGAGCGCCTGTAGGCAGCGCTCCCCGGCGTTCAGTCCTTTTACTGGGCGTGAGAGCCCCGTGGTGTGGGCTGGGACGGCCCGGGGTGCCACCGCCAGCCCTGCCCTGCCCGCCCTGCCCGCCCGCCTGCCTGCGCGACCTCGGCGGGGACCGGGCGGCAGCCGCCCGGCAGTCGGTGGCCGCGGAGCCCCGGCAGCGCGCTGGGGAGCGGAGCGGCGCTGGCGCGGAGAGAAGGGTCAGGAGGAGACGCCGCGATCGGATGCTCCTGGGCGCTTCAAGCCGAGGCTCCGGGACGCCCGAGCAGGCTCTGCCTTACCCCCACAGGCGCCCACCTCCCTCCGCCGCTCCTAAGGCTCCCCGTGCCTTGCTCCGGGCCGGGACCGCGCCCCGGGGGCGCCCCGACGGGCGCGGACCCCCATCCCCGGCCCCCAGCCCTCCTCCGCCCCCGCGCCCCGCGGACAGCCCCGCCGCCGCGGGGGGGCCGCGGCGGGGATACGTACGGCGTGGGGGGTCCGACGGCGGCCGGGGCTCCGCGGGGCGCTCCATGGGCGAGCCTAGAGGGGCTGAGCGCCGCGGTGCAGCCCGCCGACCCTGCGCATCTCCTCGCCGCGCTCCGCACCGAGGTGTCCCGCGGCCGCTGGGCATCCGGCGCAGGCACTGTCGGGGCGGCGGGGCGGCTGGCAGGCTCTCCCCCCCCTCGCCTCCCCTTCTCCGCACACGGCCGCGCTCCGGCTCCGCCGAGCAGGACACTTACGGGAGGAGGGAGCTGCCCGGGCTGCCCGCTCGCCTTCGGCGGGGGGCGCGGGCAGGAGCGGCGGCACCGGCGCTCCGGGGCGTCCAGGGCGATTTGTCTCTATTAAAAATGACTTATTGGCGAGGGAGCGGCGAGCGCCTGCTATTTAACTTCAGATAAAATCTATCTGCAAAGACCTTGGCCGATCATCTTAAAATAAAGCGCTGGAGCCGAGCACTGTCCGAGCCTCACTGCTTGGGGAGAGAGAAAGAGCGGTGGAGGGAGGGAGCGGGGGGGGGGGGGGGGGAGGGGAGGGGGGGGCTTGCTTGGCGAGGGTGGAAGGGAGGAGGGAGAAAGGGGAGTTTAGAGGCGTCCCATCCTCTCCTCTGAACGGGGTGATGAATCAGAGCCCTCCCGGGCGGCGCGTGCTGCCTGCGCTGTCTGCGCTGCCTTGCGCTGCCTTGCGTGCCTGCGCTGCCGCCCTGCCCGCCCTGCCCGCCCTGCCCGCCCTGCCCGCCCTGCCTGCCTTCTTGCCTGCCCTGTCTGTGCTGCCTTCTCTGCGCGCCCTGCCCGTCCCGCTGCCCGCGCTGCCGGCTGGGGCACAGCTCCTTTCCCTCTCCGCCAGCCCGCCGGAGCCGTCTGCCTGCCCAGCGCCTGGAAGGAGCCTGGGACAGCGCCTCTTCCCCCCTTCTCTCCTTTCATTTTAGTTTTTCCACCTCCCCCAGGGGTGTCCCGTGCAGCGACGGTGCTGCTGAAGCCTGTGGGGGCAGCGGGCGCCCGCCAGCCGGGCACTGAGGTGGTGGGAGCGAGGAGCGGAGCTGGGCGACGGCTGCGGGAGCCAAACTCTGAGATTAAAGGGTTGCTTCCCCCCGCAAGCAGGAACCTGTAGCTGGACAGCCCCTCGGAGTGAAGCGAGCAAACTCATCCCTGCCCGGTGCTGTGGTTAATCCCGCCAGCTGTCACGCAAAGGGAAAGGTCTCGTCGACCTTGTTTTCCTCCTTCTAGGAGTCCGATGGGGTTTTTCCTGCCCTCCAAACCGTATCATTACCAGTGTGACATCGGGACAGGGTGAAGGGGAGGATACCAAGAGCACAGGGCAGCCTCACCAGGTGCCCAGCCTCGATAGCAAAACTCAGATTTATGGCCTCCCAAAGGGGAACCAAGAAGCAAGCCAGCATGCTGTACAGAGCGGGAAATGAGAGAGAAAAAGAGGACTTCAGTTGTCCTGCCAAATCCTTGTTTCCCTTAGAACACGTCCTGGTAATTAATATCTGCAATCTGAGGCTTCAGAACCAAGCTGAAAATACTGTTTTAATTTGGGGGTCTGAGATTAGAACACTGTAATAAAAGAGGAGCGTGGAAAGGAGGGGGAAGGTAATGAGTACTCTTTGAAAGGGCTGCACCAGAGCCCCACACACAGTAATTTCTGGTCCAAACACCTGGAAGATGGACACCTCCATATGTCTCCAGCACCATGACTCTGCTAGGCATGTGGGATGCTCACGTCACAGCTTTGAACAGAAGTGTGCAGCCTGCAAGGAATCATATTGTCATCCTGCCCCTCCAGACAGCCTCTGCATTACAGCTCAGGCTAAAGCTGCCTAGGGACTGCGTTTCAAATGGGTAACAAAAAATCACAGCTAACTTTCCCCTTTCACCTCTCTCCTTCCTATCTATTCCACTGTTAATTCCCCATGAGGGGCTTTGTCCACACTTAGTAATTAATCTATAGACAGTTACATACATACATACATACATACATGGATGGATAGATGTTGTTCTTTTTGCATAGAACAAACTTGCCATAAACTGCATGGAGCATACTGCTAATCTTTGCAATAAGCTGCTGTTATATAGTTAGAGCCAGCATGGTTACTCTTACCTTAGATACGAGATTGCCAGGTTAATATGGAGCAGGGAAAGCAACACAAAGTCTGCTAGATTTCAGTGGGTCATATGCCTGATGAAGACACCACCTTTTCAGGAAGGAATAATTCAACTCTGCAGTCTGTGTGAGTTGTTTCAGCTTCTCCAAGGTCTGACCATTAATGTCTTTATATTGGACGTGACAAGGAAGTAGTCCTTGGAGAAGAATTACTCCTTCAGCTGGTCAGATAGAAGGTCCTCGCAGTCTTTCTCATTCAGATCATTGTATCTCATTTAGGGGACCATTGCAGAGGAACTCCTGGATCTTTTGGAATCACAAGCATGGCTCCTTTTTGCTTCAGCCCACTAAAATTTCCTACCCCTGTGAATTCAGCAAGATATTCTACGAACAGCACGATCTTCTTGGTATGTATTTGAGTTGTCAGCAGGCTCCTGACACAAAGTTCTCAGGTACAGACGAACCTGTTTTTTGTCAGGTTGTGACTGATCCAAGGTCCCACTGGCTTCACTGAGGGTTTCTTTGCTTTTCAGCTGACCTCCTCAGACAAAGGCCACCGGGACAAACTCTTTAATTACAGTGAAACTGAGTTTTCCTTCAGAATTGCTGTTTGGAGTGCTCCTTCCCTCCACTGTCACTCCAGAAGAAAGGAGCAAGGAGCATATGGGAATCTGGATTGATCTTTTTCATTAAAAAAAAAAAGACAAAACACCAACAAAACAAAAAAAACCAAACAACAACAAAACAAAACAAACAAACAAACAAACACAAAAGAACAGGCTCTAAAGTATTCCAGCTGTGAGCATGTGATACTTTTTCAAAGAGAATGCAATGCTTATGAAAATCTGACATTTAGGATTTCTGGACACAGTCTTTTGACTTTTATCTGGTTCTATAATGTTGGTACAGCAGCTTAAGTGGAATATTAGATTTTTAAAGTGAATTTTAATTTCAACCATTTGGATGCTGCTTGTAATCTTAGCAATAAGGTCCCCAGCAAGGTACTGTCAGCTTGTGGGGTTTTAAAGAATCACAATTTACTAATGGGCTTTTAAAAAGACCAATTAGACTTTAAAATGCAATTGGACTATTTTTAAAGCTTTGAAATACATTCTAACCTTTAGACTTCTTCCCTGTTACTGCAAAGATAGTTTCCTGGCTTGCAGAACTGAAAGGGTCACAAGCAGAAAAAACAGAGACAATGGCAAGTGATTAATAATTGCCACAGGTTCCAATGGAAGATGGGCACATGGTCTAATTGCTCGAGGCACAAGAAGAAAATACAATGCTGTAATGACAAATATCAAATGACTGTGCTAGACTTACAACACAATGTAGCTAACTCGCCTAAACATGGACAGTTATGTATGAAACAAAAATACTAAACAGAAGTGAATTCCATGCAATACTATTCATATAGGCCATGTTTCTTATTTTGGAAATACTGCTCGTAAAAAAATAAAATAAAGCAAAGATGGCAAAGGCAGTCCAGAGTACTAAGGGCTGAAGCAAGTCTAAGAAGATGAAAAAACGATGCAGCTTAAACACCATTTTTCAGTCTACTCTTAACCAGATATTTTCTTGGTGTTTCAGGGTTACAGCCAATGCCTTGGTTTGAAATTTTGTCTTTGTTAAAGTCAGTGGAAGTTTTTCCCCATCTCTGTAAAGGATATATTAAAATGTTAACAATGTCTGTCTTGAAATAAAAAATCAGTCTGTGCTATAAGCAAATATCATCTCATCTATATGCATGTTGAAGTACTATTGAATTCAACTGGAGTTACGTATGCACTACAATGGCAGATTATGGCCTCCACAGCTTTTCTATATTTATACTATACAGTGTACAGGCCAGATGCCTATATCACTCATGTAAATAATCTTACTGAAATGTTCTTCATATTGCCAACCATTAATTCATCAGACCTCTCTTCTTATTCCTTCCCCTCTTCACATTTTAAATAGATTTCTTTTGTTTCAAGGAAATCTTCATGTTTGAACAGAGTATTTTTATGGTTAGTATAAATACTACAAACAGAGACCCGTGTCACACTTTATTTCATTCTTTCAAGGTCAGAATATGACTGTATGTACCATTCATATTTCTAAATATAAAAATATTTCCGAGAGACTTTTATTTTTATTACATTGATTTCTGCCTACTTACAGTCAAAGACATACCATGAAGTGGTGTTACTCTGTATTCCATATGGAAAAATACAGGAATACTCCAACCACTTCAAGAGAAATGCCTTGAATTCATGGTGTTCTTGATTATTTCTCCTGTTGCTGTGTCATGAAGACTCACACAATGCTGGAGTGAGATGTGACATTCAGCATCAAAGAGGACTAAAAAGTAATGTACAGACAGCAGTGTCTGGATCACTCAGTGCTTCTGTGATACAAATACGAGCAAGCCTACATGCTTCACTACTTAATCCAGGTGACACTCAGCATGCACATATATACTCGGGATTTTTCCCAAAATACTTGAGATGAGGTGAGACATAAATTATTGTCTACATGAATAAAATCTACAGCCAAGTTTATCTGCAGGATTTTCTCATTAATATTGCCTTCAAATCCAAAGGGGGTAAAAAATCTCAAGACCATGAATATAATAAGTAAAAAAGCTTTCTAACCATCTTTGCACAAGGACCATATTTTCTAACATAATGTGTATTATAGAAATTTGTATTTGCATTCTGCATTTATTTAATCCATTAGGTCTTGACAATTTTCTGCAGTGGCAATATAGGAAATTGAAGAGTTTTAATAATACTCATAGGAAAAGAAAAAAAATTAAAAAAGAACTTAAAGTAATGGAAGGAGTCTGTACATTGTCCAGAAAATACCACAACTTGGGTGAGTTTCCTGAAGACATAATTAGATTTCAAAAATAGTGTAGGACTAAGTGAATTTCTTAATTAAAATCCAATTATTGGAATACTCCACAATGGCCACTCTAGGGTTTATTAGCTGACAGCAACACTTGTTGAAATAATAAAACTTGATAACAAAAGTTTTATTAAACAGTGTATGTGTATGGTTTTTAATTGCAAAATAACACCATGTATAAGATGTCAGCTGGGAAGGCTTTCTACTAGATAGCTAAAATATGAGAATTAAGTTGTCTTGAAGTAAGAATCAATGTGGGAGAGAGACTGCAAGTTGTCTTTATGTGTGATGGCGAGAAAGCAAGCAGGGAAGTCCCTGAAGGCTCTTTGGACTGCCTGTAGGGTGGATGAAGGAGGGATGCTCACAACCCAGGACACTGTAGAAGCAGCTGCTCCCAGGCTCCTGGGAGCACACCGCTTTTCAAAGCTTCAGCCAGAAAGCTGCACAAGCCTTGCCTGAGTGTTCAGAGCAGAAGGCCACTCCAGGGAGAATGAGGAAGAGTGGCAAAACTTCTCCCTGAAAGCCTGGCAGGGTAGGATATCCTGGCTCTACATCACCATTGTGCCAAAATGATACCACATAGCCACACCTTCTGAAGCAGCATAGTCAACTGTTCGTGTTATAAGCCAGAATAAACTCCCCGACACGGCGCTACTGTTGCCAAAAGGAGATTTCTTAGTGTCTTTCCTTCTGCCATTTTTTCTTGTTCACACTGCACCAGTGATGTACACTCACAGCAGTGCTGGGCTGATAGTGCTGCAGACAGAATTTACTTGTTCCTCTACAGAGCGGCGGCAGCAGGAGGCAGGCGGGGCGGGACAGCGGGCTGCACCCCAGATCGGCCTCTCCCGGCTGCCGGAGCGGGCACATCGAGGGCTCTGCAGGCAGCTCCTTCCACACACCCCTCCACCCCTTGGGTTTGTGCCAAGCACGTTAGAGCCAGGCCAAGAGGCAGTGGTGCTGGGTCTTCTGCTACACGTTCACCCGTTTGCGGGGAGCCAGGCTGGGGCTACAGTTTTTGTGAGTTGCTATGAAGAGCCTCAGAGCTCCACTGACATCAGGAAGGAAAGCACAGGTGGTAAGGGACTGGAATTGCTGGTGTCCAAAGGAAGCCTATTCTCTTCTGAGAAAGCAGCTGATAAAGGGATAAATGATCTCAGTTAGAGCAGCCTGAGAGCTGAGCTGAGACACTGGACTCCTCATGGCAAATACTGTTGCCACTGGCAGTAGCTAAGATGAAACAGGGTCCTGAGTGAGTCTCCAGTGCAATATGTGGATCTCTGCATCTTTCCAGATTTTTTGCTTCGTGGTGGGTTTGTAAGCTACCTATCACACTGATTTTGCTAGGAGATCAGTGAATAGCAGAACCTGAGTGAAGGGGATATTTTACATTTCATAATGACATAATTTAGTACTGTTTTTCCTACAAAGCAAAATGAGCTATGGGAAACAATGCAGAAAGAACTCTGCCTTTTGTGTTTTAGACCCACAAATTTGGTTAGCTAGACTGTTCTTCTTCAGATAAATGAAAGTTTTGAGACTTCCTCCAAACGAGGTAGAGTTGAGCCTTTTTGAAAAGTCTCATTTGGGCATCTTTTGCAATTACAAGAATTTTTAAAGACAGGTTTTTTCTAAGTCCCTCATCTAGTAAATTGTTTCATGTGGCCAGGTGTTAAAGTCAGCAAGGAATATCTTTAACACCATTCAAGGCTGTTTGCACTTCAGGATCAGGATTTTACATTGCAACTACAGTAATTAGGGCTAAAAAGGCCCCAGTAGAGTTTATTTTTTTTATTATCTAGAGAGGATTCTCTTAGTCATAGGTGTAAAGGACAATCTTCAGTTAGACATCAGCCTACTCAAATAAAAGACATCTTGTTACTTTAACTGACTATGAATCAGCTTCAGTATTTTCAGTATTTAAAGGATAAAAAGAAACATAAGAATATGGGAAGGCGATATATTTTGTAAAACCATGTAAAAGTGTATCCATTTTCTCCTGTAATAACAATACAATAATTAACTGCTTTTGCTTACCCAAGCCTACATTTGGTATTAAATCAAAGTGAGTTTTTTGAACCAGAATATTATGAAATCTTTGCTAGAAATGGACAAACCTTGGAAGAAATTTCACCTTTGATGAAAACCTGAAATAGGTTTTCATCTTTTCTTTACAAGGGAAGAGAAAGCTTCAGGCAAAATATCAAAGAAATTACAGAGGAAATGAAATTCCTACTTTTGCATGCAGTTGGTGCTGAGGTATGAATACCTGGCTACAGAAAGAAAGACAGATGTCAGGATCACCAGTATTAATGATTACGTGTTTAAAAACAAAGGGATGTTGATTCATCAAGTTAATTTGTTGTGCTGCTGCAATAGCTGCACTGCACACATGCATTTCCATTTTACTCTTGAGAAAACTTTACCAAAAAATTGCTGGGAAGTGAAGCCAAAAATCAGAAGAAATAGAAATAACCAATCCCAAGGTTTACATCATTTAATGTAAAAATTCATGCTTTCTCTGTCAAATTGAGGTGGGTTATGGGGAGGGGGGGTGCTTAATTACACTGGATTATTACAATCTTCCAGTGCCACCTTGTGGCTTAACATAATACTGCAAAATACATCCAACATTAAACCACATTTGCGAAGCATACACAGCCAATTATGCATGCAGCCGTCCATAAAGTTAAGATAATACACTGAGAGCACAAAGGAGTTTTTCATCTTATATATTGAACAACCTTGTGCCCGCACCACAACAAAATTCCAGCTTTTGATGGTACAGAGTTGGACTCATTGCACCTGATGCTAACATTTGGGTGTTACTCAAAGGATGTGCCCAAAGCAGTACGCAGAAAGACTCCCAGGGAAGTTTGCAACAGGCCATGTCAAAGTACATTAACATGCTTTATGTCTACGCCATGTAATCTAGCACCAAGGATATACTTTTGGTTTAATCTTCTTATTTCACAACGTAACAGAGTCCAACACCATAGGAAGGCATCATCACATGCAGGCACCTATTTCAGTGCTGGACACTCTCACTGTGAAGATTGTTTTCTGAGCCTACAGGATTTCCCTTGCTGCAGTCTGAGGCTATGTTATCCCATCACACCACAGCAATGGGATATGGCTCCTGAGCAGAGCCCTTCCACATTGCTACAAGAGCACCACCTTGCCCACATACAGGTAGTAACTTTTCACCAACAGATAAGTGGACTTTTAAAGCTGGACGTTGAGAGATATATATCACCCAGAAAGAAAACTGATCCATTTCTTTGACACATATCCCCAAGGATATAACCTTTTTG